>NC_139952.1:5347422-5422422 GCF_963454915.1 Gymnoscopelus microlampas
GCAATAGGGAAATTACAACACCCTTCGGGTTCCTGGCACAACTCCGCCAGTCCCTCCCCACCCGTTCCCGCGATCTCACCCCAAGCGAATTCGCTTATGCCTTCTCCCTGTTCAGAGACATCATTTGCTCTGTTTACCCCGGCCGTCGGGCCGAATTGGACCAGTATATGCTTAACATCCTAGAGCTGGCCATTCGGTTCGGCGGCACGGGGTATTATAACTACCATGTTCTGTTCGCCACAGCAGCAGCCGCACGCATCCAACAGTTCAATTCTAACACCTACTGGGGGGCCCTGGACCGTGAACTGTACATGAGGGTGTTCACGGCCAGGGTCGCATTGTCCTGCGACATATGTGGAGCCCCTTCCCACCCGTCCGCCGTCTGCACCACGGCCATCGAAAAACCCCGGCAGAGCGGCAAAACATTCCCGTCCGCTACCAATAACCCACCACCTCTGTTCCCCCGCAGTCGCTCCGCGGCACCTCCCCCCTCCATAGTACCCAGGCTCTCCTCCTCCAATCCCTCCCGCTCCGTGCAGCCCTCCAATGCAAACGATGCAAGGGGGAGGCCTGTCCTCTTCCAGGCAGGCAGACAAATTTGTAATAATTTTAACGACGCCGGCTGCGCGTCTTCCGCTTGTCGTTTCCTGCATGTGTGCTCGTTTTGCGGGGGAGCTCACGCTCGCCCCGCCTGCCCCCACAACCCCACATCCACTCCAAAGTCCTGACTGACAAAGCAGTACCTTCGAACGCCCATCATCATCCCAGCCCTCACCACTGCCCTCCGTAATCACCCCGACCGGCCATTTGTCAACTTCCTCATCAACGGCTTCACCCATGGTTTCCACCCCGGTTTAACCGTCACCCCCACCACATCCCACATCTGCCACAACCTGCAATCCGCCATCACCGACCCGGACACAGTTGACACACTCATCGCCAAGGAGGTAAAGGAGGGGTTCATGATGGGGCCCTTCGCCGCACCACCTTTCCCCGTGTACCGGATCAGCCCTATCGGCGTGGCGACCCGAAAGTACTCGGGGAAGAAGCGCCTCATCATGGACCTCTCCTCTCCCCACAACTCTCACATCCCCAGCATCAACAGCACCATCCCCAGTCACGATTTCTCCATGAAATACTCCACCGTCACTCACGCCATAAACCTCATCCATCTCGCCGGTCACGGAGCCATGCTCTCCAAAGCAGACATTACAAACGCGTTCAAGGTACTGCCCTTACGCCCTGAATTTTGGCCTTTTTTCGGGGTGGCCTGGAAGGGCTCGTTTTACTTTGCAGTCAGGCTCACTTTTGGGTGCAAAAGCAGCCCCAAACTATTCGACTCACTTTCCGAAGCCCTCTGCTGGATTTTGTCAAATAATCATCACATCCCCCACCTAGTTCACCTACTCGACGACTTCCTGGTCGTCGAGCCCCCCTCTGCCCCCCTTGCACACGGCCTCAACACCATTCGTCGGGTTTTTTCCGAGCTAGGCGTCCCCCTCTCCGAGGAGAAAACAATTGGCCCCTCGACTAAGCTGGAGTTCCTGGGCATCACCCTCGACACCGTAGCTTTCGAGGCCTCCCTCCCCCCGGAAAAGTTAAATCGAATAACCCTCCTCCTGCACAACTACCTCCTGGCCCCCATCTGCACCAAAAGGCAGCTATTAGCCCTACTCGGTCACATTAACTTCGCACTCCGCATAATCCCCCAAGGCCGTCCCTTCATTTCACACCTCCTCACCACGGCCTCCTCAGTTCCCAATCTGCACGATAACGTCTCAATTGATCATTCCTCCCGCACAGACCTCCGCCTTTGGCTCCACCTCCTCAGCAACTGGAACGGCATCACTTTATTTTATGACACCATCACCTCCAACCCTCACGATATTCGATTGTACACTGACGCGGCCCCGTCCCTCGGTTTTGGTGGCTTCTACCAGGGACGGTGGTTTGCGTCAGCCTGGTCACCGGAGTTCCTCGCCTTCATCCCCCCCTCACCTCACCCTTCCTCAGCACTACACGAGCTATACCCGATCGTCGTAGCCGCACTCATCTGGGGCCACGAGTGGTCCCAGAAATGCATTCTTATTCACTCCGATAACCAGGCCACAGTAGACATCATCAACAAAGGGCGTTCCAACTCCCCCAACATCATGCCGTTCCTCCGCCGTCTCACCTGGTCCTCCGTCACCCACAATTTCATCATCCGTGCAGCCCATATACCCGGTCACAATAACCTAATTTCAGATTCTCTCTCCCGTCTCTCCTTCCAGAGGTTTCGACTGCTGGCGCCGGACGCCGACCTCCACCCAACACCCATCCCTCCGTTTTCCGAGACCATCTTCACCTGAACCCCCAGCTCCGTCACCTCCTCATCCAGTCACGCCACCACATCATCAACGGATTCGCACCCAGGACACTCACCACCTACCTCACAGCATGGAACACCTTCAAGAGGTTCCACACCAACACCGGCACCCCCTTCCCCTCAACTGACGTCACCGTAATGGCAGCATTCCTGACGCACTGCCACTCCCATCTCCACCTCCGCACCTCCACCCTCCACGTCTACCTCAGCGGGGTCGGCTTCTTCTTCCGCCTGTTGGACGGATTCCCGAGCCCGGCCACCTCCCACCCCCACATCGCCATGCTGCTTCGGGGCCTTCGCCGCAGCGAAGTCCCGACCACACCCAGACGTCATCCCCTAACCTCTGACCTGCTTCTCCACTGCCTCCGCACCCTCCGTGCCGGCTACCTCACACCCCACATCTCCTCCACCCTGGAAAGCATGTTCCTCCTGGCCTTTTTTGGCTTCCTCCGGTGCTCCGAGCTGACCTCCTCATCCTCCCGGTATGACCCCTCCCACCATCCAAGCCTAGCTGACATCACCTTCCACTCCTCCGAATCCCTCACTTTCACCCTCAAACGCAGCAAGACGGACCAGCTGGGGCGTTCTTCCACCATCCATCTCTTCAAGACAGACTCCCCCCTCAGTCCATATGAGCCCATCCTCCGTTACGTCACCACGAGACGCTCCCTGCACGCCACACCTCAAGACCCCCTCTTCATCACGGAAACCGGCTCAATCGTCACCCGTTCCTGGTTCCACCACCACCTCCGTCAAGTCCTCTCCCTTTCCGGCCTCCCGCCCCAACTCTACTCCGGTCACTCCTTCCGGATCGGCGCCGCCACCACCGCATCCCGGCAAGGCCTCCCGGACCATCTGGTCCGCATCCTCGGACGGTGGTCTTCCCAGGCGTACCACTCCTACATTCGGACCAACCTCCAGGACGTGCACCACGCACACCTCACTCTAGGCCGCCCGTAACTGCCGCATATTCCTAGCCTGTCCGCCCCGGAAGGGGGTCCCCTCCTTCGTGATCCTTCCCGAGGTTTCTTCCACCCGACCCTCCCGGTGGGAGTTTTTCCTCGCCCGACCGAGGGTCCAAGGACAGGAGGAATCATGTGACAGTTGCCCGCCTAGACACTCCCTCCGGTCCCCTCCACAACCGACGCAGCCTTTTGGGGGCAGCGTTCCATCAGCTCATCTCCCAAGCAGCCCACTTTGGCGAATATTAGAGATCCATGTATGTAATATGCGGGTGTTTTTTAACGACTCGCTCTTAGTGGATCTCCGATACGGACTAAAGTGGCTGCCCGCCTAGACCCGCCGGTCTTCTCCACAAACCGATGTTGCCTTTTGGGGGTAGCGTTCGGAGTGAGGCGACAGACAGCTCCAGGGCCGAGCATCCATGGTCGTCTGGCTCCCGAGACTACACCCCCACCCTGAGTCTCGCCCCTCCTCGGGCTCCTCATCAATACACATACCGCATTGCATTCTGTTGAATAAATACTGTTTAACTCGAGCAGAAGGTGTGGTCTCTTACTAGTGAAATGTAGTTGTGTTCAACGTAGGTTCGGGAGTAGAGACCGCCCTCTGCTCAGCCTCTCACGTTCATGATCAAGTTCACCTGCGCTGCTTATCTCCCAGCCAATCCACGCAGCAATCACCACAGTATAAATACACCTGCGATTGTATTCATCCCCCTCTTTGATCTCGCTAGCGTTTTCAAAAATACCCTCCTCCTCCCCAACATTCCTCCATTATGTTGCTCTCCTAACATTTCTATCTTCTTTCCTCCAGGAGCCCCAGGGGGGGTAGCGTTCGGAGTGAGGCGACAGACAGCTCCAGGGCCGAGCATCCATGGTCGTCTGGCTCCCGAGACTACACCCCCACCCTGAGTCTCGCCCCTCCTCGGGCTCCTCATCAATACACATACCGCATTGCATTCTGTTGAATAAATACTGTTTAACTCGAGCAGAAGGTGTGGTCTCTTACTAGTGAAACCACCACTAACCTGTTTTTTACCATTTACCACTAACCTGTGCTGATTAGAGAAGTAAATGACCCAGAGTTGCTTACTGTATCTTAGTTGGTAAATTTAAATATGAGAATGCACATAGTCTTTTGTTTAATTCCATTTCAGCTTCACTCCGCTGAAGGCTGCTCAGATGGATCTCCGTAGGTTTCACTGTTTTAAAATACTTGCTTTAATATGCACACTTTGCAGCTGTCTGTTAAACAGATAGCTCTTGTACCCTCTATGTTTTTGAACTCCTGATTATTTTGTTTCCCCATTTTCGACTTGGAAACAAGCCGGTGAATGAAGTCACATGTTGCTTCCAGGTAGAGTATGGCAGACGGAATGGAATACAAGAACGCTCGCCCCAAAACACTCTCTTTCCGGGTCTAATCCGGCAGCCTCGGTCTGCGAACAAAATGGGGGCGAGTGTTTTTTGGGGCGAGCGTTCTGGTTACCACCGGAATGCTGCGCTTCTCGACAATGAGTAGGCTATTACGGAAATAATACAAATAATATTATGGGGATATAATCCTATAGGCTACATAATATATTAGAAATGACAAAAATAAATATAATAGCAAATGCATATACTGTAATATGGGCGGCTATTTTTATTTATTAAAAACGTAAATTAATTAACTTGAATGAATTAAATGAATTAATGAATCCCATTACACCACTGTCTCTGTAACATGAGACCACTGGAGGGGCAGGTGCTCAAAGATCATAAAAAGAGCACATTAAGTGAGTGTGCCAATTTTTTTGGGGGAACTTTTTTTGGGGTCCCTCGTGCCATTTGACACCAAACATGTAGTACATGATGGAAGCAAGATGTTCCACAATAACTTGGCCCATGTCATTCCTGCTATTACCCCCTATCTCCTCTGCCTCCTTCATACCGAAACAGCCTAACATATTAACTTTAAGCAGCACTATGTCACTTTTTTTATGAATAAATATATAATTTTGCGTATGTTAATACAATATCATTTACACAATTGGGGTGGTTGTATTTTGTCTCCCTTACAACAATTAGCTTGACTCAAACCAAGCTAACAAAATCTCAGTGTTGTAGCTAATCTGCACAAAACATGATGTGTAAAGCAACAAAGCAATGTATTAACACACTTGCTGAGTGCCTGTTGCAAGTTGTTTGCAGCTGCAAGATTAACGAGATGGGAGGGCACTTTGTCATCACTGTATTAGGTAAAAAGTGAAACTGACTGATGGCAGCCTGCCAGCCAGGAGACATCTTTTAATTAAAATATAATTATAAATAATAATTAATAGTTGAATTATTATTTTGTCAAATGTTCTTCTTGATAAGGGCCACTGGGCAGGCCATTACAAGAAACCACCCAAATGCTTTATAAGCCTACTATTTGGTCTGGGATGTTAAACTTTGTAACTTATTTCTTCTCATTTAGACATAATACTTAACCCTTGTATTGTGTTAAGGCTTCATGATATCCTCAGAAACAGCTATTTTAACGCAACAAAATTAATTACCACCATTTTAGTTAATTCTGTCTCCCCCCAAAAAAGGGACACCTGTGGTGTGGCTCAATTCCCCCCAAATTGTCAATATTCAATGTTTACAGTATGATGATGATTTTTCTTTATTTAAGTGTCATGCTTCCAGGGAAGCCCAGCCCATATGGACTTACAGGACACTTTTGATGTACATTTACATGTTTGAGAGTGAGAGAAACTTCCTCAATTAGCATTTGCTATCAGGAATAAAATAAAGTTTGAGTTTATGAAAAATAAATGACTTTTTATCTTCTATGGTATACGGGTCAATTTTGACCCTCATATTGTGGATTATAGTGATACTATCACATTGTGATAGTATCACATGCCTAGTATTTATGACATGTACATGGTTATTGAGTATTACTGAGTTCTAGGGGATAATACATTTACATTGTGGGTTAAACAAAGCATGTACCTTTGTTTTGTTATTTTAGGTTTTAGGACGATGGAGATTATGACCAACTGCTGTCTATCACAATAACGAGATGAATCTGTCAGGTGGAAACGGCTCTGACTACAAGGATGAACATGATGAACTAAAAAAATCCCTCAAGATCATGTCCATCACCATAAACAGCCTGGTCTTTGTGCTCAGCGTGTTGGGGAACGGCGTTGTCATCTGGGTGGCGGTGACAGGCTTTAAAATGAAGAAAACCGTCAAAACTATTTGGTATCTCAACCTCGCTGTGGCCGACTTTCTCTTGACAGCGTTCCTGCCCCTGTCCATCACAGAAACAGCTCTGGACGACCACTGGCCTTTTGGCAAATTCATGTGCAAACTGAAGAGTACCGTTCTCTCCATCAACATGTATGCCAGCGTCTACATTCAGATGGTCATCAGTACAAACAGATGTGTATCTGTGGTGTGGCCAGTGTTGGCCATGGCCCACTGCACTGTCAGAAAGGTGTCTTGTTTGATTCTGGGTGTCTGGGTTCTGGCCTTGGCTCTCAGCTCCCCTTACTTCATCTTTATGGACACACAACCCTCCTCCCGTGATAAGGACATCATCTTGTGCTTACCCACCTATACACTCACCGATGACTACAGTCCACCCGTGATGCAGTTGCGTACGTTTCGACATGCGGCCATGGTCTTCACTCAGTTCTTCATGGGATTTGTGGTCCCTTTCACCATCATCGTCTCCTGCTATTCTCTCATCATCTACCGGTTCAGGAGGAACAGCCTCTCAGGTCGCTTGTTCAAAATCATAGCAGCTATTATCACTGCATTTTTCCTGTGCTGGGCCCCCTTTCACATCATGGAACAGGTTGTGTTGTGGGGGAAATTCATGGTGGCAGAGCACAGTGAAGCACTGGATCATGTGATCATCATTGGGGTGCCCATAGCCACCTGCCTGGCTTTTCTCAACAGCTGCCTGAACCCGCTGTTGTACGTGTTCATCGGGAATTTGGATTTCAAGGCTGGATTTCGCAGGCCTGTCAGACTGCCTTGTCTGAGACACAGGTATGGGGTTATTTTTTTATGTACTCTAATTTGTACAACTGTAAATAGCTTTCTTTTTTCTCAGTACATTCTCCGAGATTGAAACGATGATGAAAAATATCCAAAATAATGTGTTGAAGTTAGATTTTAAAAACAGTATATTGTTTGTAGGTTCTCTTTGACATGCTTCTTTAATGTTTTAATGGTTTGTTTAGTCTCTGCTCGCCCTGTCCTCCCTCCCTTTTCTTCTTCTCCCTTTCTGAAAAAAACAACAAAATGGTGGAGCTTACACCAAAAAAATAATTCCACCCACTTCTTTACACCTGTAAACCAGTATGATGTGATAATGTGCAAGTTTGACATTTAAGGGGAGGGGAGGGGAGCCGGGGTTAGACATAGATTGGTGAAGCAATAGGAAGCGGCGCTGGAATCCAACCGCCTGGGTTTGGATCCGCCCTTCAAAACCATCGATAGGGCTCGCTCTTTCAGGCTAATATAACAGTGGTGTATAGTAACTAAGTACATTTACTCAAGTACTGTACTTTTAATCAAGTACTGTACAACTTTGAGGTCTTTTTTACTTTAGTGGAATATTTCCAATTTTCAATAGTTTTGCTTCTACTCCACAAACTCTACAATTATCCACTACAATTATTTGAAAACTTTAGTTACTAGTTACTTTGTTGATTTAGATGTACTTTTTAAAATATTTTTATAGGCTAGATTTTGAAAACTTGAAATGGGACATTCTGCATATTGAGTACTTTTGATGCCAATACTTTTGTACTTTTACTCAAGGAATCTTTTTTATTCCACACTTTTACTTGTAATGGAGTATGTCTACAATGCAATATTGATACTTTTACTTAAGTACAACATTTTAGTACTTTTTCCACCACTGCTATATAGCAAGCAACTGCACCATATAACTGCACACATCACATTTAAATGTCTGGCTATTGCAACAAACAGCTCCATTGTGCACAATGAGCCAAACAGACATGACAAGTCACAGTTCTAAAAATCTGTGTGATTAAGAGGACTGAATATTTATCAGCTCGGTGGCAGCATCATTAAAGGGATAGTTCACCCAAAAAAAACATATTTCTATCAATTACACACCCCATGAAGCCTTGAATTTATTCCTGAGCCAATAATTTGATGACCGGCGGAAAGATGCTAATGTCTGCAGTAGGAGACTCAAAGTTGACACTTTGAGTCTCCTACCGGAACCACTGCCGGTCATCAAATTATTGGCTTCGGAATGCGACAAAAGCCAAAAACATCTCCATGAATTGAAGTCTCCATGGGGTATGTAATTGATAGAAAAAAAGTCATTTTGGGGGTGAACTATCCCTTAAATCATTACTGTGCCTTAAGCTGCTGCGGGGCGAGTTGGCCTTGCACTCTGGGGATGAAAGTGCTCATTGTCTAGGGGCACGATGGCGCAGTCGGCAGCGCTGTCGCCTCACAGCTAGAAGTTCCTGGGTTCGATTCCCGCCGGGGACGCTGGGGGCGTGTCTTCTCCTCCGTGTCATCAGCGACCATACCCTGGGTGGGGTTGGTGAAAGCGCCTACTCTGTGTGGAGTTTGCATGTTCTCCCTGTGTCTCCTGGTAGTTAATACCCTCACAAAAACATGTAGTAATCCTTGTCGCTATACCGCCTCCCCCATGACACAAATATAAAAAAAAGGCTGTTCAGATAACTGGTGTGTAGATTGGTCACATTTGCACTCTCGCGAGGAAACGCACCGGATCCAGTGTGGCGCTGCGTGCATTGGGTTAAATTCACATTAACATTATTCATATTGCACTAAATACTCCCCAAATAAACCATTTTTAGATCAACAACATTACACCAGACACATTATGCAAAAAGGGTTTTGCGATTTAAATGGTTAAACTCCCATACAAAACCTTTTCACCATAGAACCCTAGAGGGTGCTGTAGCCCCCTCAACACCCCTAGTTCCCACGGCTATGGTTGGGACCTGTTTTTAGGTTAGATTGACTGCACTACTACACTACACCTGGTACCATCAGAGCATGATCCACACTGTATCTTACATCCGGCCCCATGTCACACAGACAGTGCCACACATCTGAAATGGTTGCAGCCACTATAAAGCACTGGTCCCCCAGAGGCCCTTGAGGGGGTTCCAGGGGGTTCCCAGTAAAATAGCATCAAAGTAAGTTTATCAACTTTCACCCTGTATAAATTGGCCATTTGAAAATAACCGATCTACCAGCTAACAACATGTTGCAAGAGTTATTCAGACTTTAAGGTGGACTTGGTCGAGTCTGTCGTAACCACCCACTATTAACTAAATCCCCTCCACCCCTTCGCCCCTACACCCCTTCCTTGCCCCTTCCTTGTCTTCATCACATTCCCCTTCCTTCATGGTAAGATTTAACAACAGCTCTGATCACTGTATTTGTCTCCGCCAGGCCGAAAGGCATGTCAGAGACTATCTGCCCTATTCCAGGTCGACAGGACTGTCAACACTATTTGGCTTCTCAACCTCGCTGTGGCCGACTTCCTCTTCACAGCGGGATTTCAAGGTTGAATTTCACAGGTCTGTCCCAAAAGTGCTGGTGCCTGAAGAGCTGCCTCAGACCAACACTTCCACAAAACCAGGGATCACCTGTCAATTGACTGCCTTGTCTGAGACACAGGTATAGGGTCATTTTTTCATGCACTTCAATTCGTACAACTGTAAATGGCTTTTTTTTCTCTGTACATTCTCCAAGATTGAAACAATGATGAAACATATCCAAAACACCTGTAATTCAGGGTTTTGATAATCTAAAGTTGATTCTTCATTTTCTTGATTGAGGTGTGAGTTTGTAATTACAATTACAATTAAGTACACAAAACGCATTTCAATTCTTTGTTTGTTTTTCTTTGTTTGTTTCTTAGTTTTGGAAATTGGATTTTTATTTGGCAGCAATATGATGATGATTATGCACAAAAATATCTCAAACAGGACTGCTACTAGAAAGATGGTGTCTAACTCTAGGTTTTAGAATGTGACTGAATCAGTGATCACAGAACATGATCCACACTATATCTTACATCCAGCCCCATGTGACACAGAGACAGTGCCACACATCTGAAATGGTTGCAGCCACTATAAAGCAGGAGAGAGTCATTGCACTGAAGTCAAGGCACAGACTACTGTGTTGTTGACGGACAACGGATGCACGCTTATGAGAAACAACAAAAATAAAACCTGGCAAAACAGTTGCGTGCATTAGCGCAAGATGAGGATAAAGGAAACATTCAGTCTAAATGTCCAGTTTGCTAATTCACAACTACTACTAGGCTACTACTTTTGTATTTGAAACTTTAAATGTCTCTAAATATTATAAACTTTCAGGACAAGTACAAATATCATTTATGAAAAGGCTACTATAGTCTACAGTGAAGTCGGACTGAATAATGACTGAAATGTTTTTTTTTCTTCTTTTTTTACTCCCTTGGTGTGGGGATTATCTGGCACCGTAGTTGTTCAGTCATTACCTAACCTACTGTTTCCCTAACATCTCCTGGAATCCCTGTTACCGCTTACCCTGTGTGTTTGACATCTAGCCCTGCTCCAACACAGACACAAAGTAGAATCTTTGTGTCTCCTACAGCCGGGCATCAAATTATTGCGGCAAAAAAACAAAATATATCCATGTATTCAAGGCTTCATGGGGTGTGCAATTGATAACTTCTCAGATTTTTGGTGTTTGCAAAAAGACTGCTTTCCATAAGCTTGTAAAAGTTTACCCTCCTTCGGTCTGGGGTGGTCATAGCTGAATGGGTAGAGAGTCCCCCTGGGAAACTTAAAGAGGAGTTCACCCAAAAAAATATTTATTTTCTATCAATTGCACACCCCATGAAGCCTTGAATACATGGATATATTTAGTTTTTTGTCGCAATAATTTGATGCCTGGGTGTGGTCAACTTTGCACTTGCTAATTGTACAAAAGTGCTAATTGTGTGCTAATTGCTAAAAAGTGCTAAAAAGTGCAAATTGTCACTTTGCACTTGCTAATTGTGCACTTGATCAATTGCTCTGGACAGTGGAGTCCAGAGCAATTGATCTGCATTTGAACACCGACACCCGTTTTTCACTTTACCCAAATTCGAGCCGTTTTAATAGCCTTTTTCCGCACCTCTGTTTAACTCTACGGACAGAGCTTTCACTGTTACTGCGCATGCGTGGCCACGTGCGCATGCATGCACAGCCACGAACTGTACGTGTGCATGCACGGCCATGCGCGGCCACGGGGTCCCCAGAGTTAGCTTTGATGGTGCTAACAGCGTTAGCCTGTTGTTTACTCACTGTCTGATAGGTGTATGCAAGGCCACGTAGCATGCACAGCGGGTCCGCGGACCCACAAGTGGTCCACAAAGCATTCACTGGGGGTCTGCAACTCCGGGTCCCGGACCCCCAAAGCTTTCGGTGTACGGGTCTCCGGTTGTTGCTACATCTTTGAAAAACAAGTGGACCGGTGTTGCCATATCCTTGACAAACAAGCGATAGATAGTTAAGAACCAAATGGACCCTTATGTCTCTGTAACTCAGAGAGTGTACAAATGGAACTAAATGGACCCGTAACTCTCAGAGTTGAATTAACACTGATTGTCTGTGCACAGCGCATAACCCAAACTGCACATACTTTGGGTGCTCATATCCCCGGACGGGTATGGTCTAGTTAGGATAATTTTCTCAATTTACCCCGGGGCATTTGGTTCATTTTACCCCACAGCCACCATTTTAGACAAAATTGGCTAGAATAACACTTCAGACAATTTAGTTGCTAAATTATTCACATGGTTTTATCCATTGGCAAATCACCAACATGTATGATTTGATGTAAATTTGCTTTGATATAACAGTCATTCTACCTGACATGAAATCTTACTTTGACCGAAAAAAAACCGTGCTTCCCAATTTCACAGCCAGGTGTAAATGATGGATGTTTGCTAGATTCAAGGTCACATGACAACACAGTTTTCTAGGTTTCTAGATAAAGGGTGTGGTTCAACTTACCCGCTATATCTCCCCATATTAATTATAACTGAAAACAATGCATTATTTCTCCTCCAGGTTGTCCAGTCGTTGGCCTGAATCGGTCAAACGTGTCGACAATCATGACGACATCACCAGATGTCCGCTCCGGGAAAGTTAATTTTGGACGTGGTCAGGGACTGGATGAATCCGAAATCCCTTCAACTTCAACATAACGTTTATTGTGACATCACAAGTTTAAAGGTGTCAAAGAGAGGATGCATGTATTTTTGTACAAGCTCCCAAAGTTTTGCAGTTTTAAAAACAGTGATAAGAATAGAGAAAAGACAAAAGAAATAAAAGAAACAATGTCACATACTTAAGCATAAGGCATAAGGTCAAAATAGAAATAAAGTGTGCAAGTGAGACATCATTTAGCAGCAGACATCAGGGGTCATGTAAGTTTGTGCATAGACTAGAGTAGACCCTCCAGAAAAACGCGGGCAAAAATCATTATAAGGCCTAAAATCCTTGATTATGCTGGCTAAAATCCTTCATTATGAGGGCTAAAATCCTAGATTTTCCGATGAAATATGCTGGGTTTTTATGTGATTTTATGCGGTAAAATTGCGTGAAGTTGCAAAATATGCGGAAAGTTCTGAAATATATATTATGCAATGCGATGTGCATATTATGCAATGCTATGCGATGCGATGCGCATATTATGCAATGCTATGCTATGCACATATTATGCGATCCTATGCGATGCGCATATTATGGGATGTGATGCGATGCAGCCTTTTTGAAAAAATTATTACCCCCGCATAATTATGCACCATTTTGCTGATTATGCGGTAAATTATGTGATCGCATAATCACATTTTTCTGGAGGGTCTAATAGAGATACTGTAGCATCGGTACAGCGGCATCCATCCATCTCCTAGTCTCACACAGCCAGACGATCAGAAATCTCTGCCTGCTGATACGTCTGAGGAACTCCTTGAAGCACCGATGCAAACCTTAGCTCACTGAACTGTAGGCCCTCTCCTCCATGCCTTGGTGGTGGACTACTGTACCGGCAGGAGGGTACCGCCGGTCCCAAGCCTCATACAGAGGGAGGTGGAGGAGATCGTGGACAACTACAAGTTACTGGGACAGCATATGCCTTAGCCAATGGAGAATCCAATACCATTACATGGGATTTTGGCAATATTGTGTAACCCCGGGTGAAAGAGGTGGGCGCGATGGCCGAGAGAACAGCCAATGGAGAAGCCTTAGAATTTTGCCTTAGCATACGGCGCGATACTGTAACGTCACAGTGATTTTGTGTATGTTTTGTCCTGCATAGGGCAGACAGTGTATACTGTCATATATTATCGTTCATTATTGATGTGTTTTTTGTTATATTTTTACCCTGCTGTTTTACCCATCTTAGAGTACTTCTCTTACTCTGTATCTGTACCTTAACTGCTGTGCTGCCTCTGGCGACTGAATTTCCACCATGGGATCAATAAAGGTCTGTCTCTTTCATAATAACCTGTCCACATGATTGTGTTTTGGAAAACTTCTCTGCACACACAGTGTCTGCCCCGGCACTTGTGCCAAAATGACGTAGGCACCGTGAATGTATTTTACAGTTAATACATTTAATTCCTTTTTGAGCTGCACTTGCATATAGATCAGTGGTTCTCAACCTTTTCAGGTCACGACCCCCCAAAATAATCATATTTGAATTGGGGACCCCCCCCCAGCCTGACAAGCACTTGGAATTGTAGGAGTTGAGACATTCAGTTTAACTCGGTTTCACAGATAAATATTGTGAAAATAGCGAGTGTTGTGAGCTTGTAGATCTGCTATTTTTGGTTGTTGGTATGTTCCCCACAGAATAGGGATGCTGGGGCTCAACTATGAGAGAACTTCTGAGAACTCAGATTAGGGTTCAACTGGTTAAATGTTATTTTCAATCTGTCCATAATGTAACAGATATTCTCTCAAGTTTTCCTTGTGACATACATCTTAGGGGGAAAGATTTACATATGTACTACTACTTACTGTAATGTGTAATATGACATAAGGTGCTATAAGTAAAAATGTACTTCAGGGGTGCCGTGGATGTAAATGTTATTTACAGGGGTGACCCGAGCAGCTGTAATGACAACAGAGCTACCAGAGGTGTCACCAAAAAAGACTGAAATGAATATGACTTTAACTACTTCAAACTGAAGAGAATGGTAAATACAACTACTAATGCTGGAGTAACGTCTCCAATGTATGCATTTATAATCAAGGTATTATAAATTAATATGTATCATATGACAGTAATATATGTTCATAAGGCAAGTTCTGTATTATAACAGACACACAGAAATAATGTGTGTTGCAGGAATATTATGAACTCATAAATGTAATGTTGAATTAATCAACTATAATCTACATGGGCAGAATATATTAAACCACTATGTTGTCTAACAAACTATGACATATGAACTGTAGATGCATGAGTATCTACATCAAAAGAGAACTAAAATCACAACCAGGTAAACATTTCAGTCAGTGTACATAAAACACAGAGAGCCTGGGCTTTGTTTCCCCTGCTGGGAAAATAGACTCATTACCTGTATGAATGGAAAGCAGCTCTTTGAGGGCATGACTTAGTAGTTTGTTTCCACTTCAGGTGAAAAACTACAGCAGGGTAAAACATGGAAGGCTGCAGTGATGTAAGCAACACAGCTGCAGCTAATCACACAAATAATGGGTGTGTTATATTTTAGGTGTGTCAATAGTCTGTCATGGCTGCACATTGGGCCTTGGCTCTGGACACACCTATGAAAATCTAACACACTCACTATTTCAGAAATATTCAGAGATTTTCAAATGTAGTGAAAATAGCCGATCTACAAGCTCAAAACGCGTTGTGACGTGACGTGTTGCGAGCTTGTAGATCAGCTATTTCCACCATATTTGAAACGGGGATTAAGCGGTTAATTAATAATATATTTTTGTAAGTTTGGGTCCCAACAATGCCTTCCTAGAACTGTAGTGGAGTCAAAAGTACAATATTTCTATTTGAAATGTAGTGGAGTGAAAGTCATGAGCTTTCAAAAGAAAACCTTCAAAAAAGTATACGTACAGTACTCAAGTAAATGCACGTAGTAACTGTCCACCACTGACTTGAATTAAAGGGGCATGACACCCCAGGCTGATGTTGTAGTTTGTTTTCCAGTTCAGGTTGAAAAGAACAGCAGATTAAAAACATGGCAGACTAGTAAACAACACAACTGCACCAAACAAAATGTACTTATAGTTTGTACTTTTGAATACTTGAGTATTTACTTGAGTCTAACACATACATGGGCAACATACGGCCCAGGGGCCGGACCTGGCCCTTTGACCATCTCAATCCGGCCCTCGAAGTCCTCAAAGAAAAACAAAATGACCCCCCAATAATCTATATCTTAAAAGGCAGCATTATGTTAATGGTTCTGAGGGAACTTGACTCCAGTTAATAATTAGTAATGAATATGTATCATTTCAGTACATACCTGCATTCCATATTCCATCTATATGTACTCAAATGTTAAATGTTTATAATGTATCAAACAAACGGGAGGAGGGCGCACACCAGTATTGGTGAGGTGCTGCTGTCCTTGGTAAATAAGTATAAAAGTAAAGAAAATGCTGCACACTCGTAGCCACGATGCAGGATTTATCTAAATATTTTTTTATAATGTAACAGTGAAACAGTCTGCCATGGATTCATAATTATAACATAATGCAATATGTTTGATAATGTGAGTGATACAGTACAGCTGTAAAAACAGTACAGCTGTAAAAAAAAAAAAAAAAAAAAAAGGAGTTGACCCCTTTCTAAAGTACTCTGTTGTGTCTATCAAATTCATGCACTTTTAACATAATTCAGCACTATGTGTTTCAAGTTTCAATTCAATAGTCCAATATGTGGCCCTTCACTCACTTTATGGAAGTCAGTATGGCCCCCTGGAAAACAATGCTGCCCACCCCTGGTCTAACAGATGTTGGTGTGCCTCTGTTATAATACAGAACTAGCTGTATGAAGTTATGTTACTATCCTATATTAAAATTGCCTAGAGGGTAAACCGACGGTGGGTCGACGATGGACGGTGGGTGCACGTCACAAACGTAACATGCAGACCTGCGAGGCGCACCGTTGCTCTAATCCGCACCAAATTTGGCACCAACGCTGGTCAAGGGTCTGCCATCAGAATAGCCACATACCAGGGACCACGTGTGGCGGGGCCCCTAGGTGCCACGGGCGCACCATCGCTCCATCCCCTCTGTGTTCCTGATGACTAGGCTGTATAAACAGCCATAACTCCAGTTCCCAGCATGCTAAAGGCCCCACATTTGGTGGGTGCTCTAACACGGCCAATAGGGACGGGCTGTAATTGCTGAAGCCCCACCCCCTCTGCTTTCTTATTGGCTCGGGTTTAAACAGCCATAGCTCCAGTTCTCAGCATGCTACAGGCTCCAAACTTGGTGGGTGGTCCCACAGACTTCCAATTTAATCAAAAATGATGGTGACCATTGCTCTTATCAGCGCAACAAAGGCCTAGGTGTGAATGCTGCGTGAAAATCTAGTACATTAACGTTACAAATGCATAGGTGGTGTTATTCCAGCATCAGGGATATCATTTCCCAGTCTCTTCAGTTCAATTTGAAGTAGTTCACACTGTGTAACATTCATTTTGAGTTATCTCTCCTGATTGGATGAAATTGGTATCCTGACTTGAAAATGTATTTTCTGTTTAGTTAAGGGCTGTAGAGACAGGGAGAGCCCTGTTACTGAACACTCTGCAGCATTGAGCACTGATTAGGCTACTATCACAACATTGAGCTATTTAACACTACTAAAAAGGAACAAAAAGAGGGGGGAAAATCACTACAGCCTACATACAGCAGGCTGTCTCCCTCCCCCATAAAAAGTGACTTCTAAAACGGCTAATCCCGTTCATGGATTCTGATTGGCTGGTTTCCGTTTAGTAGACGTGATATATGAAAGGGATAATTGATGGCGCACCGGTCGTTGTTGAGAAATAACCCCCGACAGGATGATTAAACCCCGAGGCGAAGTCCTCTGGGTTTAATTAGGGCTCTGAAGCGTCGTGCCTCACTACGCCACTCAGACATTATAAAATACACGGTAAACTGCGACCTCTCGTGGCTTATTGCTTAAAAAAAAGCATCATAAGTGTTTTAAAATACATTAAACAACAACATGAGTGTAAACAGACAATATAGGTACATGAGAGAGGTCTCTCGGCTGCTTGTCAAACCACACTCACACACACATACATCCTTCATCTCAATGCAGCTTCACTGGCTGATGTCATCTCATACTAGCTTGAGTTTGCATGTCGTCGCCTTGCTAAACTAATTATGGCCTATGTCATTTTTTAAAAATGTTTTTCAAGAAAAATTAAAAACTGGTCCAAAACAAAACTATATGATATTTCTTAATCATTTCACCCAAAATGTTTATAACAAATTATGACTTTTTAAATAGAAATAACACTGTCTGTCAGTTATGTAACATAAGAGATTTAAAAAGGCCTTTTTTTAAAACGGCCTAAATCAGTAAATAATTTGGCGTATGTCACAATGATTTTACCAGAGGTGGCTAGTGTCATGAGGAGCTGACTTAGGCAAAAATATCATTTTCCTCAAAAAATGACTTAGGCCATTAGTTTAGCAAGGTGACGGTGTGTGTGTGTGTGTGTGTGTGTGTGTGTGTGTGTGTGTGTGTGTGTGTGTGTGTGTGTGTGTGTGTGTGTGTGTGTGTGTGTGTGTGTGTGTGTGTGCGTGCGTGCGTGCGTGCGTGCGTGCGTGTGTGTGCGCGTGCAATGGCCATAATAATCTCTCAAGAACAGATTCCGACCTGCGGTGGAATCTGTCGGAGCGGTTCGTCCTAACCAGTGCGCATTGGCTAAAAGTGGGCGTGCCTTCAGATCAGGAAGTGGGCCGCGCTTTACCCAATCAAATGTAGTGGGCGGGATTCACGTGTCCATCCACCATGATCCACCCTCCCCCCCTCGAAACTAGCCGAAACTAATTTAACAATAGCGTCCTCGGAGCGGACAAAACCACGGAAAGATATTCACATTTTAAATTACTCTTTCATCATAGAAACAAGTGGGCTTATAACCAAAACCATCCATGTTCTCTGGGAGAAGTGGTGTTAGTGTTCCGTGTAGAAATATTGTTAGTGGGAATGAAAACATGGTCGCACCAACCGGAAGTGATGCGCTATAGGCAGACATGAAACCGGTGTTTCCCTGCGCTCTAGTCTAACATTATACTCCTGCCAGACTCCACAGAATATCAGAAAAGCAGAGGTCGCTGTTTTTCATTTTCTGTGGGGTCTGGCTACGCGAGACTATGGCCATAATAATAATAATGGCTAAAATACCAACAGAGCGGAATAGAAGTGAAGTGAAGTGTACTCACCTCCTGAGGTGCTCTCAGTACACTTCACTACCAGAGGGGGCTGAGGTCTTTAGAGTGTTCACATAATGTGCCCAAAAAATTGCTGAGTCATGGGCTGAGTCCACTTCAGGGACTGAAAGTGTCCAAGTGTGAAACTAAAAACAAGCAGTGGTGGAAAAAGTACTCAAATTTTTACTTAAGTAAAAGTATCAATACTGCAATATAGAAATACTCTGTAAAAGTCCGTAATTCAAAATGTACTTGAGTAAAAGTACAAAAGTATTGGCATCAAAATGTACTTAAAGTACCAAAAGCAAAAGTACTCATTGTGCATAATGTCCCATTTCAAGTTTTCAAATGTCTACAAATCTTTTGAAAATATCAGATCTACAAGCTCACAATGTGAGCTTGTAGATCGGCTGATTTCAAATGGCCGAAATGTAACGATAGGGCTGAAGTGGCTAATGTACGTTTTGTAATAACAATCAAAATCTACAAAGTAACTAGTAACTCAAGTTTTCGAATAAATGTAGTGGAGTAAAAGTACCATATTTGGATCCGAGATGTAGTGGAGTAGAAGTAAAAGTATTGGAAATTGGAAATACTCAAGTAAAGTACAAATACCTCAAAATCGTACTTAAGTACAGTACTTAAGTAAATGTACTTTTCCACCACTGAAAACAAGATCACACTGCATAACACCTGTCGGTCGGTCGGTCGGTCGGTCGGTCGTTCTGTGAGCCAAATAACTCATGAATGGTCAGTATAGGCTGCCATACAGAGATCATCAACTTCCGGGTGTCAAAGCAAAGGTCAAAAGGCTCAAGAGGTAGAGCGGGCCGCTTGAACACGGAAATTCCAGGTTCGATCCCCTGCTCCCCCTGTGTTAGTGTCCTTGAGCAAGAAACTGAAACCCTAACAGCTCCTGATGAGCAGGGGTGTGTGCGTGCGTGCGTGCGTGCGTGCGTGTGTGTTGACCATTGATGACAAATAGCAGATCTACAAGCTCACAACACTTATGATCTTACTGAGCTTTGCAATATACAATAGCAGCAGTACTCCAAAGTTGATGTCTATATGTAATAAACCATTGTTACCTGTGGAGGGCAGTGTGACTCCATGGATGAAGCAAAAGCAATGCTCAACCTCTGAAAGTGCAGAACTGTAACAAGACACGTTTTTAGCTTTATTGGAAATCCATCTTTACACAGACCTGTGCAATTCCTCTGTGAAATGCAGACTCAATGTTATAATTCACAATTGAATCATGTTATTAAACTGCAGAGGAACTGGATATTAATATGGCACTTAGGGCAAGTACACACTGCAGGACCTTAAAGCTGTCGGGGGGTCATCTGATCGTTAAGCATAACACACTGCAGGAGTTTATTCCTTGAAATCGGCTGTCATAATATCGTTGTGGTCTTCACAACACGATTGATTGACAAGGGCTGACACACTGTAGGATAGTTCACTAGGATGCTATCTCCAGAGTCAGACCCAATACATACATTTTTGTTTATTCCAATTCATTTTAATCGAGGTATCCCGTGATATGCCTCCCCCCCCCCCCCCCCCTCTCTCTCTCTCTCTCTCTCTCTCTCTCTCTCTCTCTCTCGCACGGCAAGTGCGCTAATTCCGCTGTGACAGTTGCCATGTCCGCTTATTATAAGCGACTTTGGGATTATTTTTCTGTAAAGTTGCTTGAAAGTGTAGTTGCTTTTTTGGCCTTGTTTCCTAATGTTGTTTGAACCAGTTGTTCTCAAACATTTTCATGGCAAGGACCCCCAAATTAATATTTGTCCGCAGATGCGCAGACCTCCCCCTTCTGAAAATATGTTGTGCCATAGACCCCCATACAAGATCTGTGTGGATTTGGAAAATACTCCACAACCCCCCCCCCCAAATGTCTTCTTTAAAAATAGCCTATCTACAACGTGAGCTTGTAGATTGGCTATTTTCAAATATCCAATGTATTTGTAAATAGGTTTAAAGTGCTCAAGTGGCCTTTTCTTGGGCTTGTTTTCATAGACCTGGTTGCTTATTTCTATCGCAACATCTGGCAACGCTGTTCAGACACAGCGTGTGTCACAGGCATGCTGCACTCACAGACACACACACACACACACACACACACACACACACACACACACACACAGAGAGAGAGAGAGCTCTCGCTCTGTCTCTGTCTCTCTGTACAATTCCTCTAAAATAAACAGCCCACCAGGCTCGCTCACTTTCTCATTTAGTTTTATAATGTTAACTTAATACAGGACTGGAAGGTAATATTGTGGTAGGGACTGTTTGTTGTGGTCAGATCCAGCGACGCTCCCCTAGCCACGGTTGCTGTAATGTGCTCTCATTGGCTGCAGCGTGGATTTGCTCGCAGAATGGTCTCGGCTCCTTTCACACTGTATGATATTGTCTCTTGTCCTGTCCCAGACAGAGATGAATATCTAACAATTTAGATATCTGAAAAGCCGTCGCAGAGCGGAGAATCGCGGCCACATCGGGTCGCAGAGCCTTTCACACACACAGAGCATTGTCTCGCCGATCAAAGGCCGATCTGCGTCAGGTCGGGAGGTTTTGTCGGCGAGCGCCAAAAAATGTCGGCGACAGCAATATCGGACCTAATGTCTTGTAGTGTGTACCTGCCTTAAGTAGCTAATTAGTATGTGTGTCAGCCTTGTAAATGCAAAGTCAATAGTTATTTTCCAATTCCCCCTTACGTCTATCTATCTATTTATTCATCCCACTTTCTCTTATAAAAGTGTATCTATCTATATCGCCTTTTCTGGATATATATATATATATATATATATATATATATATCTGCTGTCCGGCAGAAACCAGCTAACTCCAAAATGTACATTTTTCAGGAAATGAAAAAAAGTGGAGTTAGGAGGTTTTGTTCATCATTGATAAGAACAGCTGAATGGACCTCCAAGCTCACAATGAGGTTGGAGGTCAAAAGGGGGGGGGGGGGGGGGGGGGGCTGGAGTCAGCAAAACCTCAGCAGAAAGTTTGAGGATCCAACGGAGTTAGCTGGTTTTGTCAGAAGCGCTTTTTAATACTTTTCATTGGTTCAATTCTTTTTTTTACCAACACAGACGTAAAGGGTGTTCAATGGCCCTGATTTATGGGGAAAAAGTGCAAAAGCGACAAAATGGAGTTAGCTGGTTTCTGCCGGACAGCAACGATCGATCGGAAGTGTGACATCTGAATAATAATAATAATTAAAGAAAGAAAGAATCATCCAGATTTTAGACTCAGTTCCATTTTTATTCAACCCATAAGTCAACTTTTCACAATCTTCTTGGAAGACAACAGCATCTTAATTCCTTTATTCTCATCTCATTTTGGCCAATGGGGGATTGGTCCAAAAAGCAAAGCACAGGAGGGCTCAAAGAGAGACATGTACTGTTATGGAATGTCTAAATGACGTTGCTTTAATGGTGGATACGCGTCGTTAATTAACCAGCAAACACGTCGACAAGCGTCAACTTACAAAAAAACAGTGCACAAAACGTTGCGTTTTGCCGTACAAGTTTTTGTTTTTGTTGCATTCCTAAGGCAATAATTTGACGACCGGCGGAGGGTCTGGTATAGGAGACTCACCGGAAACTCCGCCGGTCATCAAATAGGCTATATGCACAGCAGCCATATTGGAAAGAAATTGGGCCTCTTCTTACTTCCTTGACAGGTTTTACCAATGATACTAATGAAGGCTCTGTTCCATTCTGGTCAGGGTGCTGATATCGTGCATGTTGGCTCACTAGAAACACTCCATTTTGGTTCCCAAATGGCCCCTTATGGTGGGTGTGTAACTCTGATTGTGTACAAATGGAACCAAATGGACCCGTGAGGGTCCATTTGGTTCCATTTGTACGCTCTCAGAGTTATGGGGGTCCTTGAAAATAAGAGACCACTGTGCCACACTAAATGGAACAGAGCCTTAATTAGTATTATTGGTAACACCTGTAAAGGAAGTAAGGAAGGGGCCCGATTCATTCCCAATATGGCTGCTGTGCATAGAGCCTATTATTGGCTTGAATGCGACAAACAAAAAAAAGTCTCCATGAATTCAAGGCTTGATGAGGTGGGTAATTAATAGAAAATAAGCATTTTTTTGGGGGTGAACTACTCCTTTCAACAGGATTTTACTGCGTAGATGTGCTCAAAAATAGCAAATGACAGTGTCACTGGAGGACAAAATATGGGAACGACATACTCAAGATAAAAAAGAAAACACGTTAACTGGATATGTACCTATCATGGGCAACATTAACTGTTTGCAAACACAGTATGCACTGAAAACAGTGATGTCTTCACCTTTGACTTGTGGCAAGAGTTAACCCAAGTCTAATCAATGAATCAATCGATCAAAAACACTGGTGTCTGAGTGCTCACAGTTTTGCGCAGGGTATAGGACAGTGCATAGGTGCTGTGCAGTGCAACTTTTTTTATGAAATGATACAGGACCGGAATAAAATGTGAGATTTGGACCGTGAATGAGATTTGCAAACATTTCAGCTCCAGTTCTTTTTTTACGCTCCAAAACAAGTTTCTTTTGTACTTAACCCATTAAGACCGGGAACGCGTCTGTGTGTACATTTTTAGATTTCTTTGGCTATTCAAAAATAGCAGATCTACAAGCTCATAGCGCGAGTGCCGCGCTATGAGCTTGTAGATCTGCTATTTTTGAAAAATCGTGAAAATCTGTGAAAATCTTGGAATATATCTTTTTTTAAAGAGAACATTTGTAAAATAATTAGTTCCAGGGACCCCCAGAAGCACATATTTGAGTTACTAATGTCCGCTTAAAAGCTAAATTCAAATATTTGAATAAAAGAGAATTCAAATATTTGCACAAACTTTCATGATTTAAAAAAAGAAAATAGCAGATCTACGAGCTTGTAGATCTGCCATTTTCGAATAGCCCAAAGAAATCTAAAAATGACACACAGATGCTGCGTTCCCGGTCTTAAAAAGGGTAAATACAAGTTTTCCAGCTTTCCAAACTAATCTTTTGACATCGTCATGAACCAATATTAAGAGACCTACAGTACGTACGGTGCCTGGAAGTTTTAAGTATCTGATATCTTTAAGACGTATACTGTAACAGGAACTTATGGAAAATGTTAAGAAGAACGTTAAGATATGCTACGGATTATCTATCTTAAAACATTGTCACAGGTATGTATTGGCACCGAGTTTTTTTTAACCTTATAATAAGGAATGCTTTGATCACATTCTGCTTGTTTCTTTATGATGGATGCATGGACCCCCCTGTCATCTAATGGGGTCCTTGACCTCTATAGTTTAACCTACGGAATTAGCTTCAGGACCGTCAACTCTCTGTCCTGTATAGATTTCCATACAGTATATTGTCGTCAGGCAGAAACCTTGTATCTCCATACTTCAATACTTTTTCTTTTGTTTTCGTCACTTAATGCCTTACTCCGTTGTCAAGCAAAAGTGGTGAAAATAGCCGATCTACAAGCTCACAACGCATCGCGATACGACACATTGTGAGCTTGTGGATCAGCTTATTTAGCTATTTCTGAACATTTCCGTTCCATTTCCTGAAAAGTAGCGGTTTTGGGCATACAAGGTTTCCCTATGAAGACCAGAAGAGAACAGCTTTTTTTTTTGTTTTAAGACAAGCGGTGGAAAAGTAAGTATATTTTGATGCCAATACATTTTGCACTTTTTACTCAAGTAAAATCTTTGAATGTAGGCCTTCTACTTACGTAACAGAGTATTTCTACATTTTTGGTATTGCTACTTTTACTCAAGCAAAAAACGAAATCGGAATACTTCTTCCACCACCGGTTAAGACTACATGAAGACCGAAGCGTCCAGTCTCGCAGGGACATCAGTGAGATTCCTTGTTGAATGTAATGGATTACTCTCATCTGATCATGTGGTCACGGCGAGCCCATATTAGCCAGCCTCGTTAGTGCACATCTGGTCGCCCTGTTGATTCCTAACGAGGACTAACGAGAGGTCAGTGACAATAAGACTAATAAGTGACATTAGCATGTCGGAAAAGACAACATTCAGCACAGAAACAAAAAAATACATTGTATAACACATGAAACAAAAACAAAACTTAAAGCGCAATGCCACTTTGGTAAAGGTTTGGGTTGCGTAGTTACCTTTTTGTTGCTCCAAATAATAGTGAGATATCTTCAATAGTTGCTGTGTTGATTAGAAATTGATAATCCAAAAATGTTAGCACATAAACACAAACAAAGCTTATTCTGACAATATATAAAAAGCCGTACCGGGTTTTGTGATGTTATATGGGCAGAATCGGCCTTGCTTGCTTTCGATTATGTGTTAAAAGAGTGACTTTGAGAGCTACTATTTAGAGTTGCCTCACGACAAGGTAACTACTCAACACAGACCTCTACCCAAGTGGCACTTTGCAGTTACAGTGGTTAAGAGTTTTCGAGACTAGTTGGGAGGCAAACAGTGGTTATTTAAAGGTGTTTTTCCACTTCAAAACACTTCCGGGGTCATTTTAATGTCTGCTCAGGCTTTTTGTGTGCACCACCAGACCAGTTGTTGAGTTGCTTGATTAAGTTGCTTGAACATGGGAGTTACAATGGGATAATATAGGAAGGGGGGTCGCGTCTGATCGAATGAATATATCAAATATCTAAATATTGAAACAAGCAACTTAAAAACTCTCTGGGGGAGGCACACAAAAGCCTGAATAGACGTTAAAACGACCCCAGACGTGTTTTTTAAAGTGAAATACCCCCCTTTTTAAGTTTCGAGAGTCTAGTTAGGGAATGTGTGTGTTGCGATCCAGGTTGATAGTAGAGTGTGTTTGGCATTGGTCATGGCATGGAGGACAGGCGGGCACAGCGCAAGCCTGACCCGAGAGAGGAAAGGAGGGGCGAACGGGTTTACAGGTGGGCGGCATGGTGGTGAGGGGAGGGGGGAGGGGGGAGGGGAGGGGACAGAGAGAAACCCCTCCTCATGCCAGCTTCAAAAACTGGTCCACTTTGTCTTCTTCCACGGCCTCCGTTAACATCTCATAGTCCTGTTGGAGGAAGAGAGCAACAGTCAGCTTCAGTCTGCTACTAGTCACCTGGGATGGGACGATAATCGCTTTTAGCGTTTATCGTGGTGATTTTAACTCATTGAGTGCCATTCACGTGTTTCGCGTGTTTTACCGCTATGGTGCAACGTGCCAATCACGTGTTTCACATGTTTTTGGAAAAAAAAAAAAATGTTCAGAACCCAAGATATCATTATCTGAAGATTTGCAGCTCCATCCACTCCTTGTTTAACTTATAACTGAAAAAGGCTGTATCTCGCTTCCTAAGCACTTTATTTTGAAAAAAAAAATAAAAAAAAATAATAATAATCGCACTGGCCAGAAATAGCCGGAAATAATTCTGACACTTAGTGGGTTAATTTACTAGTCCATATGTTGTGCGCAGTCAAAGGTATTTGCAGACATTGGGTTATACACAGTAGCCTATATGCTTAGTTAAAACTTTGGGAGACCAAGTTTGTTGCGGTCTTGCATGTTAAGAATGGCATTGATTAAGCACAGCTGGTGAGACAGACAGTCTGGGGCTATGGGAGAGAGAGATCTACTTGGGATGATGGGCACTCTATCAAATGAAATTAATCTTTTTTTGAGGCACGTGGTCCGCACGGGTTTGGGGTTCACTGTGCTAAGCTGTTGTGGTAAGAAGACAGCAGTCTGTGTATTCCTGACTCGATAGCTACAAAAACAAAAGCAGGTTTCCTCATGGTGTGCATATGCTAGCACACACACAAACACATACAGTTCAGGTCCACGCTTTGTGATTCAGAGATAAGCTCGTCTTTGCAGCCGTGAGGCAGGTCGTTGCCACACACAAACAGCATCAGCTGAGGTCCACTCGCTTGCTTTCAACACCAGGGCCTCTCTCTCTCTCTCTCTCTCGTTGCGTGTTTCCGGCTCAAATGAAGAAACTGACATGGAACATAAAAAAGGAAACGCTACCTTCTGAAAAAGGGGAACTTACAGTCCGAGACAAACGGAAGAGCAAGACAGCGCAACTGGCTTTTACTTCCCGTATCTGTGTGACGTAGGTGCAGTGGTTGAAAAAGTACTTAAATGTTTTACTTAAGTAAAAGTATCAATACTGCAATGTAGAAATACTCTGTTACAAGTAAAAGTGCGGAATTCTAAATCTACTTGAGTAAAAGTACAAAAGTATTGGTATCAAAATATACTTAAAGTACAAGAGTAAAAGCACTCAGTGTGCAGAATGTCCCATTTCACAAGTTTTCAAATGTATAAAATGTATAACATATCCATTGAAAATAGCCGATCTACAAGCTTGTAGATGGGCTATTTTCAAATGGCCGAAATGTATACAGAGCTGAAGTGGTTAATGTACAGTATGTTTTGTAATAATAATCGAAATCTAACCCTAACCCAAGTAACTAAAGTTGTAAAATAATTGTAGTGGAGTAAAAGTAAAGCAAGGTAATCACATACATCAAAAGCAGAGAGACAGTGTAGTGTCTCAGTAAACTAGGATCCCAGGTAAACCAAGGACCATCTGTCTAAATAACATGCCATGTACATTGTAACCTTTGCATAAGACTGCATGGTAGTCAAGACAAGGCCAAGTGCTACGGGCTAAGATGGAGTCTGAAGGGGTGAGTGAGTGTTCAGATAGGCTCTATTCACAGCAGCCATAATATGAAGAAATTCACAGGTGTTACCAATGATACTAATGAAGGCTCTGTTCCATTCGGGTCAAACAGAGTCAGGGTGCTGATGTTGTGCATGTTGGCTCACTGGAAACACTCTGTTACACCAGTGGGTCTAAAGTTGGGGTCCAGGGACCCTCATGGGCTTCCAAATGGCCCCTTACGGATGTGTAACTCTGAGAGTGAACAAATGTACACTCTCAGAGTTATGGGGGGTCGTGGAAACCACTGTGCTACACTAAATGGAACAGAGCCTTCATTAGTATCAGTGGTAACACCTGTGAAGGAAGTGATAATATGGCTGCTGTGCATAGAGCCTATTACGGCAAAACATTGGGAGCGAGCTTGTTCCACAGTTTGCATCGTTGCTAAAGTCATGCACAGAGCCTATTGTGGTGATGAAATGTGATAGTGAAAGCGTTGTCGTATTACCCCCACAGTATTTATCCTCGTTAACCCATTAAAACCCGGGAAGGTATCCGTGTCATTTTAGATTTTAATTATTTTGTACTTTGGCTATTTTCAAAAATAGCAGACATACAAGCTCAGATCTGCTATTTTTGAAAAATCGTGAAAATTTGAATCTTTGAATATATAAATATATATATATATATATATATATATATTTTAAAGCGAACAGTTTTAACTCAAATCTATACTTCTGGGGGTCCCTGGAACAACATATTTTGAGATGGGGGTCCGCGGCCAAATACATGAAATCCTTGACATGAAAACGTTTCATGTCACATCAAATTATTGGCTTAGGAATGCGACAAAAACAAAAGAATATCCATGAATTCAAGTCTCCATGGGGTGACAATCAATAGGAAAAAAAAGTCATTTTGGGGGCGAACTATCCCTTTAATGGGTTAAAAACAACGATTGTTTTTAATTGTATTTATTTTGTATTCTTAGTATCGGTCCTCATTAAAACAATAATTGATTGTATTTTATTGTATTCTCACCCCGCAGTATTGGTCCTCGTTGAACAGCTGTGGGGGAATGGCTTTGGGGTTGCCAGACTTGGCTCTCATCTCGTCCCTGATCTCTCCTCCCAGCGAGATGTCGATCAGTTCATACTGGATACTTTTACTCTCTAGTATCCTGAGTACCTCGGCCTGCTGAGACTTGATCTGAAAGAAACGGGGGGGAGAGAAAAGAAAACTAAGTAAACAGAGTAACAAACTTTAATTATAAAGCACCTTTCAAAACATAACGAGGCGCTGTGCAATGAGCAACTTATCGTCGATGTCCAAAACCGTTCTTTTATTATTATTTAAAATTAAAATAGTGAAATTAGCAGATCTACAAGCTCACATCGCGACACGCTGTGAGCTTGTAGATCTGCTATTTTCACTACTTTTGAGAGACACTCTTGTGCCAGGAGGTAGGGCTCAGAAGACAAAATGTTATAAAACACACAACAGCGCGCTTACGCGACAAATGTGTTTTAACAAATTATTCAAACAGTCAACTGACTGTTTTGTTTGTTTGTTTGTTTGTTTGTTGTCACCCTTGGTGTTGAGCCTTTTGAGACAATGTTTCCAAAAAGAATTAACGACACGCAAATTAATATGTTATTTGGCCATGGACCCCCATCTGAAAATATTTAAACCCCATACAAGATTTGTGTTTGAATCTTTAAAAGAATAGTCCAATTTTGTCCTCACAATGTGTCGCACCGCAACACAGTGTGAGCTTGCAGATCTGCTATGTTCTAATAGAAGTGGTTAAACCAATCTGTGATGCTATATTAAAGGACGACTTCACCCATTTTCAACCTGTCTTCATATAATAGGTCCTCACTAATGCTCATGATATAATGGTACAATTTTTTTCTAATCAGTCTGTGTCTCAGAGGAGGGCTTTGGACAGTTCAGAAACCCGTCTACCAGTGACATCATCGATGGGGAATCCAAGCTAATAGAAACTGCAGGCTTTGTATTCCTGGAAAGTTGCAATGCAATAATAGATCCCATTTGCTGCCTTAATAAAAATCTGAATCAAAAAATGTTAATCTTTTTGGGGGAAAAAATCCTGCCTAACGATGATGTCACTGGTAGACGGGTTGCTGGACTGTCCACAGCCCTCCTATGAGACACAGACCAAGTAGAAAAAAATTGTATCATTTTATCATGAGCATTAGTGAGGACCAATTATATGAAGATAGGTTGAAAATGGGCGAAGTCGTTCTTTAACTAATTTTGCTGGGGACCCCCTGGAACCCCTTCAAGGACCCCTGGGGGTCCCCGGACCCCACATTGAGAAGCGCTGGTTTACAAGAAACCACTAGTATGACAGGAGAAATTAAACATTGTCTTAAAAAGTCGTCACTCATACAGGATAAACATGAGGAATTGGAAGTGATGCCACAAAGAAATTACTAAATCATTGGAACTGGAGGTTGTGGGGTTCTCTCTCCTGATTGGACGAAATTGGAAACCCAAGTGAAAATGTATTTTATTTTTATTAACCCTGAAGACCTGAAACGCATCTGTGTCACTTTAGATTTCTTTGGCTATTCAAAAATAGCAGATATACAAGCTCATAGCGCGGCACCGAGTGCCGCGCTATGAGCTTGTAGATCTGCTATTTTTGAAAAATCTTGAAAAAATATTTTTTTGATTTTTTTTCAAAAAACTGTTAGGATTTAGATAAAAAAAATAAGAATCGCCTCAGGTCTTAATGGGTTAAGGAGCTGGCGAGACGGGGAGACCCCTGTTACTGAACAAACACTCTACCGCATACCGCGTCCTCAGTTACTGAAAATATACATTAAAGAAGCACTATGTAACTTTTCAACAACTATAATATAGTTGTTATAGCATATTACTGTATGTCCCACAAAATTATAAAGTTACATGTTTAAGCAATAACAATCCTCCTTCCATAAATGTATAGACTCAGGCGGGTCCCTGCTAGGGGCTTGACTGTATTACTACTATGTATAGGGGAGACAATGAGTTTCATCCTGGCATCTGCCAAGCCACCAAGGCAAAACTGCCAGTCTAAAGCGACGACTGGCCAATCACAGTGCGTCCTCACCGGACATGCTTTGCAGAGAATCTTGGGTAATGAAGTCAAAGACGTCAGCTGCCGCGTTATTTGTGTCCAAAGTGGCCACTGATTGATTCCCCCGAACTACATAGTGTTGCTTTAACGTGAATCGAACATATTAATGCAAAAGATAATGTGCAAACACGTGTTTGACACAACACTGATGATAGCTCTATGAAGCTATCTATGAAAGCTATGAAAAGGTTTAATCTGCAACACAAGCAGTGGTGGGGAAAGTACTCAAATGTTTTACTTAAGTAAAAGTATCAATACTGCAATGTAGAAGTACTCCGTTACAAGAAAAAATCCTGAATTCAAAATTGACTTGAGTAAAAGTACAAAAGTATTGGTATCAAAATGTACTTTAAGTACCAAAAGTAAAAGTAATAAAATGTTTAAAAATAGCAGATCTACAAGCTCACATCGGCTATTTTCAAATGGCCTAGGTATAAAATAGGGCTAAAGTGGTAAATGTATGTTTTATAATGTAATCATTTATACCTGCAAAGTAAAACTGATAACTAAAGTTTTCAAATAATTGTAGTGGAATAAAAGTACAATATTTGCCTCTGAGATGTAGTGGAGTATAAGTAAAAGTATAGACAATTGGAAATACTCCAATACCTCAAAATTGTACTTAAGTACAGTACTTGAGTAAATGTACTTTGTTACTTTATACCACTGAACACAAGTTTATACAAAGTAGTAGTTCATCTCTCTCTCAGCTAGCGGTCCTTGGCCTGAACAAAAGTCGAGACCCCTATAGCAATGATTACTACCACAATGTAGAGCTTTAACTTTTTAACAATACACTTGTTTTAACCAAAGATAATCACCAACTGAACCTTTTAAACTACTGGGTTAATATTTGAGGTCAGTGACTGTCTGTGCCTTTACACACCAAAGTCTCGTTATCTGACTTTGTGGTTTAATGATTAATTTACCCCATTAGCTCAATGCTATCTACCCCGGGCCGCATTGAGGATGTTACCACACCCATGGGCAAGTCACCAACTGTAAGCTGGCATTCAGAGGGTACGTGGGAAGGTGGCACACTATTGTAATATAAAGCCTTGGACATAAGATCATTCTCATTCATATTCATATGTGTTAGTCAACAGTGGTGGGAGAAGTACTCAAAAGGTTTTACTTAAGTAAAAGTATCAATACTGCAATGTAGAAGTAATCTGTTACAAGTCCAGAATTAAAAAATACTTGAATAAAAGTACAAAAGTATTGGTATCAAAATGTACTTAAAGTACCAAAAGTAAAAGTACTAAAATATTTGAAAATAGCAGATCTACAAGCTCACAACGCGTTGCATCGCGATGCGTTGTGAGCTTGTAGATCGGCTATTTTCAAATAGCCTATGTATAAAAAAGTTAAGTGGTTAATGTATGTTTCATAATATCATCATTTATTTCTGAAAAGTAACTAGTAGCTAAAGTTTTCAAATAATTGTAGTGGAGAAAACGTACAATATTTGCCTCTGAGATGTAGTGTGTTGGAAATACTCAAGTAAAGTAAAAATACCTCAAAATTGTACTTAAGTACAGTACTTGAGTAAATGTACTTAGTTACATTACACCACTGCAACAGTGGTTGAAAATAACTACTAAGTACATTTACTCAAGTACTGTACTTGAATACAATTTCACTTGACTTGAGTATGTCCATGTTTGGATACTTTGTACTTCTACTCCTCTAACGGCAAATTATTGCACTTTTTTCTTTTTTTTTTTACAGATTTAGTTCCTACTTACTTTGTAGATTAAGAATATTATTACAAGCATAAGCCCTATTTAAGTCAAATGTTGTATACAGGCCTTGTAACGGGGTATTTCTATGTTGTGGTATTGCTCCTTAAAACAACCTGAGTTCTTCTTTCCATGACTGGTCATACTCATATGATCTCAATGGATTCCATACAGACATAATTGATACCACATGTTTCACACACTGCAGTGTGTTTCTCCCCTCACAAACACACACAGTCTGCTTGTAAGCTCACCATTTAAAACACACAAAATGTATGGTATCACACAGACAGGTATGGTCAATGGCCCAGCCCTGATATATATCATGTTTTAATGTGTCACTCTGTCAGTCTTGGACGCCAACCCCAAATATCCACTGTACGTCCATGATTAACGGTCATACATCTCCATAAAAGGTCCAAATTAAAAAATATACATTGTTTACCTTAAAGCCACGGGTGTTACCCGTCACACCGGGCCCTTTATATTTAGTAATATTCCACATAGACTAATAAAGATGCGTTTTAATCTTGTCTGCCCCTGAATGTTGCCGCATTCCCTCGTTCCCATGGAGTGTAATACCGACTTTCACCTGCTGAAACAACGCCACTGTACTCATTGAGGAATACGGTGACATTCAGTCACAGACGGCATTAAAACACGTCTTTATTAAACGCTATGGAATATAACCGAGCATAAAAGGGGCATGTACGGTCGGGTAACATCCATAGCTTTAAGGTTGGACCTTTATATTTTTAATTTGTACATGTATGGAGTAGTATAGGGCCATTAAAGGGCATACAGTGATTATATGGGGGGTTTCGGCTAAGACTGACAGAGATACACAAACATGTCAGAATCGATTAAAGAAAACATTAATTCAAGTCTTAGTCCAAAGCTAGTCGTAATATCATATTTTAATTAATATGTCAGTGAAATAGTGAATAAATCTTCTTCAATGGAAGCGATGGCAGCTTATTGCTGCCATCTGACTAGCCATGGATCGTCTGTCACGACAGTCATGGATGAACTTCAACCTGGTGTTTGCACTTTCTCCATTTACAGCCAGTACATATACATGAACGTTCAAATTTCAAATATAAAGTGCTTAATCCATGGCCATGGGTGTTACAATTATGTACGGGCCCTCAAAAGTACCCGTATCTTCCGTATTGTTCAATAAAAATCATTTTAATCCAATGGCCGGTGGCCATTCGCTCATAGTTATAATGTGTCCGAGTGCAATACACCTCCCAACCAATGGGGTCGCGTCGTTGAAGGCATATAGAGAAAACACGGATACAATAGCCACCGATCGGATTAAAATGCTTTTTTATTGAACAACACGGACGACACAGATACTTCCGAGGGCCCGTACACGATTGCAACATCCGTGGCCATGAGATAAGCACTTTAAATTTGAAATCTGAACGTTTATGTAGATGCATGGACCAAAAGGGGAGAAAGCGCAAAGAAACAGGTTGAAGTTCATCCATGACATGTCATGATGTGACAGTCATGTTTTCAGGGCTAATCAAACAGCATCGGGGAACAAAACAATATGACTTCCTCTTCCTGGGTGGACTTACTGCTGGCCTCAATAGTGTTCTGCACCAACTTAAAACAAACATGCAGGGCTTACTAATAAAGCATGATGCGATCTATCATTTAATAACACAGTGTAATAACAATTTCCAAAACAACAAAGGCAGTGGTGTGTGTGCAAGGCAGGTCAAGCCTTTAGAATACTGTACATCCACCACGCAGGGCATTCATTCTGCTGGGTGTGTCTGTATATACGGATCAATAGAAGCACTATGTTAAATGACTGTGATCACAAACTGATCGGATCAATAAGTGGTTATTGGTGATCACTCACCTCTCTGCTGGCGGTCACGGTGGTGTAGTAGATTTTGATCCCCATGGTTTTGATGTGTTTTTATTATTTACGCAGGGTATTTGTTGTGGACTGGATGTTTGTGGCGCTCGGCGCTGAACTGAACACACACACACATACACACACACACACAGCAGCTCGCTCTCTCTCTCTCTCTCTCTCTCTCTCTCTCTCGTTACGTGCTAAAGCAACGCTGGCTGCGTACATTTAAAGAGACAGTACCATTCAATGTGGGGTGACCAAACTTTATGCAGTGGTGGAAAAACTGTACTCAAATGTTTTACTTAAGTAAAATTATCAATACTGCAATGTAGAAGTACTCTGTTACAAGTAAACGTCCGGAATTAAAAATTTACTTGAGTAAAAGTATAAAAGTATTGGCATCAAAAGGTACTTAAAGTACCAAAGTAGAAGTACTAAAATGTTTGAAAATAGCAGATCTACAAGCTCACAATGCGTCATGATGCGACTCGTTGTGAGCTTGTAGATCGGCTATTTTCAAATAGCCTATGTATAAAATAGGGCTAAAGTGGTAAATATATGTTTTATAATCCAATAATTTATATCTGCAAAGTAATTGGTAACTCAAGTTTTCAAATAATTGTAGTTGAGTAAAAGTACAATATTTGCCTCTGAGATGTAGTGGAGTAGAAGTAAAAGTATTGGCAATTGGAAATACTCAAGTAAAGTACAAATACCTGCAAATTTTACTTAAGTATAGTACTTAAGTAAATGTACTTTGTTACTTTCCACCACTGTATGTATGTGTGCATTCATTCATTCATTCATTCATTCATTCGTTCATACAATACTTACATACTTACTCTCTACGATTTTCTTTTCCTCAGAAAGGAAGAAAGAATAAAAATAAATGTTTTAGAAATGTCCATAAAATAGAAATAAAAAATTGTATTCTTTCCCCAGAAAATGTGTCGCAATGTGAGGTGTTGTGAGGTTGTAGATCTGCTATTTTTTATACTGTTTTTGAACTGGTGCTTGACGGTTGAGTAATTAACGAATAATGCCATTTTGTAAGGATGGAAGTTGTATTTCGATTCCCAATTAAATTTAAAGACACACTATGCAACGTGGTCACTAAACATAGGGCGCGCGGACCCATGTTGGGTCACCGTCCCATCATCATTCATTCATCCCTTAATGTATGTTTTGTAGTAATAATATAAATCTGCTAAGTAGTAAAGCTGTCAAATCATTGTAGTGGAGTAAAAAGTACAATCTTTTAAAAAGTAAAAGTACATTGAGGTTATTCCATTTAGTTACATTCCACCATTGTGTCATGTCATGGGTTAAATCTAGCGCTTGACCTTTCTTCTCCATATGACCAACAATTAGATATGATCCATTAGAATTAGATGATATATTATGTGTTAAGTAGCCTAAGCCTATGTAATCTCATCTCATCATGCAGCATGATGAATCCATATGTTCCCATAATGTCCTGCCGTTATTATGTGGAATGTTATATTTGAGTGAACTGTGCTGTCAACAACCTTTTCTGGATCAGGGCCCTCCTCCTCCATTTTAATGCCTCCTCCTCCATATTTTATCCATGTCAGTGGTGTAAAGTAACAAAGTACATTTACTCAAGTACTGTACTTAAGTACAATTTTTAGGTGTTTTTTTACTTTACTGGAGTATTTCCAATTTTCACTACTTTTACTTCACTACATCTCAGAGGAAAATGTTATACTTTTACTCCACTACAATTGTTTGAAAACTTGAATTACTAGTTACTTTGTAGATTTGATTTTGATACATTTTGTCTACTTGAAAATAGCCGATCTACAAGCTCACAATGCGTTGCGATGCGACACATTGTGAGCAAGAAAATCTTGGTGTTTTGCCAAATATTTGGGGGCCCATTTGCAATATCCTCTGCCCACAGGTTGAGAACCAATGTCGAGAAAGGTAAAGGACCCCAAAAAGGCAAGCAAAAAAAAAACAGTCGGCCCTTATTGTTTCACCCCTTGGCCTTATAGACAGATAACCGTAGCTACTCCAGTATACAGTATATACAGTGTGATATATACCTGTAGCCTGGAGAAATCCATTCTGATCTCACAAATACTAAATACAGGAAGGGTGGGCACCAGGGAAATCTGGGCAGCATTTTTTGGGAAGACTGGGCGCTGGAGAAGAGTGGGCACCAGGGCTCGGAAGGCTGGGCACCTTAGTAAAATACACTAACCTCAGTAAAACCATGCCTAAACCAAACCTTAATCCTAGCCCTAACCTCAGTAAAACTAGAATTTCTGTTTGGTGACTGGATTTCCTCTAGTGGCCACTCTTCCGGGGCCTGGTGCCCACTCTGTTTTGGTGCCCAGATTTACCTGGTGCCCACACTTCCAAGGTGCCCATGCATGGTTTCCCCTATAGTGCCGAGAATGTTTTGGTGCCCACCCTACCTGTTACCTCTATGACTCTGTTACCTCTACTCTGCATGTATAGGCTATATGTCATTATAGTCGCTGACTCGCTGTTGGTCGGAAATCTCCAACACTGTTACTTTTTAGGAAATGTATACAAAAGAGAACCTATGTGTTCCAATGGATCCAATATAGTTATTATTTAGTCACAACAAGCTCATCAGAATTATTGGCTTAGGAATGAGACAAAAACAAAAAAAATATCCATGAATTCAAGTCTCCATGGGGTGACTAATCGAAAAAAGAAAAAGTCATTTTGGGGGTGAACTATCCCTTTAATACTTTTCATTGGGTTCAAGAGATTCATTGCGCGTGACCTTTATTGTGGAGGGGGAAACGGCCCCATTGTTTCTCTGCAGGAAGCAGAGAATGTGGGACGGCGTCCAATATTATTGTGCTGAATCAGCTTTTTTTTTTCACTGAGGAACTGAGCAGTGAGGCGCATGACCCACTGTGTGAATACTTTAGCACAGCGGCTCTCAACCTGTGGGTCTGGACCAGTGGTGGAAAAAGTACTCAAATGTTTTACTTAAGTAAAAGAATAAATACTGCAATGTAGAAGTACTTCCGTCCGGAATTCAAAATGTACTTGCGTAAAAGTACAAAAGTATTGGTATCAGAATGTACTTAAAGTACCAAAAGTAAAAGTACAAAAATGTTTGAAAATAGCCTAGGTATAAAATAGGGCTAAAGTAGCCTAGTTAATGAATGTTTTATAATGTAATGATTTATATCTGCAAAGTAACTACTAACTAAAGTTTTCAAATAATTGTAGTGGAGTAAAAGTACAATATTTACCTCTTGCGATGTAGTGGAGTAGAAGTAAAAGTATTGGAAATTAGAAATACTCAAGTAAAGTACAAATACCTCAAAATTGCACTTAAGTACAGTACTTGAGTAAATGTACTTAGTTACTTTCCACCACTGGTCAATCATGTCGGGACCCGGGACCCGACATGATTTGGGGGGGGGGGGGGTGGAGGTCCCCAGATGACAGTGAAGTGACACTTTAAGGACTTTTAAGACCTTTTTAATGCCTAAAAAAAATGTGATAAAATAAAAAAAAGTCCATTAGGCCTACTACATCAAAAGTATTCAACAAACTATACTATAAAAACTGGTCAAACATTGGCCAAATTGTCAAACAGGCTAATATATGAGGCAAAAATTGTGAAAATAGCAGATCTACAAGCTCGCAACTTGTAGATCGGCTATTTTCACAATGTTTAGCTGTGGAACCGAGTCAAACAACATGTAATGCCTCAACTCCTACAATACCCATAGACGGATTAAAGTGAAAATGGGCCCTGTGCACAAAATCGCAACCCCCCCCCCGTGCATGTGTCCCGGACGGTCTGGACCCGTGCGTGCGCACACACGCAAATCTTTGCAGTTATTGCGGTTATATTGGGCGTTTTTTGGTTACTTTAGTTCGGTTTTAGGGTTAGGGTTAGGGTATACATATATATATATATATATATTATATATATTATGTATATTTTTTAAAAAGCCTATTAAATCCAAGGCCCCCCGTTGGCTCAGGGCCCTGTGCACGTGCCCAATCCATAATCCGTCCCTGATCAATACCAAGTGCTTGTCAGGTTGTCTGGGGGCTCCCCAGTTCAGATATGATTATATTGGGGTCGCGACCTGAAAAGGTTGAGAACCAATGCTCTAGCAGTCTGAACACAATGCCTGCTCACTTCATGCAGTGGACAGTGATGTTAGGAATACATTTACTTGAGTACTGTACTTAAATATATATATCTCTGCTGTCCGGCAGAAACCAGCTAACTCCAAAATGTTCATTTTTCAGGAAATTAAAACAAAAAGTGGAGTTAGGAGGCTTTGTTCATCATTGATAAGAACAGCTGAATGGACCTCCAAGCTCACAATGAGGTTGGAGGTCAAAAGGGGGTGGAGCCTGGAGTCAGCAAAACCTTTAGCAGAACGTTTGAGGATCCAATGGAGTTAGCTGGTTTTGTCAGAAATGCTTTTTAATACTTTTCATTGGTTCAATTTTTTTTTTTATCAACGCACAGACGTAAAGGGTGTTCAATGCCCTGATTTATGGGACAATTTTCAAAAGTGTCAAAATGGAGTTTAGCTGGTTTCTGCCGGACAGCAACGATATATATTTTTAGTATCTGTACTTTACTTATTTATTTATTTATTCATTCATTTGTTTTAAGCTTGTGACTTTCACTCCACTACATTTCAAAGACAAATATAGCACTTTTGACCCCATTTCAAAATAGAAGATCTACAAGCTCAGCATTTGTGTATATCTGTCTGTCTCTTATATGTCATCATGATTTGTGTGCGTGGGGAACTCATTTGAAACAAGCTCGGTGCTTTTATGAGTCTTCCAGTTTAGTAGACCTCGTATTGTGAATTTGCACTTCCATGTACTGTTGTTCTCATGTCTTACTAAATAAAGTACATCAATCAATCAATCAATCAATCACATTGAGCTTGTAGATCTGCTATTCGCATTATTCTTTGGGGGAAAACACTGTTTTATTTGTATTATTATTTTATATTTATATATTTATCCCCCTATTAAGTGCAGAAATGCATTGATAATAATAAGGGTAAGTGTAATAATAATAATAATAATAATAACAATAATAATAATAATAACAATAAGCTTCCACTTGTTCTATCCAAGTATCTATACTTTGACTCAAGTACTGAGGTTAAGTACTTTGTCCACCATATATCTGCTTATAGAATCAGTTTCTAATGCACTTTGTCTATCTCTGCTTCCGAGTGTACACAATGAAGTTCACTTAATGTCCACTTGAGGGCAGTAGGCTACAGGACCAAACTTCACTTTGGATGCATTGTGGTTGCAATGGCCAAATGGAAAATGTGATCAGCTTATTCTAACATCCAGCCATTCCAGTGGTCATTTTACTTGAGTAAAAGTACAAAAGTATTGGCCTGGAAATATACTTAGAGTAGCCTACCAAAGTAAAAACTTTCCCCCCCCCTTTTTTTCAAAATGTCAGATCAATTTTCTAAATATCAGATCTACAATCTCACACTGAGATAGTGGGTTAGGGTTAGGGTTAGGGTTAGGGTTAGGGTAGTAGTGGAGTAGAAGTATAAAGTAGGCAATACAAAAACGTTAACACTCAAGTATAGCCTAGTAACATTACCTCAAAATTGCACTACAGTACTTGAGTAAATGTACTTAGTTACTTTCCACCAGTGCTGTGCCTTCAGACAGGATGCATATTTGCAGAGTGCTGTGATTAAAACAATAAAGAATAGTAATGTTGGTGTTGATTGCATAAACAACCTCCTTTATTGCTTACTGTAGTCTTTTTCAAATATAACCTATATGTATTACTTTTGACAATATGCCTCATAACATTTCAAATATAATACATATCAATACAAGCATTTCCAAATTGTCCACATTGCTCGGTACTACTACTTGTAAACATTAAAATACATATTTGGACGGAAGGCTTACATGTCAAACAACACTGTTTTGAATAACTGTATTTGTGGAAGGTAAAGAATAGCATTAATATATATATATATATATATAGTTGTACTTTTTAATACCAATACTTTTGGACTTTTACTCAAGTAAATTTAGAATTCCGGACTTTTACTTGTAACAGAGTACTTCTACATTGCAGTATTGATACTTGTACTTAAGTAAAACCTTTGAGTACTTTTTCCACCACTGGAGTGTCCATATATATGTATTTATGTAGTAGGCCTTGTAGTAGTCTCCTCACACGTGTTCAAACCTACTGGCAGAGCGGGTGTTTACTTAGGGATCACCATGGCGACCTGCGAGTGAGTGAGAGCCAATCAGAGTCAGTGTTGGGTGTCGCTTGCGTCAGAGTCCAACACACGCACGCACGCACGCACGCACGCACGCACACAAACACAAAAACACACACACACACACACACACACACACACACACACACACACACACACACACACACACACACACACACACACACACACACACACACACACACACACACACACACACACACACAGATTAGAGACACTCCATTATTATAGAAACTCCAAACAGCTGGACAAAGCATGAATTGTTGATGTTTTTTGTACCTTTTTGTATCATGTCTTGTAAATGTTCTTAAAATGTTTTTAGCTCTTGCACCCCATTTCCAATGTAGTTCACTACAAATGGCAAATAAAATGACTCTGACTCTGACTCTGACTCTGACTCAGGTGGAAGATGTACTCTTTTTTCTTTCTTTTTTTTAGTAAAAAAAGTAAAAGTAGCAATGCCAACTAAACATCCTGTATTCAAAACTATTGGTTGAGTAACAGTTCATAAGAATTGGCATCAAAATATACTTATTGGCCCCCCAAAAAATACTTCGATTAGTCACCCCATGGAGACTTGAATTCATGGATATTTTTTAGTTTTTGTCGCATGAATTCAAGTCTCCATGGGGTGACTAATCGATAGGAAAAAAAGTCATTTTGGGGATAAACTATCCCTTTAAAGTACCAAGATTAAAATTGCCCACAACGCATCGTGTTGTGAGCTTATATGCTATTTGGGGTGACTTTTTTGCCTCCAGAATCTAGGGTTCCGCTGGTTAACGCATTCATTTCATTCATGTATTTAATTAATTCATCCAGTTTAAAAAAAAAAAAAATGACTTCCTTGTGGAGTAGAAGTAAAAGTAATTGAAATTGGAAATACTCAAGTAAAGTACAAATACCTCAGAATTGTACTCAAGTAGAGTACTTAAGTAAATGTACTTTCCAGTTACCAGAAAACCAGTTACTTTCCATCACTGGTTTTCAATGAGTCTAACATTCATTAGAAGGAGGTAATTAGAAGCAGAAAGAGATGTTGTAGCAGATAGACATCTATTCTAATATGCCCTCCTTAAATTTGAGAGCACGTATTCAGTCGAGTTCACTATTTGTCATCGTCTTAAAGAATTGAAAACATAATATTTGATCTACAAGCTCGCAATGCATATTAGCTATAACAAAAAAAAACAATAATGTGAAGACACATTTTTCAAATAGGTCTTAACCACTTTTTCTATTGGTCAATGTACGAAACTCCCACATTAAAACCAGTTTTTAAAAAACATACAGACATTCTATATTATTTTAGATAAATACATGAGCCCTCTATTCAACTGGCATTTGCCATTATAGAAAAATATAATTTAGGTCAAAGGTGCAAATCTCAACAATGAGATTCTGAGTTCATAAACGTCTGTAGTGAGAAAAGCTAGTCCAACTTTGAAAGCTACAGACTTAATACAAAATAGAAATAAACAAAATTAACTTTAAGTTACAGGCATGGCAGTGTATATATCCATATCACATTAACATTAATAAGCTAGTTCAGTGACTCTCAAACTTTTTCGTTACAAGGACCCCCATTTTGATATGCATTTTGTCAACGGACCCCCACTTGACACCATTTAGTATCTCCCGGAACTCAACCTACACTGTAAAATCCTCCGTGTTTTTTTTAAGGTGCAGTAAGTGATTTACTTTTGTTCAAATAAATGTTAACTTTCTCTATATTTTGAGCATCATTGCTATAGAGTGTTTGTTCAGTAACAGGGGTCTACCAGTCTCTCCAGTTCTTCTAGTAAACAGAAAATGCATTTTCAGGTCGGGATACTAATAGGCTCTATGCACAGCAGCCATATTGGGAATGAATTGGGCCCCTTCCTTACTTCCTTCACAGGTGTTACCAATGATACTAATTAAGGCTCTGTTCCATTTAGTGTGGCATAGTGGTTGTCTTATTTTCAAGGACCCCCATAACTCTGAGAGTGTACAAATGGACCCTTACGGGTCCATTTGGTTCCATTTGTACACTCTCAGAGTTACACACCCACCATATTTGGGAACCAAAATGGAGTGTTTCTAGTGAGCCAACATGCACGATATCAGCACCCTGACCAGAATGGAACAGAGCCTTAATTAGTATCATTGGTAACACCTGTGAAGGAAGTAAGAAGAGGCCCAATTTCTTTCCAATATGGCTGCTGTGCATAGAGCCTATTGAGCTTTAACCTTTTTACAAAAAAATACTTTTTGTTTTAACCAATGAATCCCATACCCTATCTTTAACTCTGAGAGTGTACAAATGAAACCAAACGGACCCGTAAGGGTCGGCTTGGTTCTATTTGTACACTCTCAGAGACCTGTAGGGGTCCATTTGGACCCCTGGTGGTCCTCAGACCCCACATTGAGCAACAGTGAGCTCGTACCGTACAGTCTTCCAATCCTTTCACTTGGTTTTGACCTTGTCGGCCAGTACTCGTTTGACCTTGCCGATCATGAAGGTCGCGATGAGCGCGCATGCCACCACCGTGGCGGCGTACAAACCGACAAAGATGGCCGCCTGGCCGTGGGCGTGGAGACGGGTGTAGAGCGCCCGGCGTCCGGTGTAGTCCAGGTACGAGGCGTGGATCTGACACATGGTACACAGGACCAGCAGGACGTGGAACAACTGGTGACCCTGACCTATCGCCGTGGATAAAAAAAAGTGTATATTATACTCAAATAGTAAATAGCCTTCAAACGTTTTTTAAATAAAAAGTATTTTCAAGTACCGCACTTTTATTTTACCTCTTGGGCGGAATCTTCCAATGCTTTGTCAATGCAACTGCGTGGATTTTTGGAAAAAATCCACAAGACCATGAATCCACGCATTTGCATTCACAAAGTATTGGCAGATTCTGCCCCTGAGGTAAAATAAAAGTGCGGTGGGAGCGCGCCCTTAGGGTGTGGTCACACGGAACTTAAATTCTACCTACGAGGGCAGATTCTGCCAATGCTTTTCAATGGGAACAGAGTGTTCTTTTTCAGAAATCCACAAGTGGCAACAAACCACGGAACAAATCCGTTCCCATTGAAAAGCATTGGCAGAATTCACCCGCATATAGGTAAAATTCCAGTACGGTGTGACCACAACCAGAAGCACTCAAGTATTCAAATATTTTTTATAACATTTCAAGTAATTTTCCAAAATTGTAAAAAACAAAACATAAAAAAGAAAATAGCAGATCTTTTAACTTACAAAATAGGGCTTAAGGGCGCGGTCCCACCAAAATATGGCTGCCCGCTGTTAAACTGTTTTTTGCAGCCAGCGCATTCTAAAAAACGATGTAGCTTACAGAGTATTCTGTCCCAATGACCAGTGACGCACCTGTTTTAGAATCCGCTGGCTGCAAAAAACTGTGGCCGCGCACAACCTGCGTTTAACGCTAGCCGACCATGTTTTGGTGGGAGCGCGCCCAAAGGGTTCACACCGAGCTTTAATACTGTCTATGGTGGCGGATTCCGACAATGCTTTTCAAGGGTAACGGAGCGGTTTGTTGCCATTTGCGGATTTCTGCTTATGGCTTAGGCTGCGGTGTGACCGTGGCCTAAGTGGTTAATTAAAAATGTACTTTTTCCCTTCCTACACATGAAGTGGAGTCAAAAGTACAATATTTCTATTTCTATACATAGCAGAGTGAAAGCCAAGAAAACAAATACTCCAAAACATTTACTTAGGTACAGTACTCAAGTAAATGTACTTAGTTTACTGTCCACCGCTGACTGACCTATGAAATCGCAGCGACCTGGGAAGCAGCGCTCCGGCAGCGGGCTGGTGAAGAAAAACCCACACAGCAGGAAAAAACTAATTTGTCCGAAGTGGAAAAGGAGGGCGGGGTCTTGTTCGTGGTGGCCGTGGTTCCAGGAGTTTGCGAGTCGTTGGAACACGGGGCTGGTGTCCCATGCGTACGCCAATGCAGACGGAACCACCTGCCCCACCTAGTGGTGGAAGAGAGTAGGTAGATTTTATAACATTTTTTCACCCATTTTCAACATATCTTCATATAATTGGTCCTCACTCGTCACTAATGCTCATTATACAACAGGTACTTCCGACCAAGCAATCTGATTGGTTGAAATAGCTATCTAGCCGTGCTTCAAACCAGCATCATAGCACGGGCCTAATCACATTAATAAATCACTCCGCACAGCAGTCCGCACTGATTAGACCATATATGGCACAGCTGTGCTTGACGTCACGCTGTCCCACGGTAGGAAAACAAACAGCACGGCGAAAATAGCCGATCTACAAGTTCACAACGCGACGCCATCACGACGCGTTGTCAGCTTGTAGATCAGTTATTTTGGCCACGTGACACGGTCGTACGACGGAGCATATAGCCTACTGTAATTCATTACACTGCGCAAGCATTGGTAGTTCAGCTGTGTTGATGAGACGGTGCCTCAGGCTCATAGCGCTGCTACAGGGACTATTTAATGTCTCTCAGTCAAAAACTCTTCTCTTTACAGGGAAACGGATAATAGCGAAACATTTTTATTATTAATTGCTCCACAATATGAATACATTTGGATGTGTTTTGTTGGTAACTGTTGTATAATCACAATATTACACTCGAGGGTATGCTTTACCTTACATTATTGGCACTTCAGTGATGCTCGCGGAACTCGGCTTCGCCTCGTTCCTGAACACATCACTGGCGTGCCAATAATGACGGTAAAGCACACCCTCTCGTGTAATATTGCTTAAGTATAAGATGGCACCATTTCTGTCTACTCACTCTGTGTCTCATTGGTGGGCTATGGACAGAAACTTACCTACCAGTGACATCATCAATTGGGTTTCCAAGCTAATAGAAACTACAGCCTTTCTCTTCTCGGAAAGTTAGCATGCTGAAATAGAAGCCATCGTCCTTTAATGAAAAAATAAATAAAATAAAAAAGTTTGAAATCTTGTTTGAAATGACCAAACCTGCCTACCGATGATGTCACTGGTAGGCAGGTTTCTGAACTGTCCACAGCCCTCCTCTGAGACACAGACCTAATAGACAACAAACAACAATGGTACCATCTTTTAATAAGCATCAGTGATGACCAATCACTGACCAATTATACAGTATGAAGATGTGTGAAGTGGTCCTTTAAGTAAAAGTAGCAATAGCACAATGTATAACTACTCTGTTACAAGTTAAAGGCTTGTATTCAACATTTGACTTGAGAAAAACAACAAACGTATTTGCATGAAAATATACTTGCTGTAGGCAAAAACAATTCAAACTTTCGCATGTTTGAATAGCCTAAGTGTAAATAGGACCTAAAGGAGCACTTCACCCATTTTCAACCTATCTTCATATAATTGGTCCTCACTAATGCTCATTATAATATGGTTACATTTTATTCCTACTCTGTCTGTGTCTCAGAGGAGGGCTGTGGACAGTTCAGAAACCCGGCTACCAGTGACATCATCGGTAGGTTTGGTCATTTCAAAAAAGATATATTGATTGATTTACACAATAGCTCGTATTCTACTTCAGCATTCTACTTCAAACTGATGGTTCTCTCTTATTATCATTTTTTTTTTTTTTATCCCACGATTTTGTAACCCTTTTTTTCACCCGGTGCCAATTTTCTAAGTGATCCTGGGCGCTACACTCCCCCCACCAGCCTAGGGAATCCAGGGCCGAGCTCATGCCTCCTTCAATGCATGAGAGCCAACTGACCTTCTTATCACCTGACGTGTTCCTTCCACACGTAGCGTGTGGAAGGAACACGTTATTCCAACCAGTTCCCTTCCCCTCCATCAGCCGCCCCGGCTGTCATGGGGGAGGCGGTATAGCGACCAGGATTACTACATGTTTTTGTGAGGGTATTAACTACCCTAGGAGACACAGGGAGAACATGCAAACTCCACACAGCGGAGGCCCTTTCACCAACCCCACCTAGGGTATGGGTGCTCATGACGCGGAGGAGAAGTGTGCTTCTCGATCTGCTATTTTTCTGCTAAAGCTTTCCCCACAATAATGATGCGGGGGTTAAGTGGTTAATGTCGAACGTGAGAGTATGAGTAACAGTACTTGGGTAAAAGTACTTGGAGACACCCACCTTGCGCACCCACGGCGGCAGGCTGTGGTTGCGGTATTTTCCGTAGCAGCAGCCCAGACAGCTCAGACAGCAGAGGGCGCTAGCGGCGGGCATGAAGAAGCCTGCTACGCGCCGGTGCCAACTCTCCTCCACGGCGTAGTAGAAATGCACCACCGCACTGCCGTACTGCGAACCACAACCAGAATGTATTTATCTGATTAAAAGAGATTCATATCAAATATCTGAATATTGAATCGAGCAACTTAAAAACTGTCTGGGGTTGCACACAAAAGCCCTTGTGGACCTTTAAAACAAACAACAGTGGGTCAGGACCCATTTGTGGGTCGCGGACCCTTTTTCATGGGTTGCGAGTAAATATCCCTCCTTTTTCTTATCTTTTTGTTTACTACATTTAAAAACATATATGCGATATATTATTATTTCAAAAGAGTTTCAATTCAAGGTAGGGTAAGTGCTTTACTTTGGTTAAAATCAGTGTTAAATAGCTCTATATTCTGATAGTACTCATTGCTATAGACTAGAGTGTTTGTTCAGTAAAAGGAGTCTCCCATGTCTCTCCAGCTCTTTATTAAACAGAAAATGCATTTTCAGTGCTCTCTCCTGACTGGCTTAAATTACCTTACAACCTGAAAATGTACTACGGTATATTCTGTTTACTAAAGAGTTGGAGAGACCCCTGTGACCAAACAAACGCTCTGTAGCAATGATTACTATCAGAATATAGTACTTTAACCTTTTTAACAAAAAAAATATATATATACCACCGGACTGAGCAGCTCCTGTTATACCTGGTACTGCGCCACGCCCACGTAGTCCAGGAAGAAGAACATGTAGTGGCACAGCTCCGACTTGCCCGCCAGGAGGTGGGCGATGACGCTGCACGCCATGTAGCCCCCCGAGGACACCAAGAGGATCGCCAGGGGCCACGAGTGGACGTCCGAGGAGAAGTCCACCGTCTCCGCCAGGTGGCAGAACTTGACGGCCACGGCCATCAGTCCGAGCAGGTGGCTCCAGATGTTGACGGTCTCGTTGTGGCGCCGGAAGAGCGACAGGAAGTAGTAGCGCCACCCCTGGTGGAGCGGGCGGTAGCCGCCGCGGACGTAGCGCTCTCGGAAGAACGGCGGCACCTCGGTGTCGGGGACAGTGCCGGGCATGGAGGAAGGCACCGCCTCGGTCAGCATGCGGGGCACCTGCCTCACCTGGCAGTGCAGTGGAAAAAGTACTCAAATGTTTTACTTTAGTAAAGGTATCAATAATGCAATGTAGAAGCACTGTGTTTTCAAGTGAAAGTCCGGAATTCTAAATTTACTTGAGTAAAAGTATAAAAGTATTGGTATCAAAATGTACTTAAAGGTAGGGTAAGTGATATCTTTTGGTTAAAACAAAACGTTTTTTATTTAAAAAAAATACAGCAGATACACAAGCTCATAGCGCGGCACCGAGTGAGCTTGTAGATCTGCTATTTTTAGAAAAATCTTGAAAATTTGTGCAAATCATTTTTAACTCAAATCTTTGCTTCTGGGGGTCCCTGGAACAAAATATTTTTAGATGGGAGGGGGTCCGCGGACATGAAAAAAAAAAGTTTGAAAACCATTGAAAATATAGCAACATAAGTTTTAAAAAAAATTAAAGAAAAAAAAAACTGTTAGGATTTAGAAGACATTTGTAAAATCCCCAGAAGCAAAGATTTGAGTTAAAAACTTTCGCTTTAAAAAAGTATATATATATTCAAACTAAAGATTTGCACACATTTTCACGATAAAAAAAAATAGCAGCTCTACAAGCTTGTAGCGCGGCACTCGGCCGCGCTATGAGCTTGTATATCTGCTATTTTTATAGAGCCAAAGAAATCTTAAAATGACACAGATGCGTTCCCGGTCTTAAAGGGTTAACAAACAGAAAACACATTTTCAGGTAGGTGACACAATGTCAGCCAATCAGAGAGTACCCATTTAACAGCGTATTTTTGTATAGTGATCCAGTTACAATTGTGTCTGCTCATTTATTTGTGTCATTACTTCCAATTTCACTTGTTTAATCTGTATCCTGACTGAGTTCTCTATCCTGATTGGATAAAATTGGTATCCTGACTTGAAAATGCATGTTCAGTTTAATAAAGAGCTGGAGAGACATGGAGACTCCTGTTACGGAACAAACACTCTATAGCCAAAGTTAAAGTTCCAAAAGTAAAAATAGCAGATCTACAAGCTCACAACGCGTCGCGATGCAAGCTCTACAAGCTCAGATCTACAGAGCTTGTAGATCTGCTATTTTCAAATAGCCTAGGTATAAAGTTGGGCTGGAGTGGTTAATGTATGTTTTATAATATAATAATTTATATCTGCAAAGTAACTAACTAAAGTTTTCAAATAATTGCAGTGGAGTAAAAGTACAATATTTGCCTCTGAGATATGTAGTGGAGTACAAGTAAAAGGACTGACAATTGGAAATACTCCAGTAAAGTAAAAAATACCTCAAAATTGTACTTAAGGAACAGTACTTGAGTAAATATACTTAGTTACTTGACACCACTGCTCACCTGCTGGACGTTGATGAAGAGCCGGCTGATTCTCTCCATGAAGATGGTGGCCATGATGGGAGAGAGCAGGAGGGGCCCCTAGCTGAGGCCAGGGGCCAATTGGCTGGCGGAGGGGGGCCTGGCGGGGGCCAGTAGAAGAAAGGGGCCCCTGGGGACCAGTAGACTGCTTTTCACATCAAAGAAAACAAAAGAATGTCACTCATTGTTGGAACTGGAAAAACCACAAATGCAGGTTACGACACCCGGTCTCTATTTTTGGGCCATGTGTCATTCATGACTTATGTAAAAAGAAACTTTGGCACACCTTTATTTAGACCTGAGAACCACCTTCTAAATCCTGGCTAAAGGTTTTCTGAAAAACTTCAGATTTGAATTCAAAAACATTCAAAAATAAATATGTTGCTATGTATATAGAGTATGCAACAGCTAATGTTACAGAAAGGAGTTCCCGCATTGAAAGGTATACCAATGAATAGGGGTTCTAATCTAGGTCTAAATGGGTTATAGGCAGGGGTGCAATGCTCACTGGACGGCCCTGCACGCCGTGCCGGAACCTATTTGACCAGGAGCACACGCAGGCACACGCATAGATTTAAAACTACTTTAAATTCGCACCTCAACAAAGTTTTCAAAGGCTCCCGACTCACACCTAGCGAATTAACATAGGAATAAGCCTAGATGCATGTCAATTGTCCATTGTGTGACTTGCAGTGTAGGTGTTAAGCGACGTGCGCGTCACGTAAAAGCAAAGCAAAGTTTGTTGTTTACCCAGGGTGTCGGACTAACTAACTTGTTTCCAGCCGGACCCTGCATGGAAGCCTTGCTCAAGGGCTATTCAGCGGTGATTCATGATCGATGTGATGAATTGGGGAATCGAACTGGGGACCTTCCGGTATCAAGGCCGCCCCTCTAACCACTAGGCCACCGCTGCCACAACATCATTGAAATAGAGTGCAAGAACATACCAAATGAGCATTGCATGCCTCGTTATAGGCAGGTGTGTAGGCAAAAGAAAAACATTGCTGCTTTGCGGGCAGACACCTCTTATCTCCATATTCCAACTTTTTTTCCGTAAATTAACAGTGACCCTACTTGATCCTACCACAGTGTCACACAAAACCATCAAAAGTAGCAGATCTGCAAGCTCGAAACGCGGCGCGTTTCGAGCTTGTAGATCTGCTACTTTTGCTATTTTTGAATTTTAATCCTGAAGAGTAAGACATATGAGATTTCCACCTGACAGAGACGATATATAACAGACAATAAAAGATTACCCGCACACTGGCAACTTGTACGGTACGTGTCGTGGAAGCAACCTTCCCTGTATAGGGTCCGTCCTCAGGAAACATAGCACATCCACAGGTAATCTTTTATTGTTGATGGGCATGGGGATCTGCAAGAGCCACAAATAATGCCTCGATGCTTTGCAAGCTTGTATATCTGCTAGTTCTGGAATTTGTCGTATACAACGAATGATACGGGCATGGGTCTTCAATGTTTGTCAGACCAAGGACCCCTTAGCGGAGAGAGAGAGAGATGAAGCAGATGACAGATTACGGGTCCATTTGGTTCCATTTGTACACTCTCAGAGTTATAGGGGTCCTTGAAAATAAGACAACCACTATGCCACACTAAATGGAACAGAGCCTTAATTAGTATCATTGGTATCACCTGTGAAGGAAGTAAGGAAGGGGCCCAATTCATTCCCAATATGGCTGCTGTGCATAGAGCCTATTGGATTAATAACTGTAGCTACCTTATAACATTACTGGAGAAAGTAATAATAATATATTATTATTATTATAAATAATAATAATAATAATTATTATTATTATTATATGATAAATATCACAAAGGGTATCATGTGTTTAGTTCCTGTGAATAGAACCAGCCAGGCCAGTTCACTGCTGATTTGACTATATGAATGAAAAGAATGAAAGATTGACCATTATTCCTTTTTTTTCTTTTTCTTACAGTGGTGGAAGAAATACTCAGATTTTTGTTTTACTTAAGTATAAGTAAGGTACACTTTAAGTACCAAAGTAAAAGTACTAAAACAATTCAAAATGTGTGAAACTTTTTCGAAAATAGCTGACATATGAAATAAGGCTTATAAGACTTCTTCAATGTTTTCCAGGCCAAGGACCCCTTAGCTGAGAGAGAGATGAAGGAGGGACCCAGTGGTTCTCAAACTGTTTCATGTCAAGGACCCCCAAAATGATATGTATTTGGCCGCGGACCCCCATCTCAGAATATTTTGTTCCAGGGACCCCCAGAAGCAAAGATTTGAGTTACAAATGTTCACTTAAAAATATATATATTAAAAGATTTGCAAAAATAATCACAATTTCTCAACAAATAGCAGATCTACAAGCTCATAGCACGGCACTTGTGCGCTATGAGGTTGTAGATCTGCTATTTTTGTATTTATCTGCTATTTTTTGTATTTTTGTCAAAGTCAAAGTATAAACGTTTAAAGTGGTTTAAATTATTGTGATGCTATATTAACACATTTTGCTGGGGACCCCCTGGAACCCCATCAAGGACCCCTGGGGTCCCCGGACCCCACTTTGAGAACCAATGCCCTACACTACATATACTGTATACATTTGTGTTGCAAATTGAACTTTTTCATAGACCTCATAGATAAATCCTATCACACAAAGATTTGGCAGACCCCCCTGTAGTAACTCTGAGAACCACTAGGAGTTCCGGACCCCCTGTTGAAGACCCATTAAGTAGATAATGTAATACTAATCTAAATTTGCAAAGTTACTAGTAGTAGTAACTAAAGTTGTCAAATCATCATCAGTTGTGGAAAGTAACTAAGTACATTTACTTAAGTACTGTACTTAAGTACAATTTTGAGGTATTTATTTGAGTATTTCCCATTTCCAATACTTTTACTTCTACTCCACTACACCTTGGATTCAAATAGTGTACTTTTACTCCACTACATTTATTTGAAAACTTTAGTTACTAGTTACTTTGTAGATTTTGATTATTATTAAAACACATACATTAAACCACAGCCATTTGAAAATAGACAATCTACAAGCTCACATTGAGCTTGTAGATCTGATATTTTCAAACAATTTTATACATTTGAAAAACATTAAATGGGACATTCCTCATAATGAGTACTTTTACTTTTGGTAGCCTACTAAGTATATTTAGATGCCAACACTTTTGTACTTTTCAATAGCCTACAGTTTGAATTCCGAACTTTTACTTGTAACAGAGTATTTCTGTATTGCAGTATTGATACTTTTACTTAAAGTAAAAAAAAATGTGAGCACTTTTTCCACCACTGATCATCATTATTACATTTTTAAAATGCATGCCTGAATCACACTTTGTGTCATTACAAATAAGACAAACTTTACAAATCACACAAAATTACAACAACAAAATCAGCTTACCTTTAAAATGAAGTAATCCTCTTCAGCTGTGTTTTCTTGTGTCTTAATATCTCTCACAGATGGAGTGGGATAAACTCCCCCAGGAATCGCCTTATGTCTAGTTAAAAAGAAGAACACTCTTGTCAAATGCTTGGTTTTATGAATAAAATATTTTAAAAATATTTATAAAATATTTATAAAATATGACACGGTCATTATATAACTTATAAAAATCAGTTTCGCCTGTTTTTCAGCTTAAAAAAAAAAAACGAAAACACTTTTTTTTTTCAGATAGTACAGCAGGCTCTGGTTTCTTTCAACGCTGCAAGGTGTCCAGTGTCAGAGAGCTGCCTGCGACGCTTCGCACGTACATCGGTGCGCCGAAAACAGCCGATCTGCAAGCTCACAGCGGATCGCGTCCGCCACGCGCTGTGAGCTTGCAGATCGGCTGTTTTCGGCGCGCGCCGCCGTCGTACGGCGGAGGGAGCGTACAGATTTTTTTTTACGCAGATTACGCACAAAGAAAAGGAGGCGGGGACGCCTTTTTTTCCTCCAGCCAAAAGGTGAAGAAATTATGTGTTATTATATTTTATTATTATTATTATTATTATTATTATTATTATTATTATTATTATTATTATTATTATTATTATTATTATTATTATTATTATTATTACCCTTATTATTATTATTATTATTATTATTATTATAGCTGTAGAATACAACTCTCGTAGACGTATTTATGATTCTGACGTTTTCAATCTACAAGGGACTTTCTCCACTATGCCCCGTAGACCCTCCAAACATGTACAAATTGAAAATAAAGGTGCTTACCCCCACGCCCCACATGTTAACTCACGCTACGGGGTATTAATTTAATGTGATAATCCATATCTTTCAATAAAGAAGTGTTTTAATGCCGTCTGCAGCCGAACGCCATTTTTTCACCCTCGGTTACTTCCTGTTTACATTGAGTGTAATTCCGGGTTTGACCAGATGGCCGCGTCACTACCGCCCATTGGGAACTTCCGACAGAACCGGCCACAGACGGCATTAAAACGCTTCTTTATTGAAAGATATGGATTATTACATTAAAATACTACCGCGTAGAGACAGTTAACATTTGGGTCTTGTGAATAAGCACCTTTATTTTCAATTTGTACACGTTTGGAGTGTCTACGGGGTATAGTGCTGAAAGTCCCTGTGTCCATGGGGGGTGAACCCTACAACTCTCGTAGATTGAAAACGTCAGAATCATAAATACGTCGACGACGAGAGTTGTATTCTACAGCAAATGATTCTGATAAGTTTAACATGCTAAATGTTGCCTGCTTTTGCTCGAGCTTTTTTTTTAAATTAATTCATGAATATATTTTTGTGTTCATAAATCGCTTGTAGAAGATAGAAAACAGAAGAGAAGTTTGTTTAAATGTTAACAGAAAAGGCAACTTTTTGTCGTTTTAGTGCAAACGAGGCATTTTCAACCCGGAAAATGAGAGCTATCCAGTGGTGGAAAAAAAGTACTCACTTTGTTTACTTAAGTAAAAGTATCAATACTGCAGTGTAGAAATACTCTGTTACAAGTGAAAGTCTGGCAATCAAAATTTACTCGAGTAAAAGTACAAAAGTATGCTTAAAGTACAAAAAGTAAAAGTACTCATTGAAATTGATAACAAATATTTTGAAAATAGCAGATCTACAAGCTCACAATGGGCTGAAGTGGTTAATGTATGTTTTGTAATAATAATCAAAATTTACAAAGTAACTAAACTAAAGTTTTTAAATAGCCTAATGGTAGTGGAGTAAATAAAGTAGGCCTACAATAAAAGTATATTTGCCTCTGAGATGTGGTGGAGTAGAAGTAAAAGTATAGAAAATTGGTACAGTACTTGAGTAAATGTACTAAGTTACTTTCCACCACTGGAAACACAAGACCAAACTATACAAAAAATATATAATAATAATAATAATAATTAAATGGAAAAATAAGAATAGGCTTGAAGAAAAACAAGACAGAAACTATGAAAATGAATAAATAAAATAAAATGAAAAATAAGAATGTATGCTGTAAGTAGGCACGAAAAAGACAACAACTAGAAGAAATATAAAAAATATATATATAATAAATAAATGAAAAATAAGAATCCAGTAGTTTGAAGTTTGGCCATGGGTTCAAAAACAAAATCAAATGGTCTTCTTAAGAAATGGAAAAGTAAGTGAGGTTTTTTGCCTGCGTTTGGGTGTGAGGTCTTCCAGGGAGTTCTCAGCATGCAGCTAGAATGTGAAGTGTGTGTGTGTGTGTGTGTGTGTGTGTGTGTGTGTGTGTGTGTGTGTGTGTGTGTGTGTGTGTGTGCGCGTGTGTGGTGTGTGTGAGTGGGTGGGTGTGTATAAGTTCTGTGGAACATTCCTTTTGTAAAGATGTTTGGACAGGAATGTAGCATGTCAGGCAATATTGCACAATATCCTGACTACAAGTACCAGTTCCATGTATTCCATTCAAATAATACTCGAGTAAAAGTAGCAATGCCACAATGTAAAAATGATTATAGTCCTGTACTCTTTTACAAGTCAAAGTTCTGTATTCAAATATTGACTTGAGTGAAACTACAAAAGTATCGGCATCACTATATACTTGCAGCGCCAAAGTAAAAGTACTCAACTCACACTTAATGTGCCTAAAAGTTGACCTGATTGTGTACTTGAGTAAAAGTAGACTAGTCAGTTACTTTCCATCTCTGCTGCATGTCAGAACTATTGTGTAATATCCTCTACACAAGGCAGGCTCTAGGGCTGGCTGACTCATAGACCTTTCAAATGTAACAACACTAATGACAGCACCCCTGGGGGACCCCCAGGGGTCCTTGAGGGGGTTTCAGCAAAGTCAGTTAATAAAGCATCAAAATCAGTTTAACCACTTTAACGCGTATAATTACATTGGCTAAGTTTGCAACGTGTCGCGATGCAACACGCTGGGAACTTGTAGATCTGCTATTTGCAAAACATATTCATCATTATTTTATTTTTTTTCATTTACATTTTAACAACACAAATCTTGTATGGGGGTCCCAAATGTACTTAAAGTACCAAAAGTAGAAAGTACTCGATACGCAGAATGTCCCATTTCAAATTTTGAAATGTATAAAAATCTTTTGAAAATAGCAGACCTACAAGCTCACAATAGGTCACATCGCGACGCATTGTGAGCTTGTAGATCGGCTATTTTCAAATGGCCAAAATGTATACAGGGCTGAAGTGGTTTTGTAATAATAATCAAAATCTACAAAGTAACAAGTAACTAAAGCTTTCAAATAATTGTAGTGGAGTAAAAGTACAATATTTGGATCCGAGATGTAGTGGAGTAGAAGTAAAAGTATTGGAAACTGGAAATACTCAAGTAAAGTACAAATATCTCAAAATTGTACTTAAGTACAGCACTTAAGTAAAAGTACTTAGTTACTTCCCACCACTGCGTTAATGTGGGGGACCTTGACATGAAAATGTTCGAGGAAACGCTCACAATTGAACACTTAGAATAAAACTAAGCAATAAATCCTACAAATGTAGGCTGTCTATTAAACTAAATTAGACAGGCCAAAACTAGTTGCAGAAGAATGTGTGTATTGTAGCCCCAGTTGTTTATTGTTTATTACATCGAAGTTGAATAAAACCCAGCTAGTTTGACAAAGGCATCCTTTGTGGTTTGTTTCCGTGGTAACAGTGAGGTGTTACATAATCGTTTGGCCAGAACTGGCCTACATGGCAGGGTTTTGGTTTGGTCTCCTCTGAGCAGGGCTGGAAGAAGTACTCAGAGTTTGTATTCAGGTAAAAGTATCGATGTAGAAATGCTCCGTTACAAGTGAAAGGCCTGCATTCAACCTTTGACTTGAGTAGAAGCAGTGGTGGAAAAAGTAATCAGACTTTTTTTTTTTTTTTATGTTTAGGGACATGTCATGTGGTCTACATGCACAGATAACCTGGACAGATTTCACAGTATTTTTTCTAATTTATTTTATTTTATTTTATTTTATTTTATTTTATTTTATTTTATTTTATTTTATTTTATTTTATTTTATTTTATTTTATTTTACACCTGGTTAAATTTAGCTACACTGCCATTTGGACAAAAGACTATTTATTGGAGTGTAAATGTAATAGCAGTGCAGTGCATGCATTTGAAAAGGCTTAATTGTCTCCGCCAGGCCGAAAGGCATGGCGAGAGAGTATGTTTTGCACCCTGTCCGTGTGTCCGTCCGTGTGTCCTGTCCGTGTGCAAGCAGCTAATCTCCGGCACCGTTGGCCTGGTCACTGCGAAACTGTGCACACAAACTCCCTGGATGCCAATTCAGAACCTCTTCCCCAAATGTTTCACATGGGCCTGTTATAGCGCCACCAGGAGGCCGATTTGTGCAAAACCCATTTTTTAATATTTCTCCTACAGATTTTATCCAAACGTCATGCAAATCAGTACACTGTATCTCTATACACGGATCTGTCCGATTCCCCATATTCCATCCTCATTGGCTAAGGTTGGCTTCCAAAGTTTGCAGAATTGGTCCGTTTTGACAAAATGCCTCAAATCATGAACGCAGCTTGCGATTTCCATGAAATTTCACACGCACATTCCCACTAGGCTGAGGGAAAAAATGCCACCCTTTTCACATTGGCCTGTTATAGCGCCACCAGCAGATCTAATTTAGCAGAACACATTTTTGGAACAAAATGCCTCAAATCATGAATGCAATGTCCGATTGCCGTGAAAGGCCTAAGAATAAATGGCACCCTTTTCATATTGGCCTATTATAGCGCCACCAGGAGGCCACAATAACGTACCTAACCTGGCAAAGACCTGTGCTCCGAGGAGCTCTTTTTCAAGTTCATTTTTGTTTTGTTCACAGCACGGATGAGTGGCTTAAATTTGGCTACACTGCCAACAAAAGGCTATTGATATTGTTAAGGTTTTCTGAAGTTATTATTGCACTGTAGTGCAATATTACATTTTTGTAATGTGATGCATTTGTACAGGTATGTGACTTTGTTATGGTTTAAAGGTATTCAGTATGATGACCGGAGATGAAGTGGGCCCCAAGGCATTTTAATATTTTCAAATGTCTCCCTTTGAAAAAAGGTTTGGACATACCTGGTATAGAGGTTGCCTTGTCTCTTATCCAGTGGTGTAAAGTTACTAAGTACATTAACTCAAGTAGTGTACTTAAGTTTTTTGTTTTTTTTACTTTACTGGAGTATTTCCAGTTTTCAGTACTTTTACTTCTACTCCACTAAATCTCAAAAGGAAATATAAATACTTTTTCTCCACTACAATTATTTGAAAACTTTAGTTACTAGTTACTTTGCAGATTTCACTTCCCATCACTTTAGTCCTATCTTATACCTAGGCTATTTGAAAATAGCCAATCTACAAGCTGACAACTCGTTGCATCACGACGCGTTGTGAGCTTGTAGATCTGCTATTTTCAAACATTTTAGTACTTTTACTTTTGGTACTTTAAGTACATTGTGATACCAATACTTTTGTACTTTTACTCAAGTACATTTTGAATTCCGGAGTTTTACTCATAATAGAGTACATCTACATTGCAGTATTGATACTTGTGCTTAAGTAAAACATTTGAGTACTCTTTCCACCACTGTTCTTATCCAAGCATTGGCAGGACTTTTAACCACTTGAATTCCAGCATCGATATTCTGGGGGGGAACAATAGCCCAAAGCTCCCAACGTGTCACAACGAGACACGTCGTCATAAACTCTTTTCAATAAATTTGTCAGATAGGATTCTGACCCAGTTTAGTGCTATAGAAACTATGATATTTCCTCTGGAATATTATAGAGTAAAATTGAATAGGTCCTTGAATCACAAAGTCCAAAACCAATGTATTGTAGATTCATCTGTGTATTTACTATGGAGCGCTGTTGAAACATGGAAATATATATATTTTTTATCAGTGTTCCCGCAATGTGTGCACATACTTTAGCTGACAATGACAATGAGGTTAAAATATTAGCTTTACCTTTGTACAATGGGCGGGTCAAAAAAAAAGAAAAGAACTTGTGTTATAGTCCAATGCACTAGGGGTAATCTGACGTTGAATAGAACTGAATGAGATGTCAAATAAGGCAGTGGTTCCCAAAGTGAGGTCCAGAATATAGAATATACAATTGATAGACAGACATATATGCGATCAGAATCATAGACAACTGTCACAGTCTGTGTCTTTGTGTGGGCGTAGGCTTGCCTTGCAGCTTCCAGCTTTGGCACACCTGTTTGTGGGTCACCTCATCTCCCTCAGTTGACGCACCTGCCGGCCATCAACTCATCAACCCTCACAGTATTTAATCCCTGGACTTCACTCCTGTCATAGCTAGATTGTTGCTCAACCTCCCATGTTTTTAGTGAACTCTTGACAGGTGTTTTACCAGTGAACGTACTCTCAGTGAATTCAAGTTATACCAAGAATGTCTCCTCGTGTTCCTAGTGTTTCTAGTTTTTGCTCTTGTGTTCACCTTCTACTCAAACTCTTCTCCTACTGCTAGCCTGCCTGCTCACTACATCCCTACAAGACGGCCTCACTTCCACGCCACCAACCCCTACTTCCTCCCTTGGTTGTGAATAAAGACCATTCAACTTGCTCCCTGTGTTTGGCTCTGCTTTTGGGTTCACCAGTTTGCGAATCGTGACAACACGAAGTGATAGAAGGAGAGAAGAGTGCTATGGGATGAAGTACAAGAAGTGGTACATGGAGAGAGGAGTGCCAAGGCAATGGTTCCCAGACTTTTCAGGTCCTGACCCCCCCAAAATAATCATATTTGAACTGCCCCCCCCCCCCCCCCCCACCCTGACAAGCACTGGAATTGTAGGCATTACACTAGTTTGACTCAGTTCCAATAAATATCTGCTATGCGTTGAGAGCTTGCAGATCGGCTAGTTTCACAATGTTTGCCTCTTATGTAATATTTTCCATTGTAGTATTAAAAAATGTCTTAAAAGGCATTACATTGTAACTTGAGAAATTTGCAGATAACCTGTATACACTTATGAGTTGGTTTGTTTACTGTTGGGTGAGAAAACAAATGTTGCACATTAAGCTAAAAAATCTTCTTGGGACCCCCCAAAATCCACTGTGTCCACTGTGCTTGGAGTTCATGTACAATAAGTGGTAAAAGGAGAGAGGGGGGCTTGCCTTGGGGTGCATATAGTACATAGAAATGTACAAACACACGTGACAACAGGCAATGCAATTTTGACACGTTTGTATTGTATGCATATGTACAACTCTATAAGCTCTGTCTAACTTAACAATCAGCTGTGTGTGCATAATGTATGCGTGTGAGTGCATGTGTGCATGCACAAGGGTGAATGAGAGATAGGGAGAGGGAGATGTGTTTGCAAATCCGAGTGTGTGTTTCTGTAAGGAGGAAATGACAGCACTAGACGCATGACTCATTGAACACGATGTCACAACGACTCAACTGCAGTAGTGGAAAAAAGTACTAAAAGTCTTTACTTAAGTAAAAGTTTACTGCAATATAGAAATACTCTGTTACAAGTAAAAGTCCAGAATTTTAAATTTACTTGATTAAAAGTACAAAAGCATTGGCATCAAAAGTGCTTAAAGTACCAAAAGTAAAAGTACTAAAATGTTTGAAAATAGCAGATCTACAAGCTCACAACGTGTCGCATCGCGACGCGTTGTGAGCTTGTAGATTGGCTATTTTTAAATAGCCTGCATATCAAATAGGGCTAAAGTGGTTAATGTTTCATATCATAATTTATATCTGAAAAGTAACTAGTAACTAAATCTTTCAAATAATTGTAGTGGAGTAAAAGTGCAATATTTACCTCTGAGATGTAGTGGAGTAGAAGTAAAACTATTGGAAACTGGAAATACTCAAGTAAAGTGCAAATACCTCAAAATTGTACTTAAGTACAGTACTTAAGTAAATGTACTTAGTTCATTTCCACCACTGCTCAACTGAACTGACATGAGCACTACTTCAATGTATAGCATCACATTTTCAGCTCAGAAACGTAACCTTGGTCAATTATCTTGCTGATTAGTCACCTTTTTTTCAGGTATAACTTCTAAGGATCGTGCAATCGTGGAATGAGCAACACTGCTAAACATGTGGGTAGCGCCCCCCAAAATATTGCCCCTCAATATGCTTCGGTTGGCATTTGCTCCACTGATGATAGTTCTGTCAAACAAGTCTATAAAGCTATATGAAATCTATGAAAAAGATCTTATATCTGCAGCACAATCTTATGCAATATGTATGGGGGTCCCCGCTTCATCTCTCTCAGCTAAGACCCCTGCTCTAGTCCTAGATCACAATATAGAAAAAAACTAAATTTTAACCAAAATATATCACTTCCATCACCTTTACTGGGTACATTTCAGAGCCGTGATAAGGGAAAGCATGGCTGCAGAGTGAGATAAGACATTCTCTGCAACCATAATATCAAGTTTCTTGGCTTCTAACCAAGAAAAAAACACAAAGTCAACAGAATCACTATGGTGAACACTCCCTTCACTGCAGTCTTTGATTTGTATACTTTTTTTCCTACGCAACAGTCCACCAAACAAACATGACTTATTTAATTGCTTATTATTCAGAAACACTCTGAACCACTGAATATGTGGAATGAGCAACACAGCTAAACGTGTGGGTAGCACCCCCGAAAATAAAAAATCGGCCCCCAATATTATTCTGATGGTATTCACTCATAGCTTTGAACGACTGGCACCTGCGTATGGGTCCTGTTACTTTGACAGAGATCTGTCTGTGGTTCTGTTGTGTGCAAATATTGCCTGTAAATCTCTGGAAGAAAGAACTTCGTGGCCCGTCTTTGACTTCACCAGTCTCACAGAACTTGGCCCTAAGTTTGGAAATGGTACCAGGGCTGACACCAAATAATGCCACTCTGCGTAACGGAACATCAGCTTTCACTTGTCCTATTGGCCCTATGCACAGCAGCCATATTGGAAAGAAATGTGGCCTCTTCTTACTTCCTTCACAGGTGTTACCAATGATACTAATGAAGGCTCTGTTCCATTCTGGTCAGGGTGCTGATATCGTGCATGTTGGCTCACTAGAAACACTCCATTTTGGTTCCCAAATGGCCCCTTATGGTGGGTGTGTAACTCTGAGAGTGTACTAATGGAACCAAATGGACCCTACGGGTCCATTTGGTTCCATTTGTACACTCTCAGAGTTATGGGGGTCCTTGAAAATAAGACAACCACTATGCCACACTAAATGGAACATTTAACCTTAATTAGTGTCATTGGTAACACCTGTGAAGGAAGTAAGGAAGGGGCCCAATTCATTCCCAATATGGTTGCTGTGCATAGAGCCTATTGGCCTTATCCTGAAGGGACAAACGTGGCATCTTTCCATGGGGGCTGTACACTCTGAACTACTGAAAATGTAGAATCAAATTAATTATGTTGTACTACTGTTGAGGGGGCTTTCCATGTTGCTGCTTGGAGCATACACAAACTGATTGATTGATTGATTGATTGATTGATTGATTGATTGATTGATTGATTGATTGATTGATTGATTGATTGATTGAATCACTTTATTTAGAAAGACACGGAAACAGTACAGGGAAGTACAATTCACAATCATACTGTAGGCCCTCTAAACTGGATCGCTCATAAAAGCACAATGGCTTATTTAAAATGAGATCCCCACGCACTCAAATCATGACGACATTTAATAAAACAGACAAATATACACTACTATGCAGGACGTCATACAATCAGCTTACAGGTTACTGGTATGAAAAAACAAGATATATATACAATAAACAGTTCGGGGGGGGGGGCTTAGGTTAAGACTCAAGTTGCAGGACCCATGCTCAGGTGCCAGTCACACACCTGCCACCTGCGTGACTGGCACCTGAGCACGGGAGCTGGCAGGTCACTCAAAACGAGAGCGAATACCAACAGAAGCATAATTGGCACATTTTTGGGGGGCACTATACCCACACTTTTAGCTGCGTTGCTCATTCCACGATTGCACGATCCTTACAAGTTATACCTTTTTGTAAAGGTGACTAAGCAACGATGACGATCATACAAAATACAATACCTGCATTTTGCAGTTTACAGAGACGGTTTTCCATAACTGCAAATAGTTTGTGGTTTAAGCCTACAAATTTGAACTCTAGCATCCCATATTCTGGGGGAAACATTTGCCAAAATAGCAGATCTACAAGCTCACAACGCGTCGCACTGCACGGCGCCGCATTGTGAGCTTGTACATCTGCTATTTTCGGTGAAGAGATTTAGTGTAGAGGGAAAAAGAGCAGACCAAGTGCAGAGCCAAGGGTCAAGTTGACCAAGTATTGAGGGTTTAAGAGGTTAAATGTTTTATACTACACATTAACATGAATCCATATTTATAGAAAAGAAAAATGTGTAAACAAGCAAACACAAAACATGAATTTACACAACACTGATAGTGCTGTCAAACAAGTCTATAAAGCTATATGGAATCTGTGTAAAAGATCTTAAATCTGCAACACTTCTTCTAAGAGGTCCTTGCTCTAGTCCAAGATTTCTATCACAATATATAGAACTTTAACTAAAATGTTAAAAAGGTTGTTTTGACCAAAATATATCACTTCCATCACCTTTAACTGGGTACATTTCAGAGCTGTGATAAGGGAAGGCATGGCTGCAGAGTGAGATAAGACATTCTCTGCAACGATAATATCAAGTTTCTTGGCTTCTAGCCAAGCAAAAAGCACAAAGTCAACAGAATCACTGTGGTGAACACTCACTTCACGTCTTTGATATGTATTCCTTTTTTCTATGCAGCAACAGTCCAACATGACATTATTCATTATGCAGAAACACACTCTGAACTACTGAAAATGTAGACTCAAATGAATTATGTTGTACTACTGTTGAACTGTTTTTTATTTATTTAATTAATTCTTATCACTCTACTCTTATCTGCACCTGACCTGTGTTTCTTTCCTGCCTGCCTGCCTGCCTGCCTGCCTGCCTGCCTGCCTGCCTGCCTTCAACTCTGAGTGTTCATTTACTACGCTCTCAGAGTTACCCTGTGTCTGTCTGTCTGTCTGTCTGTCTGTCTGTCTGTCTGTCTGTCTGTCTGTCTGTCATGAGAATGATATTGTTCTGGTGATTACAATGCACGTCCACCAAGGGGCGCTGTTTTACTTTGTAAGCCCATTGATCCTAGCAGAAAGTGGTGACCTACTGTAGAAGAATGTTGCTTTGACCTGTGGAGCTGTTAGATCTGCTATTTTTGGCAAAGAGAGTTGGTGTGGACAGAAAAAAAGTGGTTCAAGTAAAAAGCCAACTCAGGATCAGTTGACTAAGTCTATTTAAGTGGTTAAAATTAGGGGTGTCACGATTCACTTACCTCACGATTCGATTCAAAATCGATTCCTAGGGTGCCGATTCGATTAAAATTGCGATTCTGCGATTAATTGATATTCGATTCGATTCTGCGATTTATTGCGATTTTCTAGGGTGCCGATTCGATTAAAATTGCGATTCTGCGATTTATTGCGATTTTCTAGGGTGCCGATTCGATTAAAATTGCGATTCTGCGATTAATTGATATTCGATTCTGCGATTTATTGCGATTTTATAAAAAAAAAAAAAAAAAAAATTAAAAAAAAATTTTTAAAAAAATTTAAAAAAAATTTAAAAAATCGATTTTAATATTTTGAATCGATTTTTAAAATCGTGGCATTAAGAATCGCGATTTATTCATGAATCGATTTTTTTTGACAGCCCTAGTTAAAATACTTTACGGTGAAAATAGCAGATCTACAAGCTCACAACGCGTCGCATCGCACCACGTTGTGAGCCTAGGTATAGCCTAGGTATAAAATAGGGCTAAAGTGGTTAATGCATGTTTTATAATGTAATCATTTTATCTGCAAAGTAACTAGTAACGTGTTCAAATAATTGTAGTGGAGTAAAAGTACAATATTTGCCTCTGAGATGTAGTGGAGTAGAAGTAAAAAATATAGACAATTGGAAATACTCCAGTAAAGTAAAAGTACCTCAAAATTGTACTTAAGTACAGTACTTGAGTAAATGTACTTAGTTACTTTACACCACTGAGTCCAATGTATACCTGGAGCAATCTGACCATGAATTAAACGGAATGCTTTGATTGATTGATTGATTGATTGATTGATTGATTGAATACTTTATTTAGAAGTTTGCAGTGAAAAAGCACATGGAAGTACAGTTTACAATACAAGGTCAACTAAAATGGATCGCCCAGCAAAGCCGCAATGGCTTGTTTCAAATGGGATCCTCACGTACTCAATTCATGGGGAGCATGCCACGCCAAATACAGCAGTGGTTCCCAAAGTGAGGTCCAGGGATCCCTAAAGGAGAGAATATACAATTAGACAGACAGACAGACAGACAGACAGACAGACAGACAGACAGACATGTAATCACAATATAGATACAAGGAGAGAGGAGTGCTAGGGGGTGAGGTGAGGTGAGGTGAGGTGTGTGTGTGTGTGTGTGTGTGTGTGTGTGTGTGTGTGTGTGTGTGTGTGTGTGTGTGTGTGTGTGTGTGTGTGTGTGTGTGTGTGTGTGTGTGTGTGTGTGTGTGTGTGTGTGTGTGTGTGTGTGTGCGTGCGTGTGTGTGGGGGGGGGGGGGGGGGATTAGAGATAGGGAGAGCACTTACGTGTTTGCACAATCTCAGTGTATGTTTTTATAAGGAGGAAATGACAGAGCAGTGAAGGCACGAATCATTGAACACAAATTAAACAACGCCGCATTAAAACAAAATAGCCGATCTACAAGCTCACAACGCGTCATCTGCTATTTTCAGCAGATGTTTCCACTAGAATAAGGGTTCAAGTGGTTAATGTAAAAAAAAGTAACTCTGTAACTTTAGTAACTCTGAGGGCGGCCCTAGGGGTCCCGGAACCCCTGTTGAAGACCCACTGCTCTACAGCAATGATTACTCTCACAATATGGATCTTTAACTAAACTAATGGATCTTTAACTAAACTAATAGTGATATTTTTGGTTTTAACCAAAAATATCACTTCCATCACCTTTACTGAGTACATCTCAGAGCTGTGATAAGGGAAAGCATGGCTGCAGAGTGAGATAAGACATTCTCTACAACAGGGGTGATGCAACTTTGATGATGGAGAGGGCCACTATATTTCCAGACTCGCTCCAGAGGGCCACATTTCATATACTCGGGCCATTCTATGTCACACAAAAGCAGCAAAAATAGCAGATCTACAAGATCAAAACACGTCGCAGTTTTAAGCTTGTAGATCTGCTGTTTCTTTTGCCCTTTTTTAATTGGAATCCTGAAAAATATATATATTTTTGTATTCCAAATGCATTTAGTTTATGCATTTAGTTATACTTTTGTTAACTTTATGAACTTAAATACAATACATTGGCAGAAGTAGAACAGTAGACAATAGAATTTTAATACTATAGTCATTAAGCTACTAATATAGACTGAAGTAATTAAAGCGGGTCATGTTTGGAATTGTAACAGCTGAAATCAATAATATATCAGTATTCCGATATTAACCTGCGGGCCGCATTAAGTGAAGGTGGGGGCCGCCAGTTGCCCATGTATGCTCTACAACGATCATATCATGCGTCTTGGCTTCTAGCCAAACAGAATGTACCAAAAGTCAACAGAATCAAGATGCTGAACCCTCACTTCACTGCAGCCTTTGATTTGTATTCCTGTTTTTATGTGTGTGTATTTTTTAGGTACTTTTCTTCACTTAAACATATCCACTTTTGCAATACTTTATACTTCTACCCAAGTAGGCTATATCTCAGAGGCAAATGTTTTTAATCCACTACAGTTATTTGACATCTTTAGTTACAAGTTGCTTTACAGATTTTGATTATTATTACAGAACAGCCAATTCATCCTTCATTTTTGCTATTCAAATAGCCAATCCACAAGCTTCTATACGCATAGCAAAAATATTTTGTATACAGGACTTTAACTCGTAACAGAGTATATCTACATTGTGGTGTCGCTACTTTTACTTATACCCATTAAAACCGAGAAAGCATCTGTGTCATTTTAGATTTTTGCGTTGGCTATTCAAATGTACAAGCGCACAGCTTGTACATCTGCTATTTTTGAACATTTTTTTAAAATCTTGAAAGAACTACTTGGCATTTGTAGAATCGGCTTCTGAGTACTTCTTCCACCCCTGAGTAGAAATATGTTGCTCAGAGAGTATAGTGTTAATGGTTAACACAGACTTATCGTCCCCCAGCACTACACAAAGTCACTGGGGAAACTCCTTTGTGCCTCAACCAGGCCTGACCCCTATATCATTACTGTCAGGTGTCTGTCTGTCTTGTCTGTCTGTCTGTCTGTCTGTCTGTCTGTCTGTCTGTCTGTCTGTCTGTCTGTCTGTCTGTCTGTCTGTCTGTTTGTTTGCCTGTCTGTTTGCCTGTCTGGTATCAATAGGGGGTCTTAATAGACCCCCTATTGATACCAATTGATATCACTGGGACCCAGGTCTACACTGCAAAATCCTCAGGGTTAATTTAACTATAAGAGAGTACAAATAGAAATGTACCCTCTAGTCACTGACCCGTAAGGGTCCATTTGGTTCCATTTGCACACTCTCAGAGTTACAGACCCCCAAAGGATCCATCTGGACCCCTGGTGATCCCCGGACCCTAAATTAAGAACCGTCAGAAAGTTGCTCCAGAGTGCATTACAGTAACTAGACCATACCCGGTGAAGGGCGCAGGCGAAAGTAGTTGCAAAGTTGGGGTTAATGCACATCCTGTCGCGCGGTTTCTCCCCCGCGCGCGTCCCGTCGTGGCGCCCCCCCTGGGCTATTTGAAAATAGACGATCTACAAGCTCACAACGGCCGCATCGCAATGCGTTGTGAGCTTGTAGATCTGCTATTTTCAAATATTTTAGTACTTTTACTTTTGGTACTTGAAGTACATTTTGATGCCAATACTTTTGTACTTTTTACTGAAGTAATTTTTTAATTCTGGAGTCTGGACTTTTACTTGTTACAGAGTATTTCTATATTGCAGTATTGGTACTTTTACTTAAGTTTAAGAATTTTAGTACTTTTTCCACCACTGAATATACATTGGCACATTTGGCAGAATACTTGAGCACGGTGAACGACTCAAAACTAAGGAAAGCTGCTAGGTACAGACTCAGTGAACAGCCTTTGCATTTGCAACAGAGCAACGACAAAAAACTCCCATAGCCTACCTACTAAGAATCTTTGAATCAGTTGTTGACGAGGCAACCAGCTCTGGCCAATCAGAGGCAGGCAGGGCGTTTCCAAGGGCGGGTCTTTGCGGAGCTTGTATGCATTATGGTCCTGGTCCTGGATACACGCCTCTTGCGACCGGTGTTGGCTGGCTCAGATTGTCGCGCATGTCTGCGCGTACCTTATTTGCCACTCAGCGTCATGATCCGGTCTAGAGCCCGCCTACTGTATCCGGTCATTTGCAATTCATATCAAAGGAAGCACCGTTTCCGTATCCGCTCTGGACCCAGACCGGATCTCTAAGGTACAAAGTGAATTGAACCCAGTCTACTTCCTATGGAAGTTCACGTCTTTTTTGTTTCGATTTTGTCCAGCCACATGTATTCGCTGAATTTACACCTGGCTGACAAGCTGATACGGGCATTAGAATGGTAGGAAAACATTTGTCTTATTTCATTATTTGTTTTTAAATTTTAAGGTTTTAAAACCAAGTTATCCTCAACCACTTAGATCTATATTCATAGCCTACTAAATGTAGTGGAGCAGTAGCTGTAGAATACAACTCTCGTAGACGTATTTATGATTCTGACGTTTTCAATCTACGAGAGTTGTAGGGTTCACCCCCCATGGACACAGGGACTTACAGCACATGTACAAATTGAAATTAAAGGTGCTTAATCTCACGCTCCAAATGTTAACTCTCGCTACGGGGTAGTAGTTTAATGTAATAATCCATATCTTTCAATAAATAAGTGTTTTAATACCGTCTGTGGCCGAACGTCATTTCCCCCCCTCGTTTACTTCCTGTTTACATTGAGTGTAATTCCGGGTTTCACCAGATGGGCGCGTCACTACCGCCCATTGGGAACTTCCGACAGAATCGGCCACAGACGGCATTAAACACTTCTTTATTGAAAGATATGGATTTTTACATTAAACTACTACCCCGTAGCCAGAGTTAACATTTGGAGCGTGGGGGTAAGCACCTTTATTTTCAATTTGTACATGTTTGGAGTGTCTACGGGGTATAGTGCTGAAAGTCCCTGTGTCCATGGGGGGTGAACCCTACAACTCACGTAGATTGAAAACGTCAGAATCATAAATATGTCTACGATAGTTGTATTCTGGTCCTGAGTATATTTATAGTATATTTAAGACTTAAGAGTAAATATTGTAAGCATGCTCCCCCAGTTGCATACTTTTTTTAAAGAAGTGTTATAGTATATTTAAGAGTACATATTGTAAGCTTGTTTTGTCCTCCTCTCCTCTAAAATCATTTGAAAGTAGCAGATCTACACTAGTTGCCATCATTAAACACAACACAAGAGGTGAAATGAATTAAAGTAACTGTTATTTTATTTGTAGTTGGTATAGGCACAGCTATTCTTTTCCGACCCTTCTTCTCCTTCTTCTCCTGGAGAACATAGTCATTATAGCGGCTAGGTTTTCCTGCGTTTCTCTGTCGAGACATGTTTACACCACACTGGTGTATAATTACACTGTCTGAACTTAAAATGTATACACCATTTGATGTTCAGAGCTCATACAGTGTTTCAGATGAAAGTTTGTATGTTATACCTTCATTCATAATGTTGGAATGAATGACAGAAAAACTGACTGGACTGGGATATTATTACCAAAATAAATGTTTTAAACTGTTTTAAAGTGTTATTTGTCTAATCCCTTTAGTGTTTAACTCTGGTATAAAGAGTAAAACATTTAACAACACCCCACTTTTTGCTGTGTACAAATAATATAGTGTATTCAAAGCACAGCATACAATCAATAAAGGCATTACCATTATAACTATAACTTTTCTTATATATCTGACTTTTATACTTCATGTGATTATTCACAAAACCCCTAGGAGAGGTCTTACTCTGCTATGGGGATGGATGGATGATGGTGCTGATGATGATGGCTGATAGCCTTAGGAATGTGATTGATGTTGTTGATGGCTCTGTGTCTCTGTGTTTCTCTGCATCTGCATTCTATATACAGTTTTAACTTTAAAGGGACATTAAGCATGTATACAAGTCTTACATCCATCAGTGTTTGAGGTGATGAAAAGGAAATAGGCTGAAGCTAAACATTTATGATAGCCTATCCTTCCTTAAATGTATAGCTCTCATTATTAACATTAAAAAGATATGCCAATAATAGAAATACCAGATCCTTTAGATTGATTGAAGTTTGCACAGGAAAAGGTACCAGTACAGTACATGAGTTTACTGTTACAAGGTCAACTAAAATGATATAACCAACAGGAAGGCAGAGAGAGAGAGAGGCCTATAGGTTATTACACGGCCTGGGTGCGTGTTTACGTGCGTGTGTTAAAGTCATGACCGCGTTGCCTCTATACAACCTTTCAAATGATATAAAAAAAAGAAAAAAGAATAATAAACACGACGACTTGTTTAATTTATATATGGAACGGATATATTGAAGACTGACGTTCATTTTTCTTTCTTTTTTTCCAACTCAATGTTAGGCTGGTCTAGTCACCACCAGTGCGTCTCTGTGTGTGTGTGTGTGTGTGTGTGTGCGTGTGCGTGTGCGTGTGTGTGTGTGTGTGTAAGTGCGTGCGTGCGTGCATGTGTGTGTGTGTGTGTGTGTGTGTGTGTGTGAGTGCTGGAAAGGAGCAGTTTATCGTCCGTTTAGATCCCATATCCTGGGGAGAAGGGCTTGTTGCGAATCTCGCGATTGACAGGTTGGTTGACAGGCAAGAAAACACTTTCATGAAGGTTTCATCATTTATTAACAGGCGATTCGGTGGTGTGTGTGTGTGTATATTGGGGCGTGGGGGGGACTACCTCATATCTTAGATACTTGCTTATTTCATCTAGTTTCAAACAAACATTTCATGTAGTAGAATAAGAATAAAAGCCACTTGTGGTCCATATATGGAAAATATTGTCTCTCAGCCAATCACAGCGCAACTGTACCTCCAGGCTATGGGGTGCATACTCTTTAGCCATCCAGTCCAATCCCATAACCTCGTTCCCCAGTGTTGCCATGTCGGCTTATTATAAGCGACTTTGGGCTTGTTTTTCTGTAAAGTTGCTTGTAAATATTGGTTAGTTGCGGGTTGCAGTTTTTGGAGCTTGTTTCTAAAGTGTATGTATGGTAGTTGCTTAAACCAGTGATTCTCAAACATTTTCATGTCTAAGACCCCGAAATTAATATGTATTTGTCTTGAAGACCCCCATGGCCCCATCTGAAAATATTTTATGCCAGGGACCCCCCATACAACATTTGTGTCATTAAAATGTTTTAAAAAATATATATTCCAATTTTTTCACATTGTCTTCAAGATGTTTTTGAAAATAGAAGATCTACAAGCTCACAAGTAGATCGGTTATTTTCAAGCCAGGTTTAAAGTTCTCACGTAGCCGCTTCTTTTGGGCTTGTTTTCATAGACCTGGTTGCTTATTCCTCTCGCAAAACCTGGCAACGCTGCACACAGTGCAGATGTTGTCGTTTATAAAAATGCACAGACAGACAAGGAGGCGGGTAAATAACCCAAGCATGCCCACTTGACCCAGTCAAACCCAATGTGCGGTCTCTCTCTCTCTCTCTCTCTCTCTCTCTCTCTCTCTCTCTCTCTCTCTCTCTCTCTCTCTCTCTCTCTCTCTCTCGCGCGGTCCGGGTCGAATTTGGGTCGAGTTGTCGGGTCCAAGCGGGTCGACAGCCGGTCGACCGGTCCGGGTCGAGCTCTCTTGGGTCGACATGTCTGGTGACCTTCTAGAGCTAGTGTAGCAGCCTACTAGACTAGTTGTGAGATGAACCATATTATTAGCCTAAGTAGGCCTAGAGTTTCAGTCGTGACTTTGTTGCAGTAACATTATTATTGAATTCGTTCTCATGTTAATGTGTTGTTTATCCTTAATAGTTCTGCTGTGTTGCTGTGGTCAGAATACAACATAGATAGTAGATACATGTTCTGTTAATGAACTTGATAAAACTTGTGGAGGGTGTCTGCTGATGAGCAGTGGTGTAATGGTGACCCCCCCCCCCCATCCTTAACGGTATTTTAACGTTGCGTGCGCGCGCACGTCGCGAGCATGCGCGTGCGCGCATACATTAAGGTCTAATAACCTTGATGATTAATATTAGGTTTACGTTAGGTTTTAATATTTAGGTTTATAAAATAGACTACTTTTTACGGGTGTATAAATAGTAGTAGGAAAGGACTAGTTTTTACTTTAGCTTAGTTTTAGTCTTTGTAAATCTTCTCAATGAATGCCTTGAATTATAGGAGCTGAAAAGGTGTAGGAAACACACTACACACCCTACAGAAATATAGAAACACACCAGATGTAATGTGGGAAAACAAAAACGATGTTTTAAATTTTAGTCTTAATTACATTTGGAGGCATTCTCGTTGCGGGATACCACCAAAATACCTTGTATTGTGAATTTGTACTTCCATGTACTGTTGTTCTCATGTCTTACTAAATAAAATACATCAATCAATCAATCAATCAATCAATCAATCAATCAATCAATCAATCAACCACAGCAGAAGTGAAGCCATAATGCTGTGTTTTTTTTATACTGTGTATGAGGACGCTCACCGCCATCGGTAAACCTGTTTACACAGTAGCCATTTTGTGTGGCCTACTTGGGCTGGCTGGTCTAGGGGGGTGGCACGCGCATGCCCTGTACCGTGGGTGCGCGTGAAAAATGTACCGGCCAGACGCCGTCCAACTCTGTGTAGATACTGTAGCCAACACTTCACAGATGTTTATGGTCACATCACATCCTCAGGGCGTTGTTTATAAATGTTGTTATTTACACAAGCAAGAGGCTTTTCATTAAGGAGTGAAACACTAACATTTTAACTGAAATGATTATCATCCAGGACTATAGTTTTAATCTATAGGTCTACTGCAGATTTATTTTGTGATGGGCAAACGTGATGCGATCGGAGGTATATCTTCCTCCTGTCATATTTAACATTAATTTAAATAAATAAGTTCATGAATTAGATTGATCTCTATTGTTTATGATGAAAGCTGACTAATAGTCAGAAAAGCATTCCTCAGTGATGGAATAAGTACTCGGATATTTTACTTAAGTAAAAGTATCAATACTGTAATAGAAATACTCTGTTACAAGTAAATGTCCGGAACTCAAAATGTACTTGAGTAAAAGTTCAAAAGTATTGGTGGGGCATTCATTTAAATATAAACTTTGTAAATGCTCTTCTTCATGTTTCATGGTAGTGTAGTTCCTAATACTATTCTGTGTTTATCTGATAACAGGATTGATGAAGAGACTTCATGTTGCAGAATATTTCTGTTTGTATTGACTCGTACAGGTATGTGCATTCTCTCTGTTCATTGTTTACATTTATATCACTTGTGTTTAGCATGCTTAAACACATTATTGTACTGTGACTAAGTATTTCATTTATCTCAACTTGTTACTAATAACTTCTGTTATTAATAATATGTTTTATAGTCATATATCATTGCTGTTGGGGGTGAACTTTGTACGTCTGAAACAGTACTTGTACTACATGGGAAAAAAGTACATGTGTTCCAATTAATCCAATGTAGTTATTATTCTGTCACAAGCTCTTGTTAATACTGTTTAGTGGTTAAATATTTATTAAAAAACCCACACACATTTAACCACTTTCAACCTGACCTCGCAATTTTGGCCATGTTGTGGGCATACAGGCGAAAATATTCGAAAATAGCAGATCTACAAGTTCACAACATGTTGCAATGCATTGCACTCTGAGCTTGTAGATCTGCTATTATGCCTATTTGTGCACGACACTGCTATACAATATATTAGAATTAAGTATAAAATAGTGCATTAATTTATGAAAAAAGAGAAAACGCAAAAATAAGGTTTAAACTGTGTGTGTGTGTGTGTGTGTGTGTGTGTGTGTGTGTGTGTGTGTGTGTGTGTGTGTGTGTGTGTGTGTGTGTGTGTGGAGACTGTATCACTGATCATTTCTGTTATTTTGTATTGATTTGTACAGAGACACAACCTCCATACAGTTCCCATTAAAAGAGCAACCAGCAGATGTTTGTGGTCTGGATCTAAACTTCAATCAGCACAACCATAGAACACAACACAGATCACACTAAGAGACAGATATAAGACTTTAAAATCTGCTAAGGTAACATTATTAAAACACATGCCAGTTTACATTATCATTTTAAAAACCTATGCACTCAGGTTAGTATAGGTTACAGTACATGTTTGAGAACATGGCGTCTACAAGTCAGTCAGCTGTGGAATACATACAGAACGCCAGAATCAACCTGGTGAATGGAGGATTACAGAATCTTTCCCTTATTGTGGAGAATCTGTACCAGAGAGAAGTGTTCACTGAGGAGGAGGTCAGTGACATACAGACAGAGGATACTGACTTTAATAAGAGAAGAACAATACTGGACAGGGTCACAGACAAAGGAGAGGCGGCCTGCTATGAATTACTGAAGATCATTGACATAACTAGACAGAGGACCTTGAGACCAGAGCTACATCAATGGATCAGCTGCTTTTCTTTCAAAGATGATGAGGAAATCAACTATTTAACAGGTAATGTTTATAAAGGAGAAACAGTTTTGAACGCTGATATTGCGATTACTCTTTGCATTGTGAATACAGTGTTAAAACTTGAACTCATAAATCTGTACAACAATACTGTCTATAGGTATTTCAGTCAGTTTAAGGATGATTTATTATCTCCTTCTATTATTGTCATTTTAGGTCCAACACCATGCCACAGATACCAGGAAAAGTTAAAGAAAAAAGCATGTAAACTATCAGAAGATGTGTGGAAACAAACCAACACATTCCTACCAAAGTACAAGTGTTCAAATCTGTCTTACACTCCACTGGTATTAGACACTTATGAAAATACACCATCTGAAAGAATGACATTAAAGAGCAAAAAATGCAAGAAAACCCGGCGTAAAAAAATGAAGACCTATATTCCTGTGGATGAACAGGAAATATCTGTAGACAATTTACTCAAAACACGTGAGAACAAAATTCTCCTGGTTGGTAAGCCTGGAGTTGGAAAGACAACAGCTGTACGTCAAATGCTGAAAATCTGGGGAGGAAGAGACAACAAGGACCTAGATTACATGTTCTATTTTGATATGAGAAAAATCACAAATCCCTTGAGTTT
>NC_139952.1:5427422-5514104 GCF_963454915.1 Gymnoscopelus microlampas
CTTATCATCGTTTTGTTTTGATTATGATGCTGAGATCAATATTTCATGATGGTGTCTTATCATCGTTTGGTTCTGATTATGATGCTGAGATCAATATTTCATGTTGGTTTTAATTTAAACTGTTGCAGTGTTGCTTATGGAACGTCAGGAACAACCTTGATCCTGAGGAAGCTCATCTGTGAAGCAGCAGAACAGGAAGAAGAAACGAGGGAGAAGATTCTGGAATTGTTGTCTTCCGTGTGTAATTACAAAACATTCCCCTTTATTGACTTGCCTGATGATTGGGAACACAGGAAGTATCAATGTGATGTACTACTGGACCTATACTCCTATGTGAAGAGCTATGAGGCTCAAACAGGCAGAAGTGTTCTTCCAGCAATGCAGCCAGTTTACCAGTCAGCTCCTGCAGTCTGGTACATAGACCTCTCAGAGAGAAACGTCTCCCTCCTCCTAGAGGTGCTGAAACTCCAACCAGAGAAGAAACCAGTAGAGCTGAGAGGCTGGTCAGATGAGAGTGAAGTGAGGATCTTCCTTCAGTGTCTACCCTACATCTCACAACTCAGGTTAATGTTTTTACTTTCATTTAGGGTTGCAACACTTAATCGAACTAATCGATATAATTGATGATATGATTGATAAGCTACTAAAATAATTGCTTAATACATTATCTATAATTTGGATGTGTCATTATAGGAGCAAATTTCATTCGCCGATCTAAGCTTACAACGTGTCACGATGGGACGTTTTCTAAGCTTGTAGATCAGCTATTTTCATATTTTTTGTAGGACACCATTGAGTGACAAAGTATAAAATAGGGCTTTAGTGGTTAATAGATTCATTGATGTATAATATTTCTTTTAAATTATATATAAAAGAACGTCTCGATTATTCGATTAATCAAAAAAGTAATTGATGGAATAATCGGTAAGAAAATAATTGACGTCGGAGCGCTGCGCTGTCGGAGGAATGCGCTGTCGGACTAACGTACTGCACCCGTACAGCATTTACCATGAAACAGCAAAGATGGACATACTGTAATGTTACAACGTGTCTAATTATATTTAATATGGAAGGGAGGGTCTCACTTCAGGAAAACCTTTTCTTCCAGGTGTGATACCTTGCAAAGCCAGCTCTGGGAGGCTTTACTCCTCAGTGAAGAGGAGATGGACTACAGAGGTTTACTTGGCCTTTGTAGAAATGAGTTGCACCTCCCAGTCGATTGTGGTAAAAGACGAGTGTTTGAAAGAGCAGTAGAGGTCATGCAGAACAGTCCAGAGAGTGTTCACCTCTGCCTCCTCTGGGACAGGAAGACCAGTGCCTCTCAAGATCTGAGACGGACTCTGTTGGAGTCTCTGCCTCGTATCAGCAAACTCAGGTGTGTGCATTTGTGCAATGTTGATGCTATAATATCTTTCTCAAATTTGTCAACATCCTCTTTGCGACTTGAATTAATGAATTCACTTTGAAACACACACATTTTAAAGAATAAAATCATGAAATGATTTGCTTATTTAATAACTACTATACTAGAAAGTTGTACTGTACCTTTTTTTGTGACCCATGTTTGAATACTGCAATTAAGTTTCAGAGACACATCCAGAGTTGCAGGCCCACTGGTTCAGGGACAATTCCCTGGATTACTGGAGGGGGAAACAAAGAAGCTATTACTAGATCTGTGCCTGGAAGCAGCAATTAATGAGAGGGAAGTATTTCAGCAGACAGTGAACACACTCCTGTCATTGTTCTCTGTTAACACTATGAGAGATGACATCCTTCTTGATTTTTACCTACATGTCAGCAGTAAAGGATATACAGATGTTCTTCCAATGAAGCCACTTTATCCACCATATCCTACTTTCTGGTCCATAGACCTCTCAGAGAGAAAGGTCTCTGTCCTGCTAGAATGCTTTAAACTCCAACCAGGGCTGAAACAAGTAGAGCTGAGAGGCTGGTCAGATGAAGAGAGTGAAGTGAGGAGCTTCCTTCAGTGTCTACCCTACATCTCAATGATCAGGTATTAACACACACACACACGCACACACACACACACACACACACACACACTCACACTCACACTCACACTCACACACTCACTCACTCACTCACTCACTCACTCACTCACTCACTCACTCACTCACTCACTCTCTCTCTCCCAATCATTATATGTTCACATTCCTAACCCAAAAGTATATTTTTTTCCAATTGTATCAATTTAATAGCAAGGCATGTAATAGTTATATGTGTATCTTGTATCGTTATGTATTAAAGACTAATTTGGAGTTCAGATTTAACAAAATACAGTTAAAATGAAGTTTGTGTAAGCTACACATTATGACCTTTTTACTTGAATAGTCTGAATCTGTTTTAGGCTTTTCAAGTTTTTAATGCAGATTCCTCTTTTTTCTTAATCTACAGGTTTACTTCTCAGAATCAATCAGGAAATACATTTCTGATGAATCTGTGTGTGCAAGCAGCTCTCCATGAGAGGTTAATCACGCGAACAATAGAGAAAGTGATTTGGTTTTCAGAAACTTGGTTTGGTTCCAAATGGGACTTCCTTCTAGACCTGTACGGCCATGTCAAAGACTATGAGACTCAAACAGGCAGAAGTGTTCTTCCAGCATTACAACCAATTTACCAGTCAGCTCCTGCAGTCTGGTCCATAGACCTCTCAAAGAGAAAGGTCTCCCTCCTCCTAGAGCTGCTGAAACTCCAACCAGAGAAGAAACCAGTAGAGCTGAGAGGCTGGTCAGATGAGAGTGAAGTGAGGATCTTCCTTCAGTGTCTACCCTACATCTCACAACTCAGGTTAATGTTTTTACTTTCATTTAGGGTTGCAACACTTAATCAAACTAATCGATATAATTGATGATATGATTGATAAGCTACTAAAATAATTGCTTAATACATTATCTATAATTTGGATGTGTCATTATAGGAGCAAATTTCATTCGCCGATCTAAGCTTACAACGTGTCACGATGGGACGTTTTGTAAGCTTGTATATCAGCTATTTTCATATTTTTAGTAGGACACCATTGAGTGACAAAGTATAAAATAGGGCTTTAGTGGTTAATAGATTCATTGATGTATAATATTTGTTTTAAATTATATATAAAAGAACGTCTCGATTATTCGATTAATCAAAAAAGTAATTGATGGAATAATCGCTAAGAAAATAATTGATTGTTGCAGCCCTACTTTCATTGAATATTAGTTTACATATAAAACTATCTCAACATATGTTTTGAAGATAATAAGGTATTTCTTATACACTCTTATGTGTTTATCTTTACGCCTGGTGTCCCTATTTTGGCCATGTCATTATAGGCAAACATTTTCCAAAATAACAAAAATAGCAGATCTACATTCTCACATCATGTCATAATGTGATGTGTCGTGAGCTTGTAGATAGGTTAATTTTGCCATGTCACCATCGAATGACAAAGTTTGAAATACGGCTTAAGTAGTTAAAAGGCATTGATTATTTGTAACTTTGTTACTTTATCCCAGCATCAAATGATGCACTATCTCTCTTTGTAGCCTTTTTATTTTGTATAAAAGCTTTAGAAGTTAAATAATGTACCCTTTAAAGTTTTATTTAAATTTTTACTCCGCCACAATCTGAAGACTCACCTCTTCAGACTCCACCTTAGCCCGTAGCACTTGCCCTAGCCTTGACAACCTTGCAGGTTATTTATGCAAGGCTAAAATGTAATTTAGATAGCATGTTATTTAGACAGATGCCAGATTCATTTGTAGACCTGGCATCCTATAGTGTGTATAGTCTCAATTTATAGATCATTGATTTTTGATATTATACTGTTTTCTTGCTTACTGTAAATCGCTCTGGATTAAGAGCATCTGATGAATGCCAATATTTTAAATTGTAAATACTGATTCTTTAACCTAAAATCTGATTGATGGTGTCTTATCATCGTTTTGTTTTGATTATGACGCTGAGATCAATATTTCATGATGGTGTCTTATTATCGTTTGGTTCTGATTATGATGCTGAGATCAATATTTCATGTTGGTTTTAATTTAAACTGTTGCAGTGTTGCTTATGGAACGTCAGGAACAACCATGATCCTGAGGAAGCTCATCTGTGAAGCAGCAGAACAGGAAGAAGAAACGAGGGAGAAGATTCTGGAATTGTTGTCTTCCGTGTGTAATTACAAAACATTCCCCTTTATTGACTTGCCTGATGATTGGGAACAATGTGATGTACTACTGGACCTATACTCCTATGTGAAGAGCTATGAGGCTCAAACAGGCAGAAGTGTTCTTCCAGCAATACAACCAGTTTACCAGTCAGCTCCTGCAGTCTGGTCCATAGACCTCTCAAAGAGAAACGTCTCCCTCCTCCTAGAGGTGCTGAAACTCCAACCAGAGAAGAAACCAGTAGAGCTGAGAGGCTGGTCAGATGAGAGTGAAGTGAGGATCTTCCTTCAGTGTCTACCCTACATCTCACAGCTCAGGTTAATGTTTTTACTTTCATTTAGGGTTGCAACACTTAATCGAACTAATCGATATAATTGATGATATGATTGATAAGCTACTAAAATAATTGCTTAATACATTATCTATAATTTGGATGTGTCATTATAGGAGCAAATTTCATTCGCCGATCTAAGCTTACAACGTGTCACGATGGGACGTTTTGTAAGCTTGTAGATCAGCTATTTTCATATTTTTAGTAGGACACCATTGAGTGACAAAGTATAAAATAGGGCTTTAGTGATTAATAGATTCATTGATGTATAATATTTGTTTTAAATTATATATAAAAGAACGTCTCGATTATTCGATTAATCAAAAAAGTAATTGATGGAATAATCGCTAAGAAAATAATTGATTGTTGCAGCCCTACTTTCATTGAATATTAGTTTACATATAAAACTATCTCAACATATGTTTTGAAGATAATAAGGTATTTCTTATACACTCTTATGTGTTTAACTTTACGCCTGGTGTCCCTATTTTGGCCATGTCATTATAGGCAAACATTTTCCAAAATAGCAAAAATAGCAGATCTACATTCTCACATCATGTCATAATGTGATGTGTCGTGAGCTTGTAGATAGGTTAATTTTGCCATGTCACCATCGAATGACAAAGTTTGAAATACGGCTTAAGTAGTTAAAAGGCATTGATTATTTGTAACTTTGTTACTTTATCCCAGCATCAAATGATGCACTATCTCTCTTTATAGCCTTTTTATTTTGTATAAAAGCTTTAGAAGCTAAATAATGTACCCTTTAAAGTTTTATTTAAATTTTTACTCCGCCACAATCTGAAGACTCACCTTTTCAGACTCCACCTTAGCCCTTAGCACTTGCCCTAGCCTTGACAACCTTGCAGGTTATTTATGCAAGGCTAAAATGTAATGTAGATAGCATGTTATTTAGACAGATGCCAGATTCATTTGTAGACCTGGCATCCTATAGTGTGTATAGTCTCAATTTATAGATCATTGATTTTTGATATTATACTGTTTTCTTGCTTACTGTAAATCGCTCTGGATCAAGAGCGTCTGCTAAATGCCTAAATTGCAAATTGTAAATACTGATTCTTTAACCTAAAATCTGATGGTGTCTTATCATCGTTTTGTTTTGATTATGATGCTGAGATCAATATTTCATGATGGTGTTTTATCATCGTTTGGTTCTGATTATGGTGCTGAGATCAATATTTCATGTTAGTTTTGATTTAAACTGTTGCAGTGTTGCTTATGGAACGTCAGGAACAACCATGATCCTGAGGAAGCTCATCTGTGAAGCAGCAGAACAGGAAGAAGAAACGAGGGAGAAGATTCTGGAATTGTTGTCTTCCGTGTGTAATTACAAAACATTCCCCTTTATTGACTTGCCTGATGATTGGGAACATTGTGATGTACTACTGGACCTATACTCCTATGTGAAGAGCTATGAGGCTCAAACAGGCAGAAGTGTTCTTCCAGCATTACAACCAGTTTACCAGTCAGCTCCTGCAGTCTGGTACATAGACCTCTCAGAAAGAAAGGTCTCCCTCCTCCTAGAGGTGCTGAAACTCCAACCAGAGAAGAAACCAGTAGAGCTGAGAGGCAGGTCAGATGAGAGTGAAGTGAGGATCTTCCTTCAGTGTCTACCCTACATCTCACAACTCAGGTTAATGTTTTTACTTCCATTTAGGGGTGCAACACTTAATCGAACTAATCCTTTTATTCAATTACAAGAATAGACAGTAATTGATAAGCTAATAAAATAATTGCTTAATAAATGATCCCTAATTTGGGTGTGTCATTATAGGTGGAAATTGAATTTGCCGATCTAAGCTTACAACCTGTCACGATGGGACGCGTTGTAAGCTTGTAGATCTGCTATTTTCATATTTTTTGTAGGACACCATTTTGCGACAAAGTATAAAATAGGTCTTTAGTGGTTAATAGATTAATTTATATATAATATTTGTTTTAAATTATATATAAAAGAACACACGTCTCGATTATTCGATTAATACAAAAAACGTAATTGATGGAATAATCACTAAGAAAATAATCGATTGTTGCAGCCCTACTTTCATTGAATATTAGTCTACACATATAAAACTATCTCAACAGCTGTTTTGAAAATAACAAGGTATTTCTTATGCACTCTTCTGTGTTCAACCACTTTACACCTGATGTCCCTATTTGGGCCATGTCATTATAGGTAAATATTGACCAAAATAGCAAAAAAGATCAGATCTACAAGCTTGCAACATGTCATAATGCGATGTGATGCGAGCTTGTAGATAGGTTAATTTTGCCATGTCACCATCGAATGACAAAGTTTGAAATAGGGCGTAAGTCGTTAAAAGGCATTGATTATTCGTAACTTTTGTTACTTTATCCCAGCATCAAATTATATACTATCATCAAATGATACACTATCTATCTTTATAGTTTTTTTCTGTTTTATAAAAGCTTTAGAAGCTAAATGCTATACCCTTTAAAATTGTATTTTATTTTATACTCTGCCGCAATCTGAAGACTCACCTCTTCAGACTCCACCTTATCCTGTAGCACTTGCCATAGCCTTCAGTTCATGACCTTGCAGGCTTATGCAAGGCAACAATGTAATTTAAATAGCATGTTATGTAGACATATGCCAGATTCCTTTGTAGACCTGGCACCCTATAGTGTGTATAGTTTCAATGTACAGATTATAGATTTTTGATATTATACTGTTAAGACTGATGATAGGTTCTTTGGTTACCTATGATCCTAGATTACTATGCTATTTATTTGATGGATTACCTTGTGTTTTTCTTGCTTACTGTAAATCGCTCTGGATTAAGAGCGTCTAATTGCCTAAATTGCAAATTGTAAATACTGATTCTTTAACCTAAAATCTGATGGATAGTGTCTTATCATCGTTTGGTTATGTTTATGATGCTGAGATCAATATTTCATGTTGGTTTTAATTTAAACTGTTGCAGAGTTAGTTATGGAACATCAGAAACAACCAAGTTCCTGAGGAAGCTCATCTGTGAAGCAGCAGAACAGGAAGAAGAAACAAGGGAGAAGATTCTGGAATTGTGGTCTTCCGTGTGTAATTACAAAACATTCCCCTTTATTGACTTGCCTGATGATTGGAATCACAGGAAGTATCAATGTGATGTACTACTGTACCTATACTCCTATGTGAAGAGCTATGAGACGCACAGAGGCAGAAGTGTTCTTCCAGCATTACAACCAGTTTACCAGTCAGCTCCTGCAGTCTGGTACATAGACCTCTCAGAGAGAAAGGTCTCCCTCCTCCTAGAGGTGCTAAAACTCCAACCAGAGAAGAAACCAGTAAAGCTGACAGGCTGGTCAGCTGAGGGTGAAGTGAGGATCTTCCTTCAGTGTCTACCCTACATCTCACAACTCAGGTTAATGTTTTTACTTCCATTTAGGGTTGCAACACTTAATCGAACTAATCGATTTAATCGATTACAAGAATAATCAGTATTTGATAAGTTAATAAAATAATTGCTTAATAAAGTATCCATAATTTGGGTGTGTCATTATAGACGCAAATTTCGTTCAGCGATCTAAGCTTACAACCTGTCACAATGGGACACGTTGTAAGCTTCTAGATCTGCTATTTTCATATTTTTTGTAGGACACCATTGTGCAACAAAGTATAGAATATAGGGCTGTAGTGGTTAATAGATTAATTGATGTATATTATTTGATACTTTATCCCATCTATCTATCTTTATAGCTTTTTTTATTTTTTATAAAAGCTTTAGAAGCTAAATGCTATACCCTTTATAGTTTTGTTTTATTTTATAATTCGCCGCAATCTGAACACTCACATCTTCAGAATCCAACTTAGCTCGTAGCACTTGCCATATAGCACATGTCCTAGCCTTGACGACCTTGCAGGCTTATGCAAGGCTAAAATGTAATTTAGATAGCATGTTATGTAGACAGATTCATTTGTAGACCTGGCATCCTACAGTATAGTGTGTATAGTTACAACCTACTTTATTTGTCCTGTAATAGAGACAAGATGTGCTTGAATCTTAAACATTCCACGCCAGAGTTTAATATCATAATGTACTCACCAGTGGCAGCGATCTATTGTTGTTTTTTTTGTTTTTTTCACGTCGCCACAGACCTCGCTAAATACCATATGATCGCCCGTTAAACTGTTTGTAGACACACAGGGTAGCTGTGTGAGTGGCCCAGAGAAGACCGTTTCAATCGCCGATCGTCCATTTTGAAGTAGTTGCGGTTTATGTTAAACAGCGATCAGCGAGGAGAAAAAAAACTCAGAGATAATGGAGGATTAGGGGAAGATTTAGAGTGGAGGCGGGTGGGAACGAAAATCTCCGGATACGGATATTTCCGTTTCCGGGTGTGCTACAATGAAATGTGTCACTGCGAGGGAGGCCTACAATGAAATGTGAACCTGCGAGGGAAAAAAAAAAAAAAGACCACTTTGCATAGATCTACGCGACTGGCACGCTGCGCAATTATTTAGGTTTGCGTAGATCTATGTGATTGGGACGCAATGTGTTAATAATAATCACTTCAATTAATGAATGTTTTCGCTTGTTTCCATCTTGGGGTTTAGGGTCAGGATATGTGTACAAAAGGGTTAAAAATTAACGCCATCGGACATTATTTCAGCTTAGCACCTGGCAGTAGGCCTATCCTACAATACACCCTTCAAGGATTAAGACAAAAATTGGTAGAGAAAGAAAATCCACCCTATGTGCATGGACCCCTCTTTCCATCTAGACTAGTTATTCTTAATAATATTTTTAGTTAAATGTATCATACACTAACATTATAGTCAGCGACTATTAGTCAAGTCACTGATGAATATTTTAGACATTTTCCAGAAATATACAAGGTTATTAATCATTATGTCTGTTACAATATTGCTGCTGTAATATGTTCTTCCATAACTCATACATGTTTCAGATGTGATCCAGGATTCTTCCAGCTCGCCTGTGCACACATCACTGTTAGCTCCAGAGAGGAGGTGGAACAGCTGGTCTCTCTCCTCCGTCTCCTTGATTTCACCCTGGAGCTGACAGGAGAGTTAAGGACAAACACCTGCGAGACTGTGGGGAAAGTTCTGCAACTCTGTGGCTCTAGAGTGGATCTGGTCCTGACACCCAGCAAGATCTCTCTCAAAGAAGTTTCACTGCTTTTTAGACATGTAGCACAAATACAAAGTCTAAGGTAGGCTATGTTTATAAGATTCTGTAAAGCTATTGGCTACTATTACTAAAATCAGAAATGTACCTTGACTCTGAATCATAGGATGTAGCTGTGTAATTAAAACAAGGAGTGCTCATAACTGAAATATATATTTTTCTTTTACAGACTGTAAGGTTATTAATCATTATGTCTGTTACTGCACCAATATTGGTGCGGTAACATGTTCTTCCATAACTCATACATGTTTCAGATGTGATCCAGGATTCTTCCAGCACACGTGTGAATCCATCACTGTTAGCTCCAGAGGGGAGGTGGAACAGCTGGTCTCTCTCCTCCGTCTCCTTGATTTCACCCTGGTGCTGACAGGAGAGTTATGGACAAACACCTGCAAGACTGTGGGGAAAGTTCTGCAACTCTGTGGCTCTAGAGTGGATCTGGTCCTGACACCCAGCAAGATCTCTCTCAAAGGAGTTTCACTGCTTTTTAGACATGTAGCACAAATCCAAAGTCTAAGGTAGGCTATGTTTATTAGATTCTGTAAAACTGTTGGCTACTATTACTAAAATCAGAAATGTACCTTGACTCTGAATCATATGATGTAGCTGTGTAATTAAAACTAGGAGTGCTCTTAACTAAAATATATTATTTTTATGTTTTTCTCTTACAGACTTTCTGAAAGCATGATGTTGCTACTTTTTCGATCAGTAAGAGCAGGACATGTATCCCATCCAGTGGCTATTGAAGAGCTTTCCCTTCTAAAGACCACACCACAATCAGAGAGACTATTGTCCACGGTTGTTAGTAATGTGGCATCCCTGCTGAGACACTGGTCAGTCACAAGTTTGGACATGACCAAGTACAGCATCCATTCATACCTCCTCCTTCCACTGTTGAGTCACCTTGATCAACTTAAAATCAAGTAAGTCAGTTTGTATTGTTGACCCATAAAACATGTCAGTAATTTAAAAGGCATAACCGACCTTTATCCTAAAATGTTTATGAATTGATCTACATTCTCTGATCCATAATCCCACTAGACTGTGTCCAGAGGTTCTGCAGCAGCTAGCTGGTGTTGTGTTTACAGCTCAGGATGAGGACTTGACAAAGTCTTTCCTGAAGAAGGTTGGTGGAGAGCTGACCTCCTGCTCTCTAGACTGGGAGGTTCTTCTCTATATGCTACAGCAGTCATCAGCCCAGATGATCACTGTGGACTTGAGGAAGAACAGGATCTCAGAGAGAGGCATCACAGGTCTTTTACCCTTTCTGGACAGAGTTTTATTTAAAAGGTGAGTTAAAAATAATCACTGAATGGATATATTTTGTTTACATTGTAGACTATTTTTAATGGTGGAAAATATCTTGTACATCTTCTAGTGTTACTATAATTTTAATTCAGCATTTTATACTAACAATAATCCATGTTTTCAGGCCCAGTCCTAGCTTTACACGGTGTGCCATCAGAGAGACATATGAATGTTCTTCCGGTGTCTATGCGTCCAGTCTATTGAGGTCATTCGAATATGTAATCAACCTGAACAACACAGAGCTGGACACAGTGGACTGCGATGCTCTTCTCTTTACCCTCAAACACTGTGACAAAGTGACAGAACTCAGTCTGTTGTGGACCTCCATACCACCACAAGCAACTAAGAACATCCTGTACTCTCTGGACAACGTCTCTCATCTCAGGTAAGTTGGATGTAGCCAATTGTCAATGCTGAAACATGCACTTAGAATATGCAATATGAATATGACCGATAATGATGGCATTATCTTAGATAGGTAATCCAACACGTCTAGTTATGTTGTATGGTTATGTATTTGCATGTCTTATTAATATTTGATCAATGAAGTGATGATTAAATGTGTCGTTTTGTACATCCTCAAACCAGCGTTGACAGGAGTCTGCTGCTGACGTTCCTCCACTGCTGCACTACCTGTCAGACACAGCAGGGGGCAGCAGCAGCAGGTCTACTCAGAGCTCTACAGTACAGACTGGATCTGTCCTGCTCCTCCTCTGTGGACCTGTCAGAGCAACAGCAGGTGGTGGCTCTGTCTCTGACTGTCACACACTGCAGGGACATCTCTACTGTCCTGGGACACAGCAGCAGCAGCAGCAGCCAGGTCACACAGCTCATCCTATTAGACTGCGAGCTAGAGGACAGTGGACTGGACCTGTTGTGGCCCGTCCTCAAAAGAGTCCATCTTAGGTGAGAAGGACAACACTTTGCTGCCTGCTGTTGCTTTTTCATCACTGGTCTTACTATGTGTTGACTTGCCACAATGTTCACAAAACAGTTTAAATCTAAGAAGAAGCAGGTTTAAAACCACATTCATCTCAATGTTTTTATTCTTCTGTATTTCTTCTCCAGATGCAGCAAATCCCTCCTTCTCCAGCTCCTATCGCTGGTCTCTGTGGGCAGTGAAAGAAACACAGTGATGCGAGCAGGTTCCCTGGTTGGAGCCCTGGGCGGAGAGCTGGACCTCAGTGAGACCAGACTAGATGAGAAGGCCTGTAGATGTTTGGCCCTGGTTCTGGAACACTCTGAGGGACTGACAAAACTGGACCTCAGGCACTGTCCACTCACTGAGCAGCTACTAGAGACTCTGATCCCCCACCTGCACAAAGCACAAGTCCTGTAGTGAGTAGTATCTTAGAATACTGTGTGTGTGTGTGTGTGTGTGTGTGTGTGTGTGTGTGTGTGTGTGTGTGTGTGTGTGTGTGTGTGTGTGTGTGTGTGTGTGTGTGTGTGTGTGTGTGTGTGTGTGTGTGTGTGTGTGTGCGTGCGTGCGTGCGTGCGTGCGTGCGTGCGTGCGTGCGTGCGTGCGTGCGTGCGTGTGTGAGAGAGAGGTACTAATTTATTCCTTTGTCCTTTCTCTTCCTTGTGGTGTTGTAGTCTGAGTCACAATAATCTCACTGATGCTCTAACAGACAGATTAGTCCAGCTGCTCTCCATCAATACCTCCATCCAAACTGTCCGGTGAGTAGAATTCAATACTTATGTTTGTTATACTGTGTATCTTTTGTCGTATTATTTATGTTGCCAAATAATTTATGTTTGTTCTTTTATTACTTTGTATTTTTTTGTTGTTAAGTGAGGTGAGATTAACTCTATAAACCCCACAGGGTTTTCTAAATCTCACCTGCACATCCAACCCAATAGTATGCTGTTGTTACAAATTTGTTTTTGTTCTTTTTAAATGTGCAAATAAATCCTCCTAAAAAAATAAATAAATAAAATGAATATGTTCATTTTAACCCATTAAGACGTGGGACGCATCTGTGTAATTTTAAGATTTCTTTGGCTATTCAAAAATAGCAGATCTACAAGCTCATAGCGCGGCACCGAGTGCCGCGCTATGAGCTTGTAGATTTTTTAAAAATCGTGAACATTTGTGCAAATCTTTGAATATATATTTACATTTGTAACTCAAATCTTTGCTTCTGGGGGTCCCAGGAACAACATATTTTGAGATGGGGGTCTGCGGCCAAATACATATAAGTTCCTTGGGGGTCCTTGACATGAAAAAGATTGAGAACCACTGACATAGAAACATAGGTTTTTCAGAAAACTGTTTTAGAAGACATTTTTAGAATCGGCTTCAGGTCTTAATGGGTTAATAGAATAAATTATTGTCATGTTCTCATGTGTGTAGATAAATCATCAACATGGTTTACTACACACATCATACCTGTTGAATTAAAATGTTTCATCCTTTCATGTCTTTCCAGACTTCAAGGACAGAACCCCCTTCCTGAAAGACAAACGCTTTGAAACATGGTGAACCAATCAACAGTAGAGAAATGTGTCACAACAAGGCCCAAAAATGTAATAGCCATGAGTCAATTGTGCTTAATAGGTAAAACTTGAAAGTTGTCATCTGAAGTGACACACCCCTTTTTTAGCAATTGACATGAACAGTTACCGAGCTGTTCTTTGGGTCATAACCAACCATTCCACAAAATCTTGTGCAAATCTGTGAATCTACTAGGAAGTTATGAATGTTTTTGCCATAGGCAACTCCCACACACACACACACACACACACACACACACACACACACACACACACACACACACACACACACACACACACACACACACGTGACCTTCCTGCAACATTTCAGCCACTAAAGGGTGGGTTAGGAAGATTAGACCAACCGCTGGTGGCCATGCAAATGCAATGCCCCAATATCCAGATCTACAAGCTCACACACACACACACACATCTGCTAAATTTGGCGCTTCTATCACAAAATGAACGATAGGTTAGCTATGCCGCACCACTATAGAAGGATAGCTGAGTGCTAGGGAGTGAGGTACAATAAGCCATACAAGGATAGGCGAGTGCTAGGGGGTGAGGTACAATAAGCGATACAAGGAGAGGTGAGTGCTAGGGGGTGAGGTACACCTGACATAAGGTGCAGCATAGGTACAAGTATAGAAATGTACAAACACGTGACTACAGGCAATGCAATTTTGACACATTTGTATGAATATGTAAAACTGTAAGGTCTGTCTAACTTAACAATCATCTGTGTGTGTGTGTATGTGTCAATTCACACATGTGTGAATGAGAGATAGGGCTGTTGTTTGCACAATCTGAGTGCATGTTTGTAAAATGAAGAAATGACAGAGCAGTGAAGGCACGAATCATTGAACACAATGTCACAACGATGCACTAAAATAAAATAGCCGATCTACAAGCTCACAATGTGTCATCTGCTATTTTCAGTGAATGTAGGGATTCTGGGTTCAAAAAATGACTTATTTTCTATCAATTACACACCCCATGAAGCCTTGAATTCATGGAGATGTTTTTGTTTTTGACGCATTCCTGAGACAATATGGAGAGTAGTAGGAGACTCAAAAAGACTCCTTTGAATCTCCTACCGGATACATTAGCATCTTTCCACCGGTAATCAAATTATTGGCTTAGGAATGCGACAAAAACAAAAACATCTCCATGAATTCAATGCTTCATGGGGTGTGTAATTGATTGTGATTGATTGGGTGAACTACTCCTTTAAGTACAATTTTGTGGTACTTTTCTTCACTTAAACATTATCCATTTTGCAATACTTTATACTTCTACTCAAGTAGGCTATATCTCAGAGGCAAATGTTTTTAATCCACTACAGTTATTTGACATCTTTAGTTACAAGTTGCTTTACAGATTTTGATTATTATTACAGAACAGCCAATGCATATCCCTATTCTATATTTTTGCTATTCAAAAATAGCCAATCTAAGCTCACTACGTGTTGGAAAAATATTTTGAATACAGGACTTTAACTTGTAACAGAGTATTGTGGTATTGATACTTTTACTTAAGCAAGAAATCTGAGTACTTCTTCCACCCCTGAGTAGAAATATGTTGCTCAGAGAGTATAGTGTTAATGGTTAATACAGACTTATGGTCCCCCAGCACAACACAAAGTCACTGGGGACACTCCTTTGTGCCTCAACCAGGCCTGACCCCTATATCATTACTGTCAGGTGGAAACCTTGTACATCCACAACTGTGTTCCAGTGGATCCAATTTAGTTAATATTAGTCATAAGCATCCATGTGATGTATTTCTTTATTTATTAATACTTTGCTTTGCTTGCATTTTATTTATAAAACACACACGCACGCACACACGCACACAGGCCTGCCTGCCTGCCTGCCTGCCTGCCTGCCTGCCTGCCTGCCTGCCTGTCTGTCTGTCTGTCTGTCTGTCTGTCTGTGATTGATATCACTGGGACAAATCTACACTGTAAAATCCTCAGGGTTAATTCAACTATAAGAGAGTAGGCTACAAATAGAACTGTACACTCTAGTCACTGACCCGTCCTGCCCGTAAGGGTCCATTTGGTTCCATTTGCACACTCTCAGAGTTACAGACCCCCAAAGGCCCCATCTGGACCCCTGGTGGACCCTAAATTAAGAACCGTCATAAAGTTGCTCCAGAGTGCATTACAGTAATAATAGTGTGTTACTGTGGTCACACCATTTAACGATATCGTTCTGGTGATTACAATGCACGTCCACCAAGGGGCGCTGTTTCCCTTTGTAAGCCCACTGATCTCAGCAGAAACGTGCGCAGTGGTTCTCAACATCATGTGGTGGGTCGGGACCCCCAGGGGCGGGACCTCCATTGTGTGGGGGTCCCCAGATGACAGTGAAGTGACAATAGGCTCTATGCACAGCAGCCTTGTTATCACTCCCTTCACAGGTTTTACCAATGATACTAGAAGGCTCTGTTCCATTTAGTGTAGCTCAGTGGTTTCCACGACCCCCATAACTCTGAGAGTGTACACATGGAACCAAATGGACCCGTAAGGGGCCATTTGGAAACCCCTCAAGGAAACATGAGGGTCCCTGGACCCCAACTTTAGACCCACTGGTGTAGCAGAGTGTTTCCAGTGAGCCAATACCCTGACTCTGTTTGACCAGAATGGAACAGAGCCTTCATTAATGTCATTGGTAACACCTGTGAAGGAAGTAAGAAGAGGCCAAGTTCCAATATGGCTGTTGTGCATAGGGCCTATTTAAGGACTTTTTAGACCTTTTAATACCTAAATAAAAATGTAAAAGACCATTACTGCATCAAAAGTATAATCAACAAACTGTACTATAAAAACTGGTCAAACATTGGCCAAATTGTCAATGTTTGACTCGCAGCGCGAGGCGTTGTGAGCTTGTAGATCTGCTATTTTCACTATATTGATCTGTGGAACCGAGTCAAACTAAATTAAATGCCCCAATTCCTACATTCATGCTTGGCAGGGGGTCCTCAGTTCAAATATGATTATTTAGGGGGGCCCCCTGTTCAAATATGAATATTTTGGGGGGACCCTGTTCAAATATGATTATTTTGGGGGGTCCCCTGTTCAAATATGATTATTTTGGGGGGGTCCCATGTTCAAATATGATTATTTTGGGGGGGTCCCATGTTCAAATATGATTATTTTGGGGGATCGCGGGCTGAAAAGGTTGAGAACCACTGACCTATAGAAGAATGTTACTTTGCCTTGTGGAGCTATTCTGTGAGTTCACTGATCTTCACCCAGAAACAGTGGTGTAAAGTAACTAAGTACATTTACTGAAGTACTGTACTTAGGTACAATTTTGAGGTACTTTTACTTTACTGGAGTATTTCTAATTGTCTATACTTTTACTTCTACTCCACTACATCTCAGAGGCAAATATTGTACTTTTACTCCACTACATTTATTTGAAAACTTTAGTTACTAGTTACTTTTCAGATATCAATTATGATATTTTGAAACATAAATTAACCACTTTAGCCCTATTTTAACATAGGCTATTTGAAAACAGCCAATCTACAAGCTCACAACATGTTGCAATGCATTGGTTGTGAGCTTGTAGATCTGCTATTTTCAAACACGTTAGTAGGCTACTGTTGGTATATTTTGATGCCAATACTTTTGTACTTTTACTCAAGTAACATTTTGAACACAGGCCTTTTACTTGTAACAGAGTATTTCTACATTGCAGTATTGATACTTTTACTTAAGTAAAACATGCGATGCGAGTACTTTTTCCACCACTGGATACACGCCTCTTGGCACCGGCTGGCTCAGTTTGTGCGCATGTCGGCCACGTACCTTCTCTGCCACTCAGCGCTTGCGATCTATGATCCGGTCTAGAGCCCGCCTACTGTATCCGGTTATTTGCACTCAATATCAATGTCACCGTTTCCATATCCGCTCTAGACCCAGACCGGATCTCTAAGGTGCAAAGTGAATTGAACCCAGTCTACTTCCTATGGAAGTTCACGTCTTTTCTTTGTTTCGACTTTGTATAGCATGTATTCGCTGAATTTACACCAGACTGACAAGCTGATACGGGCATTACAATGGTAGGAAAACATTTCTCCTATTTAATTATTCTTTAAATTTAAGGTTTTAAAACTAATTCTAAGTTATCCTCAACCACTTCTCTATCTCTATTCATAGCCTACTAAATGTAGTGTAGCAGCCTACTAGACTTGTTGTGGAAACCATCTTATTAGCCTAAGTAGGCCTATAGCCCCATTATGAACCTCTCCCTGCGCTAGCTCCAATCGGAACCTCACCCTCCGCTGTATAGCTCCGAGATGAGGTTCCATATCGTTCTCTGCCGTTCGGCTGAAAAATGTCCGCACATTTGCCACTTTACATGTTTCTTACCCCTTTCTGCACATCGTATCCAAAAAGTAAAGGTATTCTGAAATGATCACAGATGTTTGAAATTTTAACTCACCATAAAATCTAACAAACGAGTTGAAAAAAGCACTTTATTCGCCTCTCTCCTCCGCCGGTTACATGTTTTTAAGACATTGCGCAAGAGTTGCGCCCATAGAGATAACATTACTGATTCCCCTACTGGTCAAATGTTGAATTGCATCTTCTAATGCATAATATTATTGAACCGGCTGAGGAGAGAGGCGAATAAAGTGCTTTTTTCAACTCGTTTGTTAGATTTTATGGTGAGTTAAAATTTCAAACATCTGTGATCATTTCAGAATACTTTCACTTTTTGGATCGGATGTGCAGAAAGGGGTAAGAAACATGTAAAGTGGCAAATGTGCGGACATTTTTCAGCCGAACGGCAGAGAACGATATAGGACCTCATCTCGGAGCTACATAGCGGAGGGAGAGGTACTATATGGGGCTATCCCTGCGCTAGACCGTTATACAGATGTGTGAGCGGAGGGAGAGGTTCGAAATGGGGCTAAAGTATGTCTAGTGTTTCACTTCCCACCTCTAACAACACAAAACAGCCCTTATTTCGGTGAGTAGTGGAAGTGTCGTCGTCGTCGTCGTCGTCCCCCCCCCCCCCCCCCCCCGAGCCGAGCGCCTGGCAGGGCGTTAGAGAGAACTCACTAACGCTCTGGACCAGGGCTAGGTAGGCTACGTGTCTGTCTGAGAGCTGAATACAGCAGACATTATGTAGATACTATAGTAGCCAACACATCACACACATCACAGATGTTTATGGTTGATTGATTGATTGATTGATGTACTTTATTTAGTAAGACATGAGAACAGTACATGACAGTACATAACAGTACATGGAAGTACAAATTCGCAATACAAGGTCTACTAAACTGGATAGCTCAGTTAAGCACGTAGCTTGTTTAAGATGAGATCCCCACGCACACAAATCATGATGACATATAAGAGACAGACAGATATACACACTACTATACAGAATGTCATACAATCAGTTTACAGGTTACTGGTATGAAGGGTGAAAAATATGTACAAAAAAAGAAAGAGAGAGGGGGGGGGGGGGGGGTAGGTTAGGTTAGGACATGGGGTAGGTTAGGACTTGGACAGGAGTCACATCACATCCTCAGGGTGTTGTTGTATAAATGTTGTTATTTATACAAGCAAGAGGCTTTTCATTCAGAAGTGAAACATTAACATTTTACTGGAATGATTATCATCCAGAACTACAGTTTTAATCTATTAATAGGTCTACTGTAGATTTATTTTGTGATGGGAAACGTGATCGGAGGTATATCTTCCTCCTGTCATGTTTAACATTTATTTAAATAAATACGTTCATGAATATATAATATATTGTTTATGACAATAGTCAGAAAAGCATTCCTGAAACAGTGGTGGAAAAGGTACTCAGATATTTCACTTAAGTAAAAGTATCAATACTGCAATGTAGAAATAGCCTACTCTGTTACAAGTAAAAGTCTGGAATTCAACATTTTACTTTTTTGTAAAAGTACAAAAGTATTGGCATCAAAATGTACTTAAAGCACCAAAAGTAAAAAGTACTAAAATGTTTGAAAATAGCCAATCTACAAAATATGATGTATGTACAAGATGTATAAAATAGGGCTAAATTGTTTAATGTATGTTTTATAATATCATCATTTATATCTGAAAAGTAACTAGTAAAGTTTTCAAATAATTCTAGTGGAGTAAAAGTACAATATTTGCCTCTGAGATGTAGTGGAGTAGAAGTAAAAGTATTGGACATTGGAAATACTAAAGTTAAGTACAAATACAGAAAGTGAAAAGAAAAGAAAAAATCACACCCTGTGTGAAGGAAGTGGTGCCTTTGGGGCGGGGCTTAACTAATTTCAGTTCGTCCCTAAAGGACAGCATAATATACCATACCCAAAACAGTGGATAAAAACTCTATAGCTCAGCCTCTGACTCTCACTATGACAGATTATGTTGTATGTTATTACATGTTGATGCAGATAGTAGCTATAGCCATATTGATAATATCACAGGTCAGGTTGCATAGTATTTGATTGCATGTGGATCACCCGCATAGGCTGCTTTATAATGTTGACTGGGTAGATCAGAATCTGTAATGGGGGGGACCAGCTGTGTCATTCATTTAAATATAAACTTTGTAAATGGTCTTTATCATGTTTCATGGTAGTGTAGTTCCTAATACTATTCTGTGTTTATCTGATAACAGGATGCTGAAGAGACTTCACGTTGCAGAATATTTCTCTTCTGTTTTTATTGACTCGTACAGGTATGTGCATTCTGTCTGTTCATTGTTTACATTTATATCACTTATGTTTAGCATGCTTAAACACATTATTGTACTGTGACAAAGTATTTCATTTATTTCAACTTGTTACTAATAACTTCTGTTGTTAATAATATGTTTTATAGTCATATATCATTGCTGTTGGGGGTGAACTTTGTACGTCTGAAACAGTTACTTTTCAGCAAATGGGAAAAAAGTACATGTGTTCCAATTAATCCAATCTAGTTATTATTTTGTCACAAGCTCTTGTTAATACTGTTTAGTGGTTAAATATTTATTAAAAAACCCATACACATTTAACCTGACCTCGCAATTTTGGGCATGTTTGGGCATACAGGTGAAAATATTTGAAAATAGCAGATCTACAAGTTCACAACATGTTGCAATGCATTGCATTGTGAGCTTGTAGATCTGCTATTTTGACTATTTGTGCACGACACTGCTATACAATATATTAGAATTAAGTATAAATTAGTGCATTAATTTATGAAAAAAACACAAAAATAAGGTTTAAACTGTGTGTGTGTGTGTGTGTGTGTGTGTGTGTGTGTGTGTGTGTGTGTGTGTGTGTGTGTGTGTGTGTGTGTGTGTAGACTGTATCACTGATCATTTCTGTTATTTTGTATTGATTTGTACAGAGACACAACCTCCATACAGTTCCCATTAAAAGAGCAACCAGCAGATGTATCTAAACTGGATCTAAACTTCAATCAGCACAATCATAGAACACAACACAGATCACACTAAGATAACAGATGTGCATCCAGACAGATATAAGACTTTAGGAACTGCTAAGGTTTACATTATCATTTAAAAAACCTATGCACTCAGGTTAGTATAGGTTATAGTACATGTTGAGAATAAAGTGACAACATGGCGTCAACAAGTCAGTCAGCTGTGGAATACATAAGGAATGCCAGAATCCACCTGGTGAATGAAGGATTACAGAATCTTTCCCTTATTGTGGAGAATCTGTACCAGAGAGAAGTGTTCACTGAGGAGGGGGTCTGTGACATAGAGACAAAGGATACTGACTTTAATAAGCGAAGAGCAATACTGGACAGGGTCACAGACGAAGGAGAGGCGGCCTGCTATGAATTACTGAAGATCATTGACATAACTAGACAGAGGACCTTGAGACCAGACCTACATCAATGGATCAGCTGCTTTTCTTTCAAAGATGATGATGTGGAAATCAACTATTTAACAGGTAATGTTTATAAAGAAGAAACAGTTTTGAACACTGATATTGCGATATTGATATTTCAGTCAGTTTAACGATGATTTATTATCTTCTTCTATTATTGTCATTTTAGGTCCAACACTATGCAGCAGATACCAGGAAAAGTTAAAGAAAAAAACATGTAAACTATCAGAAGATGTGTGGAAACAAACCAACACATTTCTACCAAAGTACAAGTGTTCACATCTGTCTTACACTCCACTGGTATTAGACACTTGTGAAAATACACCATCTGAAAGAATGACATTAAAGAGCAAAAAATGCAAGAAACCCCGGCGTAAAAAAATGAAGACCTATATTCCTGTGGATGAACAGGAAACATCTGTAGACAATTTACTCAAAACACGTCAGAACAAAATTCTCCTGGTTGGTAAGCCTGGAGTTGGAAAGACAACAGCTGTATGTCAAATGCTGAAAATCTGGGGAGGAAGAGACAACAAGGACCTAGATTACATGTTCTATTTTGATATGAGAAAAATCACAAATCCCTTGAGTTTGGAGGATCTTCTCTTCAATAAGTTTAGTGAACCAGCTGAAGGAAAAGAAGAGGTCTTGGAGGACATAAAGAGGCATTCTGAAAATGTTACTATCATTTTTGATGGACTGACAGATCTGTCTTCCTCAGTGATAGAGAGTCTTGTGGAAGGCGAGTCAGGCGACCTTCCTGATGCAAAGATCGTGATCACATGCAGACCAGAGGTTGAATCAGAAGACTTCCTATCAGACTGGGCTTCTCTCAGAGTGGAGGTGAAAGGCTTCAGCACAACATCCATCAGAGAGTACTTAGCTAAGATGTTGAATTCTGAGCAGTTGAGCACCATTGAGAACAATCTGGAGTTGTTCAGTCTTTGCCATGTCCCAGTATATGCACTGATGGTGGTTGCCTGCTTTTCTTTTACAAACTCTGTGGCTCCTGAAGGACTGTGCACTCTAACTGATATATGCATCAACATTTTCCGTGGTTGCATTCGAAAGCACAGTGGCAAGGAAATAACAAAAAATAAACTAAACAAGTATATCAGAGACAACAGTGAAGCAATACTTGCTTTGGCAAAGGCTGCTTTTCAGGCAACTCAAGAAAAAACTGTGAACTTAACAGATTGTGAAGAAAGCTGTGTTCTTTCAGCCTTCCTAAACACACTTTGTGTTCAAGAGCAACCTACAGACTGGAAAACCCACTCTGCATTTCTCCACTACACCATACAGGAGTTTTTTGCAGCGTTGTGGTTTTTGAAGAATCCTGACAAAATAACTGATCTTCTGCAACATTGCTGCACCGAAGAGAAGAAACACATGAAACATGTGATCCCTTTCTTGTGTGGTTTGTGTAGGGAGACAAATCTTGACAAGTTTAAATATCTGGCGCCAGATCAGCAGGTGAAAAACATCGCTGAGTCTTTCATCAGAGACGTGGTAAACACTCTCTTTTCTCTACCAAATGAAGATCACGCTGAGAACATACTGTTCTTATGCCAGTGCTTGTATGAATCTCAGTCCACTGAGGCCTGTCGTGACTTTCTGAAAAAACTGGATTATTGCCTTGATTTGAGTGAAGAGAATCTTGATCCTCATCATTATTGTGCTGTGTCTTATGTAATCAGTCAGTCCAAAGAGAGAGAAATACAGCTCAAACTTGAGGACACTGTACCAGAACAAGGACTGAGATTAATACTTGGCTGCCTGAAAAACATCCAAATGGATGGGTGAGCATTTATTTGTATTTACCCTCTATAGTCTATATGGTCTACAGTTGATCTAATTAGGTTGTTACAATAGCACCTATACTGTGCATTAGTCAATGCTGTTTTAATTAGACCACTATCTGCGTGAGAGGATTCATGATTTTACTTTAATATGATACAGATACTAAGCTTTTAAAACCACTTAAACCCTATATACTCCATAGACCAGAGTCCCCCCTTTAATAGGCCTCCTCCTTTTCCCTTCTACACCAAATGTCTTTGCCGAACATATCCTATGTACAAGCTCACAACGTGTCACATTGTGTGCTTGTAGATTGACTATTTCCGCAAAATATTTGTCACAGAATAGGGACGCTAGGGTACAAGTGGTTAACTTAGTCAATTGGCCCAAAACCATAGTACAGCGTTTACCATGAAACAGCAAAGATGGACATACTGTAATGTTACAACGTGTCTAATTATATTTAATATGGAAGGGAGGGTCTCACTTCAGGAAAACCTTTTCTTCCAGGTGTGATACCTTGCAAAGCCAGCTCTGGGAGGCTTTACTCCTCAGTGAAGAGGAGATGGACTACAGAGGTTTACTTGGCCTTGGTAGAAATGAGTTGCACCTCCCAGTCGATTGTGGTAAAAGACGAGTGTTTGAAAGAGCAGTAGAGGTCATGCAGAACAGTCCAGACAGTGTTCACCTCTGCCTCCTCTGGGACAGGAAGACCAGTGCCTCTCAAGATCTGAGACAGACTCTGTTGGAGTCTCTGCCTCGTATCAGCAAACTCAGGTGTGTGCATTTGTGCAATGTTGATGCTATAATATCTTTCTCAAATTTGTCAACATCCACTTTGCAACTTGAATTAACGAATTCACTTTGAAACACACACATTTTAAAGAATAAAATCATGAAATGATTTGCTTATTTAATAACTACTATACTAGAAAGTTGTACTGTACCTTTTTTGTGACCCATGTTTGAATACTGCAATTAAGTTTCAGAGACACTTCCAGAGTTGCAGGCTCACTGGTTCAGGGACAATTCCCTGGATTACTGGAGGGGGAAACAAAGAAGCTATTACTAGATCTGTGCCTGGAAGCAGCAATTAATGAGAGGGAAGCATTTCTGCAGACAGTGAACACACTCCTGTCATTGTTCTCTGTTAACACTATGAGAGATGACATCCTTCTTGATCTTTACCTACATGTCAGCAGTAAAGGATATACAGATGTTCTTCCAATGATGAAGCCACTTTATCCACCATATTTCTGGTCCATAGACCTCTCAGAGAGAAAGGTCTCTGTCCTGCTAGAATGCTTTAAACTCCAACCAGGGCTGAAACAAGTAGAGCTGAGAGGCTGGTCAGATGAAGAGAGTGAAGTGAGGATCTTCCTTCAGTGTCTACCCTACATCTCAAGGATCAGGTATTAACACACACACACACACACACACACACACACACACACACACACACACACACACACACACACACACACACACACACACACACACACACACACACACACACACACACACACACACACACACACACACACACACACACACACTCACTCACTCACTCACTCACTCACTCACTCACTCACTCACTCACTCACTCACTCACTCACTCACTCACTCACTCACTCACTCACTCACTCACTCACTCACTCACTCACTCACTCACTCACTCACTCACTCACTCACTCACTCACTCACTCACTCACTCACTCACTCACTCACTCACTCACTCACTCACTCACTCACTCACTCACTCACTCACTCACTCACTCACTCACTCACTCACTCACTCACTCTCTCTTCCAGTCATTATATGTTCACATTCCTAACCCTTCTTTTAAAAGTATATTTTTTTTCCAATTTTATCAATTTAATAGCAAGGCATGTAATAGTTATATGTGTATCTTGCTATCTTGTATCGTTATGTATTAAAGACTAATTTGGAGTTCAGATTTAAGAAAATACAGTTAAAATTAGGGATGTTCGATATTATCGGCCTCCCGATATTATCGGCCGATATTAGCATAAAAATCGATATCGGAAAATATCGGTACCGTTTTTTAAATTTAAAAAAAAAATATATTTTTTTTTTATTTTATTTTAAATAATTTACAGTAGTTCTTACTGTATGGTGTGTGTGATATGAAATTTGAGCTTACCCTAATCACAATAATCCCCGCATATATCGGTATCGGTAATTAAGAGTTTGACAATATCGGTATATCGGTTATCGGTAAAAAAGCCAATATCGGACAACCTTTGTGTAAGCTACACATTATGACCTTTTTACTTGAATAGTCTGAGTATGTTTTAGGCTTTTCAAGTTTTTAATGCAGATTCCTCTTTTTTCTTAATCTACAGGTTTACTTCTCAGAATCAATCAGGAAATACATTTCTGATGAATCTGTGTGTGCAAGCAGCTCCCTGTGAGAGGTTAATCACGCAAACAATAGAGAAGGTGGTTTGGTTTTCAGAAACTTGGTTTGGTTGCAAATGGGACTTCCTTCTAGACCTGTACGGCCATGTCAAAGACTATGAGACTCAAACAGGCAGAAGTGTTCTTCCAGCATTTCAACCAATTTACCAGTCAGCTCATGCAGTCTTGTCCATAGACCTCTCAAAGAGAAAGGTCTCCCTCCTCCTAGAGCTGCTGAAACTCCAACCAGAGAAGAAACTAGTACAGCTGAGAGGCTGTTCAGATGAAGAGAGTGAAGTGAGGAGCTTCCTTCAGTGTCTACCCTACATCTCAAGGATCAGGTATTAACACACACACACACACACACACACACACACACACACACACACACACACACACACACACACACACACACACACACACACACACACACACACACACACACACACACACACACACACACACACACACACACACACACACACACACACACACTCTCTCTCTCTCTCTCTCTCTCTCTCTCTCTCTCTCTCTGCTCTCTCTCTGCTCTCTCTATTCAGTAACAGGGGTCCACAGCTCTTTAGTAAACAGAAAATATATGTTCACATTCCTAACCCTTCTTTTAAAAGTATCTTAACCATTAATATACAGCTAAAAATACATATTGACAATTTAATAGCAAGGCATGTAATAATTATGTGTATATCTTGTTATCTTGTATTGTTACGTATTAAAGACTAATTTGGAGTTCAGATTTAACAAGATACAGTGAAAATGACATTTGTGTAACTACACATTATGACCTTTTTACTTGAATAGTCTGAGTATGTTTTAGGCTTTTCAAGTTTTAATGCAGATTCCTCTTTTTTCTTAATCTACAGGTTTACTTCTCAAAATCAATCAGGAAATAGATTTCTGATGAATCTGTGTGTGCAAGCAGCTCTCCATGAGAGGGAGACAATAGAGAAAGTGATTGAGTTGTCTAAATGTTTGCATTGTAGAAAATGGGACTTCCTTCTAGACCTGTACGGCCATGTCAAAGACTATGCGACTCAAACAGGCAGAAGTGTTCTTCCAGCATTACAACCAATTTACCAGTCAGCTCCTGCAGTCTGGTCTATAGACCTCTTAGAGAGAAAGGTCTCCCTCCTCCTAGAGCTGCTGAAAGTCCAACCAGAGAAGAAACCAGTAGAGCTGAGAGGCTGGCCAGATGAAGAGAGTGAAGTGAGGAACTTCCTTCGATGTCTACCCTACATCTCATATCTCAGGTATTAACACACACTCTCTCTCTCTCTCTCTCTCTCTCTCTCTCTCTCTCTCTCTCTCTCTCTCTCTCTCTCTCTCTCTCTCTCTCTCTCACACAGCTCAGGTTGATATCTTTACTTCCATTTAGGGGTGCAACACTTAATCGAACTAATCCGTTTAATCAATTACAATAATAATCAGTAATTGTTAAGCTATTACAATAATTGCTTAATAAATTATCCCTAATTTGGGTTTGTCATTATAGGCGCAAATTTAATTTGCCGATCTAAGCTTACAATGTGTCACGATGGGACGCGTTGTAAGCTTGTAGATCTGCTATTTTCATATTTTTTTGTAGCACACCATTGTGCAACAAAGTATAAAATAGGGCTTTAGTGGTTAATAGATTCATTGATTTATAATATTTGTTTTAAATTATATATAAAAGAACACACATCTCGATTATTCGATTAATCAAAAAAAGTAATTGATGGAATTATCGCTAAGAAAATAATCGATTGTTGCAGCCCTACTTTCATTGAATATTAGTCTACATATAAAACTATCTCAACAACTGTTTTGAAGATGATAAGGTATTTCTTATGCACTCTTCTGTGTTCAACCACTTTACGCCTGGTGTCCCTATTTGGGCCATGACATTATAAGTAAATATTGACCAAAATAGCAAAGAATAGCAGATCTACAAGCTCACAACATGTCATAATGCGATGTGTTGCGAGATTGTAGATAGGTTAATTTTACCATGTCACCATCGAATTGCAAAGTTTGAAATAGGGCATAAGTCGTTAAAAGGCTTTGATTATTCATAACTTGTTACTTTATCCCAGCATCAAATAATACTCTATCATCAAATGATACACTATCTATCTTTATAGTTTTTTTCTATTTTGTAAAAGCGTTAGAAGCTAAATGCTATACCCTTTAAATTTTTATTTTATTTTATACTCTGCCGCAATCTGAAGACTCACCTCTTCAGACTCCACCTTATCCCGTAGCACTTGCAATAGCCTTCAGTTCATGACCTTGCAGGCTTATGCAAGGCAAAAATGTAATTTAAATAGCATGTTACGTATGTAGACAATACATATGCCAGATTCCTTTGTAGACCTGCATGGCACCCTATAGTATGTATAGTTTATATGTACAGATTATAGATTTTTGATATTATACTGTTAAGACTGATGATAGGTTCTTTGGTTACCTATGATCCTAGATTACTATGCTATTTATTTGATGTATTACCTCGTGTTTTTCTTGCTTACTGTAAATCGCTCTGGATTAAGAGCGTCTGCTAAATGCCTAAATTACAAATTGTAAATACTGATTCTTTAACCTAAAATCTGATGGATAGTGTCTTATCATCATTTGGTTCTGTTTATGATGCTGAGATCAATATTTCATGTTGGTTTTAATTTAAACAGTTGCAGTGTTGCTTATGGAACGTCAGGATTCGGAACAACCACGTTCCTGGGGAAGCTCATCTGTGAAGCAGCAGAACAGGAAGAAGAAACAAGGGAGAAGATTCTGGAATTGTTGTCTTCCGTGTGTAATTACAAAACATTCCCCTTTATTGACTTGCCTGATGATTGGGAACACCGGAAGTATCAATGTGATGTACTACTGGACCTATACTCCTATGTAAAGAGCTATGAGGCTCAAACAGGCAGAAGTGTTCTTCCAGCAATACAACCAGTTTACCAGTCAGCTCCTGCAGTCTGGTCCATAGACCTATCAGAGAGAAAGGTCTCCCTCCTCCTAGAGGTGCTGAAACTCCAACCAGAGAAGAAACCAGTAGAGCTGAGTGGCTGGTCAGATATGAGTGAATTGAGGATCTTCTGGTCAGATGAGAGTGAATTGAGTATCTTCCTTCAGTGTCTACCCTACATCTCACAACTCAGGTTAATTAATCTTTTTACTTCCATTTAGGGATGCAACACTTAATCGAGCTAATCCTTTTAATCAATTACAAGAATAATCAGTAACTGATAAGTTAATAAAATAATTGCGTAATAAATTATCCCTAATTTGGGTGTTTCATTACATAAATTATACCTAATTTGCACGTGTCATTACACGTGCAAATTTTATTTGCCGATCCAAGCTTACAACCTGTCATGATGGGACGCGTTTAAGCTTGTAGATCTGATATTTTCATATTTTTTGTAGGACACCATTGTGCGACAGAGTATAAAATAGGTCTTTAGTGGTTAATAGATTCATTTATATAAAATATTTGTTTTAAATTATATATAAAAGAACACACGTCTCGATTATTCGATTAATACAAAAAAGTAATTGATGGAATAATCACTAAGAAAACAATCGATTGTTGCAGCCCTACTTTCATTGAATATTAGTCTACACATATAAAACTATCTCCTAAATTGCAAATTGTAAATACTGATTCTTTAACCTAAAATCTGATGGATAGTGTCTTATCATCGTTTGGTTATGTTTATGATGCTGAGATCAATATTTCATGTTGGTTTTAATTTAAACTGTTGCAGTGTTGCTTATGGAACGTCAGGAACAACCAAGCTCCTTAGGAAGCTCATCTGTGAAGCAGCAGAACAGGAAGAAGAAACGAGGGAGAAGATTCTGGAATTGTTGTCTTCCGTGTGTAATTACAAAACATTCCCCTTTATTGACTTGCCTGATGATTGGGAACACCGGAAGTATCAATGTGATGTACTACTGGCACCCTATAGTATGTATAGTTTCAATGTACAGATTATAGATTTTTGATATTATACTGTTAAGACTGATGATAGGTTCTTTGGTTACCTATGATCCTAGATTACTATGCTATTTATTTGATGTATTACCTTGTGTTTTTCTTGCTTACTGTAAATCGCTCTGGATTAAGAGCGTCTGCTAATTGCCTAAATTGCAAATTGTAAATACTGATTCTTTAACCTAAAATCTGATGGATAGTGTCTTATCATCGTTTGGTTATGTTTATGATGCTGAGATCAATATTTCATGTTGGTTTTACTTTAAACTGTTGCAGTGTTGCGTATGGAGCGTGGACAACCAAGCTCCTTAGGAAGCTCATCTGTGAAGCAGCAGAACAGGAAGAAGAAACGAGGGAGAAGATTCTGTCTTCTGTGTGTAATTACAAAACATTCCCCTTTATTAACTTGCCTGATGATCGGGAACTCAGGAAGTATCAATGTGATGTACTACTGGACCTATACTCCTATGTGAAGAGCTATGAGACGCACAGAGGCAGAAGTGTTCTTCCAGCAATACAACCAGTTTACCAGTCAGCTCCTGCAGTCTGGTCCATAGACCTCTCAGAGAGAAAGGTCTCCCTCCTCCTAGAGGTGCTGAAACTCCAACCAGAGTAGACCTCTCAGAGAGAAAGGTCTCCCTCCTCCTAGAGGTGCTGAAACTCCAACCAGAGAAGAAACCAGTAGAGCTGAGAGGCTGGTCAGATGAGAGTGAAGTGAGGATCTTCCTTCAGTGTCTACCCTACATCTCACAACTCAGGTTAATGTTTTTACTTTCATTTAGGGTTGCAACACTTAATCAAACTAATCGATTTAATCGATTACAAGAATAATCAGTAATTGATAAGTTAATAAAATAATTGCTTAATAAATTATCCCTAATTTGGGTGTGTCATTATACGCGCAAATTTCATTCGTCGACGCTTACAATGTGTGACGATGGGACACGTTGTAAGTTTGCATATTCTTTTGTAGGACACCATTGTGTGACAAAGTATAAAATAGGGCTTTAGTGGTTAATAGATTCATTGATGTATATTATTTGTTACTTTATCCCTTTATAGCTTTTTTATTTTTTATAAAAGCTTTAGAAGCTAAATGCTATACCTTTTAAAGTTTTATTTTAGATTATTTTATAATCCACCGCAATCTGAAGACTCACCTCTTCAGACTCCACTTTAGCCCGTAGCACTTACCCTAGCCTTGACGACCTTGCAGGCTTATGCAAGGCTAAAATGCAATTTAGATAGCATGTTATGTAGACAGATGCCAGATTCATTTGTAGACCTGCCATCCTATAGTGTGTATAGTTTCAACCTACTTTATTTGTCCTCTAATAGAGTCAAGATGAGCTTGAATCTTAATAATAATCACTTCAATTAATTCCTTGGGTCCAAATTGCTTTGAAAAATAGTTTAATTTGTCTTAGTAGGTTGTTTCCTTCAAATGTTATGCTTGTTTTCTCTTGTTTCCATCTTGGGGTTTAGGGTCAGGATATCTGTAAGAAAAGGTTAAAAATTAACGCCATGGGACATTATTTCAGCTTGGCACCTGGCAGTATCCTACAATACACCCTTCAAGGATTAAGAGAAAAACTGGTGGAGAAAGACAATCCACCATATGTTGGTGGATCCACCTAGACTACTTATTCTTAATATTATTTTTAGAGGTTAAATATATCATACACTAACATAATAGTCAGCGACTATTAGTCAAGTCCCTGATGAATAACTGATTCATATTTTACATTATTTTTCAGAAATATACCAGTTTATGAATCATTATGTGTGTTACAATATTGGTGCTGTAACATGTTCTTCCATAACTCATACATGTTTCAGATGTGATCCAGGGGTTCTGCAGCAGCTAGCCGGTGTTGTGTTTACAGCTCAGGATGAGGACTTGACAAAGTCTTTCCTGGAGAAGGTTGCTGGAGAGCTGACCTCCTGCTCTCTAGACTGGGAGGTTCTTCTCTATCTGCTACAGCTGTCATCAGCTCAGATGTTCACTGTGGAGTTGAGGAAGAACAGGATCTCAGAGAGAGGCATCAAAGGTCTTTTACCCTTTCTGGACAGAGTTTTATTTAAAAGGTGAGTTTAAAATAATCACTGAATGGATATATTTTGTTTACATTGTAGACTATTTTTAATGGTGGAAAATATTTTGTACATCTTCTAGTGTTACTATAATTGTAATTCAGCATGTTATACTAACAATAATCCATTTTTTCAGACCCAGTCCCAGCTTTACACTGTGTGCCATCAGAGAGACACATGAATGTTGTTCCGGTGTCTATGCGTCCAGTTTATTGAGGTCATTAGAATATGTAATCAACCTGAACAACACGGAGCTGGACACAGTGGACTGTGATGCTCTGCTCTTTACCCTCAAACACTGTGACAAAGTGACAGAACTCAGTCTGCTGTGGACCTCCATACCACCACAAGCAACTAAGAACATCCTGTACTCTCTGGACAACGTCTCTCATCTCAGGTAAGTTGGATGTAGCCAATTGTCAATGCAAACATGCATTTAGAATATGCAATATGAATATGAGCGATTATGATGGCATTATCTTCGATAGGTAATCCAACACGTCTAGTTATGTTGTATGGTTATGTATTTGCATCTCTTATTAATATTTGATCAATGAAGTGATGATTAAATGTGTTGTGTTGTACATCCTCAAACCAGCGTTGACAGGAGTCTGCTGCTGACGTTCCTCCACTGCGGCACTACCTGTCAGACACAGCAGGGGGCAGCAGCAGCAGGTCTGCTCAGAGCTCTACAGTACAGACTGGATCTGTCCTGCTCCTCCTCTGTGGACCTGTCAGAGCAACAGCAGGTGGTGTCTCTCTCTCTGACTGTCACACACTGCAGGGACATCTCTACTGTCCTGGGACACAGCAACAGCAGCAGCCAGGACACACAGCTCATCCTATCAGACTGTGAGGTACAGGACAGTGGGCTGGACCTGTTGTTCCCTGTCCTCAACAGAGTCCGTCTGAGGTGAGAAGGACAACACTTTGCTGCTTGCTGTTGCTTTTTCATCACTGGTCTTACTATGTGTTGATAAAGTTGATTTAAATCTAAGATGAAGCAGGTTTAAAACCACATTCATCTCAATGTTTTTATTCTTCTGTATTTCTTCTCCAGATGCAGCAAATCCCTCCTTCTCCAGCTCATATCTCTGGTCCCTGAGGGCAGTGAAAGGAACACAGTGATGCGAGCAGGTTCCCTGACTGGAGCCTTGGGTGGAGAGCTGGACCTCAGTGAGACCAGACTAGATGAGAAGGCCTGCAGATGTTTGGCCCTGGTTCTGGAACACTCTGAGGGACTGACAGAACTGGACCTCAGTCGCTGTCACCTCACTGACCAGCTACTAGAGACTCTGATCCCCCACCTGCACAAAGCACACGTCCTGGAGTGAGTAGTATCTTAGAATTGTGTATGTGTGTGTGTGTGTGTGTGTGTGTGTGTGTGTGTGTGTGTGTGTGTGTGTGTGTGTGTGTGTGTGTGTGTGTGTGTGTGTGTGTGTGTGTGTGTATACATGAGGTACTAATCTATTCCTTTGTCCTTTCTCTTCCTTGTGGTGTTGTAGTCTAAGTCACAATAATCTCACTGATGCTCTAACGGACAGATTCATCCAGCTGCTCTCCATCAATACCTCCATCCAAACTGTCCGGTGAGTAGAATTCAATACTTATGTTTGTTATACTGTGCATCTATTGTTGTATTATTTATGTTGCCAAATAATTAGGTTTCGAGAGCCTGTAAGGCTTCGAACCCTATTACATCTCTACACTTTCACTATTATTAGGTTTCGAGAGCCTATCAGGCTTCGAACCCTATTACATCTCTACACTTTCATTATTATTATTCTTCCGCCGGTTTTGCCAGTTCTGGCCTAACCGCGTGGTCACTTTTTATGAAATTCGGCAATATGGTAGAGGGCTATGCCAAATGGCGAAAACCCGAAACTCACAAACATTGGCCAAAGGGTGGCGCTGTAGCACTCAATTGAAATATGCCAACTTTGAACAGGTACAACTCATGCCCTGTTTGACCCACAGCCATGAAACTTCGATGCACACATGCGTCTCCTCATGCCTAACAACTTTCACACTCTGACTTTTGACCTCTGACCTTTAGATCTCCCACCATTTCGAATTCTATGAAAAGCAGTAAAAAGCAGTAAAAAGCCTACTCCTCCTGGGATTTATGAGCAATCTGTACGAAACTGTATACACATGAACTTTGGACCAATGCCGACAGACGTAACCAAGCGGATTTTCCATAAGTGAAAACGTTAAGCTTTTATAAGCCAATGAAAATTGCAGCTTTTTTTTAATTATTCATCTGCCCCTAACACATACATGCAGACTCACATTTGTTTGACACTTTGCAATATTGTAGAGGGTCCTTCCAAGTATCACTGAAACCAATCTTACTCCAATTGGTCAAAGGGGGGCGCTATAGCAATTTTTTGAAAATGCAAACTTTAAACAGGCAAAAGTCATGCCTCGTTTGGCCGACAGCCGTTAAACCTGCTTACACATGTGCCTTGACTCATGAGGAACACATGTATCACTTTGACCAGTAAGCTCTGCCCTTAGATTGTCTGCAATTTTGAGCAGTTTGAAAAACATTTAAATCCAGGATTTCTGAGCAATTTGCGTGAAAGTGTGTCATGTGTTTGAACTCCCTTTTCACTGGTTCAGGTGTGTAGGTTCAATAGCTTGATAGCTTAATCATCTGCCTTGAAACCACAGGGTTGCTGGTTCGAATCCCACCTCAGGTAGACTTCATTATAATTGCATTGCACACAACATGACTGTATCAATGAGGAACATATCTATCACTTTGACCAGTAAGCTCCACCCTTAGATTGTCTGCAATTTTGAGCAGTTTGAAAAACATTTAAATCCAGCATTTCTGAGCAATTTGCGTGAAAGTGTGTCATGTGTGTGAACTCCTTTTTCATCAGTTCGGGTCTGTTGGCCCAATGGCTTAATCATCTGCCTTGATACCACAGGGTCGCTGGTTCAAATCTCACCTCATGCAGACCTCAACTCAATTGCATTGCACACAACATGACTGTATCAATGCATGTGCAATTGGTAAAGATAACGAGAAATGCATACTTGAAAGTAGTTATTTTCAATGTATGACGTAATTCATTTGCCCTTTTGTTTTGTGTTGTTGGATTCTCCTTTCTCACTATCTGATGCTGTCGATTCAATAGCTCCACCAGTAGAGTGTGAGCCTCATGTGCCGAAGGTCCCTGGTTCAAATCCCACTGATTACAGTTTACATTTATATTGCATTATACAAAACATGATCCTGTTAATTCAGACATGTGCAATTTTTAAACAATAACATGAAATGCTTTTTTGAGAGTAGTTGTTTTTTATGTATGACATACTTTCTTGTGAAAATAGCCGATCTACAATCTCACAACTTTTCAGATAGCAACGCGTTGTGAGCTTGTAGGTCGACTATTTTCACTAGTTTCCAGTCCGAGGAGACAAAAAAAAAAACTTTATTGGTAAATGTTTTGTGAACCAGTGATCTACAGTAGTTAGCGAAATAGAGGCTTGGTTCATAATGGACGGAAAAACCTATAGATATCAACAGACACCATCAGGGAGGCCATATCTCTAGCTCAATGAGAAGAGAGGCAGCCTGTGAATCCATAGGTCGCTGGTTCGATCCCTGTCCCCAACAATGCGTTGAGGTGATCATCATTTGGAATTCCCCCTATTCCCATGGATTGGATCCACCCCTCTCACTCATCACCAATCACACCTGCCACATGCACAGTACAATTTTTAGGTACTTTTACTTTACTACTCTACTCTACTACAATTACAGCAGATGACAGCTTTAGTTACTTGTTACTTTGCAGATGTAATTATTAATACAACACCTACAGTAACCACATACAGCCGATCTACAATGTGACGCGTTATGAGCTTGTATGTATATAATAAGCAACCCATGCTGTATGATAACTTACCACATATGAAATCCAATTCTGTCTATCCAATGGCTCAGTCTGTACTGTGGCCATAGCTGAGTGGTTAGTGAGCCCACCTAAGGAGCCAGAGGCCCTGGTTGCCCCAGGTACGATTCCAGGCCAGGCCAGCAAATGTGTCGATGAAATGAAATTTGTCCCTGAGCAAGACTCTTAACCCCTAATTGCTCACAGGCCCTCATTGGAAACAAGACCGCAAGGACTTTCATGAACGGACCTGGAATTATCCTTATCCTTTACACTGTCTACCCACAAGTCTATAGGTCCCTGGTTCAAACCTCAATTTAACCGGTCCAAATATAATTTACTGAACAAAAATCATGACTTTGTTAATTAATGCATGTTCACTTCTTCTCTCTCGCTCTCTCTCTTACTGCCTCTCTTTCTCACTGCCTCTCTCTCTCTCTCCCTCTCTCTCTCTCTCTCTCTTTTCTCTCTCTCTCTCTCTCTCTCTCTCTCTCTCTCTCTCTCTCTCTCTCTCTCTCTCTCTCTCTCTCTCTCTCTCTGTCACTGTCTGTCTGTCTGCCAGTCTGCCACTCTGTCACTGTCTGTCTGTCTGCCAGTCTGCCACTCTGTCACTGTCTGTCTGTCTGTCTGTCTGTCTGCCAGTCTGCCACTCTGTCACTCTGTCACTCTGTCACAGTCTGTCTGTCTGCCAGTCTGCCACTCTGTCACTGTCTGTCTGTCTGCCAGTCTGCCACTCTGTCACTGTCTGTCTGTCTGTCTGCCTGCCAGTCTGCCACTCTGTCACTGTCTGTCTGTCTGCCAGTCTGCCAGTCTGCCACAGTCTGTCTGTCTGCCAGTCTGCCACTCTGTCACTGTCTGTCTGTCTGTCTGTCTGTCTGCCACTCTGCCACTCTGTCACATTCTGTCTGTTTGTCTGTCTGCCACTCTGTCACAGTCTGCCAGTCTGCCAGTCTGTCACAGTCTGCCAGTCTGCCACTCTGTCACTGGTTGTCTGTCTGCCTGCCAGTCTGCCAGTCTGCCACAGTCTGTCTGTCTGCCAGTCTGCCAGTCTGCCACAGTCTGTCACAGTCTGCCAGTCTGCCAGTCTGCCACTCTGTCACAGTCTGCCAGTCTGCCACTCTGTCAAAGTCTGCCAGTCTGCCACTCTGTCACAGTCTGCCAGTCTGCCATTATTCTCGAAACCGCTCATTGCTGCTTGCAGCTATATTTATTATTATTCTTCCGCCGTTTTTGCCAGTTCTGGCCTAACCGCCTGGTCACTTCTTATGAAATTCGGCAATATGGTAGAGGGCTATGCCAAACGGCGAAAACCCGAAACTCACAACCATTGGCCAAAGGGTGGCGCTGTAGCACTCAATTGAACATGCCAACTTTGAACAGGTACAGCTCATGCCCTGTTCGACCTACAGCCATGAAACTTCGATACACACATGCGTCTCCTCATGCCTAACAACTTTCACTGTTTGACTTTTGACCTCTGACCTTTAGATCTCCCACCATTTCGAATTCTATGAAAAGCAGTAAAAAGCAGTAAAAAGCCTACTCCTCCTGGGATTTATGAGCAATCTGTACGAAACTGTATACACATGAACTTTGGACCAATGCCGACAGACGTAACTTAGCGGATTTTCCATAAGTGAAAACGTTAAGCTTTTATAAGCCAATGAAAATTGCAGCTTTTTTTAAATTATTCATCTGCCCCTAACACATACATGCAGACTCACATTTGTTTGACACTTTGCAATATTGTAGAGGGTCCTTCCAAGTATCACTGAAACCAATCTTACTCCAATTGGTCAAAGGGGGGCGCTATAGCAATTTTTTGAAAATGCAAACTTTAAACAGGCAAAAGTCATGCCTCGTTTGGCCGACAGCCGTTAAACCTGCTTACACATGTGCCTTGACTCATGAGGAACACATGTATCACTTTGACCAGTAAGCTCTGCCCTTAGATTGTCTGCAATTTTGAGCAGTTTGAAAAACATTTAAATCCAGGATTTCTGAGCAATTTGCATGAAACTGTGTCAAATACATGTTTGAGGCCCTTTTTCACAGGTTCAGGTGTGTTGGTTCAATAGCTTGATCGCTTAATCATCTGCCTTGAAACCATAGGGTAGCCGGTTCGAATCCCACCTCAGGTAGACTTAATTATAATTGCATTGCACACAACATGACTATATCAATGAATACATGTGCAATTGTTAAAGATGACTGGAAATGCATACTTGAAAGTAGTTATTTTCAATGTATGACGTACTTCATTCGCGCTTTTGTTTTGTTTTGTTGGATTCTCCCTTTTCACTGTCTGAGTCTCATGTGCCGAAGGTCCCTGGTTCGAATCCCACTTATTACAGTTCACATTTAAATTGCATTGTACAAAACATGACCCTGTTAATTCAGACAAGTGCAATGTTTAGACAATAACACGAAATGCTTTTGAGAGTAGTTTTTTTTTATGTATGACATACTTTCTTGTGAAAATAGCCGATCTACAATCTCACACCTTTTTAGATAGCAACGCGTTGTGAGCTTGTAGATCGACTATTTTCCACTAGTTTCCATTCCGAAATATATTGAGCAGTTTGAAAAACATTTAAACCAAGGATTTCTGAGCAATTTGCGTGAAATTGTGTCATGTGTTTGAACTCCCTTTTCACTAGTACAGGTCTGTTGGCCCAATGGCTTAATCATCTGCCTTGAAACCACAGGGTTCCTGGTTCGAATCCCACGTCATGTAGAATTCATTATAATTGCATTGCACACAACATGACTGTATCAATGAATGCATGTGCAATTGTTAACCAGTAAACTCCGCCCTTAGATTGTCTGCAATTTTGAGCAGTTTGAAAAACATTTAAATCCAGTATTTCTGAGCAATTTGCGTGAAAGTGTGTCATGTCTGTGAACTCCCTTTTCATCAGTTCGGGTCTGTTGGCCCAATGGCTTAATCATCTGCCTTGATACCAGAGCGTCGCCGGTTCAAATCTCACCTCATGCAGACCTCAACTCAATTGCATTACACACAACATGACTGTTTTGTTTTGTTGGATTCTCCCTTCTCACTGACCAAGGCTGTGGATTGAATAGCTTGATCAATACAGTGTTAGTCTCATGTGCCAAAGGTCCACGGCTCAAACCCCACTTGTCACAGTTTACATTTAAATTGCATTATGCAAAACATGACCCTGTTAATTCAGACATGTGCACTTTGCTCTCTCTCTCTCTCTCTCTCTCTCTCTCTCTCTCTCTCTCTCTCTCTCTCTCTCTCTCTCTCTCTCTCTCTCTCTCTCTCTCTCTCTCTCTCTCTCTCTCACTCTGTCACAGTCTGTCTGTCTGCCTGTCTGCCACTCTGTCACTGTCTGTCTGTCTGCCAGTCTGCCACTCTGTCACTGTCTGTCTGTCTGTCTGTCTGTCTGTCTGCCAGTCTGCCAGTCTGCCACTCTGTCACTCTGTCACTCTGTCACAGTCTGTCTGTCTGCCTGTCTGCCACTCTGTCACTGTCTGTCTGTCTGCCAGTCTGCCACTCTGTCACTGTCTGTCTGTCTGTCTGCCAGTCTGCCACTCTGTCACAGTCTGTCTGTCTGTCTGTCTGCCAGTCTGCCACTCTGTCACTGTCTGTCTGTCTGCCAGTCTGCCAGTCTGCCACAGTCTGTCTGTCTGCCAGTCTGCCAGTCTGCCACTCTGTCACTGTCTGTCTGTCTGCCAGTCTGCCACTCTGCCACTCTGTCACAGTCTGTCTGTTTGTCTGTCTGCCACTCTGTCACAGTCTGCCAGTCTGCCAGTCTGTCACAGTCTGCCAGTCTGCCACTCTGTCACTGTCTGTCTGTCTGTCTGTCTGCCAGTCTGCCAGTCTGCCACAGTCTGTCTGTCTGTCTGCCAGTCTGCCAGTCTGCCACAGTCTGTCACAGTCTGCCAGTCTGCCAGTCTGCCACTCTGTCACAGTCTGCCAGTCTGCCACTCTGTCAAAGTCTGCCAGTCTGCCAGTCTGCCAGTCTGCCACTCTGTCAAAGTCTGCCAGTCTGCCAGTCTGCCACTCTTGTCACAGTCTGCCAGTCTGCCATTATTCTCGAAACCGCTAATTGCTGCTTGCAGCTATATTTTATGTTTGTTTTTTATTACTTTGTATTTTTTTGTTGTTAAGTGAGGCGAGATTAACTCTATAAACCCCACAGGGTTTTCTAAATATCACCTGCACAACCCAACCCAATATTATGCTGTTGTTACAAATTAGTTTTTGTTCTTTTTAAATGTGCAAATAAATCCTCATAAAAAATAAATAAAAAATAAATCAATAAAATTAACATGTTCATTATTAATAGAATAAATTATTGTCATGTTCTCATGTGTGTAGATAAATCATCAACATGGTTTACTACACACATCATACCTGTTGAATTAAAATGTTTCATCCTTTCATGTCTTTCCAGACTCTTCAACAACTGCTTCAAGGACAGAACCCCCTTCCTGAAAGACAAACGCTTTGAAACATGGTGAACCAATCAACAGCAGAGAAATGTGTCACAAAGGCCCAAAAATGTAATAGCCATGAGTCAATTGTGCTTAATAGGTCAAACTTGAAAGTTGTCATCTGAAATGACACACCCCTTTTTTAGCAATTGACATGAACAGTTACCGAGCTGTTCTTTGCGTCATACACACACACAAACACACATTTGACCTTCCTGCAACATTTCAGCCACTAAAGGGGTGGGTTAGGAAGATTAGACCAACCGCTGGTGGCCATGCATCTGCAATGCCCCAATATCCAGATCTACAAGCTCACACACACATCTGCCAAATTTGGCGCTTCTATCACAAGATGAACGATAGGTTAGCTATGCCGCACCACTATTGAAGGATAGATGAGTGCTAGGGGTGGAGGTACAAGAAGCGATACAAGGAGAGGTGAGTGCTAGGGGGTGAGGTACAAGAAGCGATACAAGGAGAAGTGAGTGCTAGGGGGTGAGGTACAAGAAGCGATACAAGGAGAAGTGAGTGCTAGGGGGTGAGGTACAAGAAGCGATACAAGGAGAAGTGAGTGCTAGGGGGTGAGGTACAAGAAGCGATACAAGGAGAGGTGAGTGCTAGGGGGTGAGGTACACCTGACATAAGGTGCATAGGTACAGTACATAGAAATGTACAAACACGTGACTACAGGCAATGCAATGTTGACACATTTGTATGAATATGTAAAACTGTAAGGTCTGTCTAACTTAACAATCATCTGTGTGTGTGTGTATGTGTCAATTCACACACGTGTGAATGAGAGATATGGCAGTTGTTTGCACAATCTGAGTGCATGTTTGTAAAATGAAGAAATGACAGCAGTGAAGGCACGAATCATTGAACACAATGTCACAAACGATGCACTAAAATAAAATAGCCGCTCTAAAAGCTCACAATGTGTCATCTGCTATTTTCAGTGAATGTAGGGATTCTGGGTTCAAAAAATTACTTATTTTCTATCAATTACACACCCCATGAAGCCTTGAATTCATGGAGATGTTTTTGTTTTTGACGCATTCCTGAGACAATAATTTGATGACCGGTTGTATTTCCAGTAGGAGACTCAAAAAGACTCCTTTGAATCTCCTACCGGATACATTAGCATCTTTCCGCCGGTAACCAAATTATTGTCTTAGCAATGCGACAAAAACAAAAACATCTCCATGAATTCAATGCTTCATGGGGTGTGTAATTGATTGTGATTGATTTGGTGAACTACTCCTTTAAGTACAATTTTGTGGTACTTTTCTTCACTTAAACATATCCATTTTGCAATACTTTATACTTCTACTCAAGTAGGCTATATCTCAGAGGCAAATGTTTTTAATGCACTACAGTTATTTGACATCTTTAGTTACAAGTTGCTTTACAGATTTTGATTATTATTACAGAACAGCCAATGCATATCCCTATTCTATATTTTTGCTATTCAAAAATAGCCAATCTAAGCTCACACTATGTGTGAGCTTAGATTGGCTGTTGGAAAAATATTTTGAATACAGGACTTTAACTTGTAACAGAGTATTGTGGTATTGATACTTTTACTTAAGTAAGAAATCTGAGTACTTCTTCCACCCCTGAGTAGAAATATGTTGCTCAGAGAGTATAGTGTTAATGGTTAACACAGACTTATGGTCCCCCAGCACTACACAAAGTCACTGGGGAAACTCCTTTGTGCCTCAACCAGGCCTGACCCCTATATCATTACTGTCAGGTGGAAACCTTGTACATCCACAACTGTGTTCCAGTGGATCCAATTTAGTTAATATTAGTCATAAGCTCTTGTTAATACTTTGCTTTGCTTGTGTTTTATTTATAAAACACACACGCACGCACGCACGCACACAGGCCTGCCTGCCTGCCTGCCTGCCTGTCTGCCTGCCTGCCTGCCTGCCTGCCTGCCTGCCTGCCTGCCTGCCTGTCTGTCTGTCTGTGATTGATATCACTGGGACAAATCTACACTGTAAAATCCTCAGGGTTAATTCAACTCAAATCTTCAAAGAGATTAGGCTACAAATAGAAGTGTACACTCTAGTCACTGACCCGTAAGGGTCCATTTGGTTCCATTTGCGCACTCTCAGAGTTACAGACCCCCAAAGGCTCCATCTGGACCCCTTGTGGTCCCTGGACCCTAAATTAAGAACCGTCAGAAAGTTGCTCCAGAGTGCATTACAGTAATAATAGTGTGTTACTGTGGTCACACTCACACCATTTAGTATGAGAATGATATTATTCTGGTGATTACAATGCACGTCCACCAAGGGGCGCTGTTTCCCTTTGTAAGCCCACTGATCTCAGCAGAAAGCGGTGGCAGTGGTTCTCAACCTGTGAGTCGGGACCCCCAGGTCATTTTAAAGACCATTACTGCATCAAAAGTATAATCAACAAACTGCACCATAAAAACTGGTCAAACATTGGCCAAATTGTCAAATAATATAAGAAAGAGGCTACATTGGTGAAAATAGCAGATCTACAAGCTCACAACGCCTTGCAGCGCGAGGCGTTGTGAGCTTGTACATCTGCTATTTTCACTATACATTTATCTGTGGAACCGAGTCAAACTAAATTGAATGCCCCAATTCCTACATTCATGCTTGGCAGGGGGTCCCCAGTTCAAATATGATTATTTTGGGGGGTCCCCTGTTCAAATATGATTATTTTGGGGGGTCCCCTGTTCAAATATGATTATTTTGGGGGGTCGCAGGCTGAAAAGGTTGAGAACCACTGAGCTATTGTAGAATATCACTTTGACTTGTGGAGCTGTTCTGTGAGTTCACTGATCTTCACCCAGAACCCCATGAAGAGCTGTCCATACCAAGCACCATAACTATAACTGTACAGTGGTGGAAAGTCATTTTTACTGAAGTACTGCACTTGAATACAATTTTGAGGTACTGTTACTTTACTGCAGCATTTCCAATTTTCTATACTTATACTTATACTCCACTAAATCTCAGAGACAAATATTGTACTTTTTACTCCACTGCAGTTATTTGAACTATAAAGAAAACATCACATGGATGCACCTGGGACGTATCATCAGTGTTGCAACCTGGGGTCATAGGGTGTTTCGGGTCTCGCAACAAAATACACCCTCGCCCAGGTGGCCCAGCCGGGGTTGATCAAGCCCCGACTTACGTCCCAGGTACGGTCAGTGCTCTTCGGGAAAGACAGGGCCACTCTATGCTCAGCAGCCATATTATCACTTCCTTCACAGGTGTTACCAATGATACTAATGAAGGCTCTGTTCCATTTAGTGTAGCACAGTGGTTTCCACGACCCCCATAACTCTGAGAGTGTACAAATGGAACCAAATGGACCCTTACACACCTGTAAGCTTACACACCTGTAAGGGGCCATTTGGAAGCCCATGACCCCAACTGTAGACCCACTGGTGTAACAGAGTGTTTCCAGTGAGCCAACATGCACAATATCAGCACCCTGACTCTGTTTGACCAGAATGGAACAGAGCCTGCATTAGTATCATTGGTAACACCTGTGAATGTCTTCATACTATGGCTGCTGTGAATAGAGCCTATCAGCTTCTCCGGAACTACTCTGCCGGGACTCGGGGAGGCTCTGGCACGTGGAGTGGACTAGGCTCTGTGGGTGTGGCCTCCTGGCTGGGCTCCTCCTTCGTCTCACCAGGTCCAGAACCCGAGCGCTGCACCAGATCCGGTGCACCGCCCGATCCAAACATTTCACTCTGGCGTGATGGTTTCTTAGGCCGTGGTGGAACTGCCAGTCTCCACTTGCGGCTTGCTTGAATGGCCCTCCTAAAGGCCTATTTAAGTGTTGGCTATTTGGAAAATAGCAGATCTACAAGCTCAACACGTCCACAAAGCGACGTGTTGTGTGCTTGTAGATCTGCTATTTTCAAAAGATGTTTTTTATACATTTTACACATTATGATAACTTGTGAAATGGGACAGTCTGCATAATGAGTACTTTTACTTTTGGTACTGTAAGTAAGTATATTTTGATTTACTGAAGTACATTTTGATTACCAGACTTTTACTTTTAACAGAGTGTTTCTACATTGCAGTATTGATACTTTTACTTAAATTAAACATTTGAGTACTTTTCCCACCACTGTGACTATATATAAATATAGCTAAAACTATTACTATAACTCTAACCATAATTATGTGGGCATTATGTGGTGTGGACTCTGGCCATCCAATTCGTACAAGTATACATAATATTGAATGATGGAAGTTCTTTTTAAATAGGATAAAGGATAGGAAGACAATACTTACCACGGTCTGCACTCGTCGTGGCTTTGAACCACATTAATCTGTTTTATTTTGTTCTTTTTAAAAATGTTTTATGTTGATATTTGTGCGATTTTATGTGAAACATTGTGTGTTGCTGTTTTGGCCAGGACGCCCTTGCAATCTCAATGGGACTATTCTTGGTAAAATAAAGGTGGATTTTCTTTTAGAATGATTTATTTATAGAAGAGTACATTTATTCAAGTACTGTACTTAATTACTTTCCTGGAGTATTTCCACTTTTTGATATTTTATACTTCTACTCCACAACATCTCAGAGGCAAAGTACTTTTTACTCCAGTACGATTACATGAAAACGTTAGTTACTAGTTACTGCAAGTACAGATTTTTTGTTTTTACCATTGAGCTAATAGAGCCTGCCTGCTTGCTCAGGGGATAAATTGAATCTTGACCATCAGGTCAAGATTGGTGTCAGATCCTGTGTCTAGGTGAGACATGACCTTTGACATGATCTACATATCTCAATAGAAGAGCAGGGAGACAAAATACAACCACCCCAATGTATAAGTTATATTGTATTAACATACTCTTATCATACAGATTGTATAAGTTATATTGTATTAACATACTCTACCATACAGATTGTACATATTGCCTCTTTAAGCCGTATGTTACACCTCAGCTATTTGAAAATGGCAGATCTGCCATTTTCGTTGTTCTGTAGAATTTGAACAAATGTAGTACTTTTACTCTTGTACTTTAAGTATATTTTGATGCCAACACTTTTGTACATAATAAAAAGAGAACAGTATAACCGTAATGATGTGAGCAGATAAAGAATTTGGTTTACAACAGCCTCAGAAAAAAAACAAGGGTGTACAACCTGAATACTGTATTATTCCGTGTCAAATTGAAGCTTTTCTCTCAAAAGGTCAAAAACTTGAAGCGTACATTACTTGGTTGACACAAAATCACTATCACAATTTAAACAAAATGCGCAAGATATTGATTGACTCATGGATTCCATGTGTTGAGTGTGTTTTTGAGCTAATGATTTGTTGCCAGGTTTAATTAGTCTTTAATGAGACTGTGTTTCATCTCATGGGAAATTTCAAACAGCAAGATCTTTCTAGGGCAGTTGTTTCTCAAACTTGATTTCGTGTCAAGGACCCCCCCAAATGAATATGTATTTGGCAGCAGACCCTCGTCTGAAAATATTTTGTGCCAAGGACTCCCATGCAAGATTTTTGTTGTTGTTAAAAATGTTTTTTTTATTCATATTCAAAGGTTTTCATGAAAAAATGTTAAATAAATTGACGCTCTACAAGCTCACACCGCGTCGCATCGCGACGCGGTGTGAGCTTGTAGATCGGCTATTTTCGAATAGCCAAAGTATGAAATAGGTGTTAAAGTGCTTAACCCATTAAAAGCGGGAAAGCATCTGTGTCATTTTAGATGTTAGCTATAGCAACATACGTTTTTTTCAGAAAACTCTTAGGCTTTAGAGCAGTGGTTCTCAAAAATAGCAGATGTACAAGCTAAAAAGTTTGGGAACCACTGATCTGGAGTATTGGTGAATGTGGTGAACAGTGTGTGTGTGTGTGTGTGTGTGTGTGTGTGTGTGTGTGTGTGTGTGTGTGTGTGTGTGTGTGTGTGTGTGTGTGTGTGTGTGTGTGTGTGCGTGCATGCGTGCGTGCGTGCGTTCGTGCGTGCGTGCATGGTGTGTGATTTATTGATTCAATACTTTATTAACAGCTTGCAAATAGTGCAGTATAGCCCTAAGGGTTTGTTTTCCATTGAGGTCTTGCAGTATTCAAGTGTGTGTGTGCGTGCGTGCGTGCGTGCGTGCGTGCGTGCGTGCATGCGTGCCTGTATGAAAGTACGAAGGTAATGCACATTGTGCTTTGGATCAAGGTGCTATATTGTGTATAAATGCATCATTTCTATATATAGAGAGATGTAAGTTTGTTTGCTCAGCAGTATATGGCGGTATCTTTTTTCCCATATATTAACGCCCTACTTCGTTGTACAAGAGAGTCACACAAAAGTTTTCGCTGTTCTCCAAAAGTTCAGAAAGTGAAAGTGTTTATGTGGGTTTTTATACATATTGAACCAACGAAAAGTATTAACGAGAGCTTGTGACAAAATAATAACTACATTGAAACCATTCAGTGGTGGAAAAAGTACTCAAATTCTTTACTTAAGTAAAAGTACCAATAATGCAATATAGAAATACTCTGTTACAAGTAAAAGTCCAGAATTTAAAATTGACTTGGGCGAAAGTACAAAAGTATTGGTATCAAAATGTACTTAAAGTACCAAAAGTAAAAGTACTAAAATGTTTGAAAATAGCAGATCTACAAACTCACAACGCGTCGCAATGCCTCAATGTTTGCCTCTGAGATGTAGTGGAGTAGAAGTAAAAGAACTGGAAATGGGAAACACTCCAGTAAAAGTAAAAAAAATCCTCAAAAGGTGTACTTAAGTACAGTACTCGAGTAAATGTACTTAGTTACTTTACACCACTGGATCCATTGGAACGCGGGCCGTCTTGGACATACAAGCTTTCCACCATGGCAGCGACAATAAGCACACATGAACCATGAAGTGAGCTCCAGTATTTTGGTGACATTTAATACTTTTCAAACCTTTGACTGAAAGAGATAACGACTCAGTGAAACACACTATACCGTCCCCAAAGACATCCATGGTTTCTGTGTCTAATTGGGAAGTGGTGGAAGAAGTAGAAAAGTAGCGATACCACAATGTAGAAATACTCTGGTGAAAGGCCTGCAATTCAGAATTTGACTTTAGGAAGCACAGAAGTGTCGGCATCGAGATATATTAAAGTACCAAAGAGCAACATTTTTTGGGCAAGTTCCAGACAGTATCCTTTACTTTGATGTCATTATCAAAGATGCCCTTCTAAAGAACCAAAAGTAAAATGACCCCATCAGGCAGAATGGCCCACTTCACAAGTTTTATCTCAAATATATATATATATACAAAAAAATGGATTCATCTAAATCTAAACGAAAGCAGATCTACAAGCACAAAACATGTCACGATCGTGTGATGTCTTGTGAGCTTGTAGTTTGGCTATTTTTCGAATCGCCAAAGTGTAAAACAGGGATTTATTTCTTAGTGTTTGTAATAACCTAAATCTGCAAAAGTAACTAGTAACAAAATAATTCAAATAATTGTAGTGGAGTAAAGAAGTAGCCTAGCTATCACCTCTGAGATGTAGTAGTAGAAGTATAAAGCATCTAACATTTTGAAATACTCATGTTAAAGGGATAGTTCACCCCCAAAATGACTTTTTTTCACCCCATGGAGACTTGAATTCATGGATATTGTTTATTTTTTATCACATTCCTAAGCCAATAATTTGATGACCGGCAGCGGTTCCGGTAGGGGACACAAAGAGTCTCCATTGTGTCTCCTACCGGAACCGCTGCCTACCGCTGTTCATCAAATTATTGGCTTAGGAATGAGACAAAAAACAAAAAATATCCATGAATTCTGCTTGACTAATCGATTGAAAAAAAGTCATTTTAGGGGTGAACTATCCCTTTAAGTCTAAAAGCACCTCAAACTTGGTACCCAAGTACGGTACTCGAGTACAAGTACTCGGTTACCTTTCCGGGCAGTGTAATTGGTCAGGGAGGGTTGGTGGCATTTCGCTGGTTATGAATTCCCTCAGCTCCACTCTGATTGGCCAGCCGGGCTAGTGGCGCCGTTTGTCAACGTCTCTGCGCTTTTCGCTGACTAGGCCTAGTTTGTTTTCGCCGTTTGGTACGATAACGATCTATCAGCTGTCACGTCTAATTGGTGCTGCTACCGTGTACACACACACACACACACACACACACACACACACACACACACACACACACACACACACACACACACACACACACACACACACACACACACACACACACACACACACACACACACACACACACACACACACACAATGTCCCCTGGGCCCCGGTTTTCAGCTCTGTTTCCGTTTCCACCATTTTTCTACTGATAACTCCATAGACGCACTACGCCTATGGAGTTGCCAAAGTGGGGTCCGTGGACACCCTAGGCCCGGGGGTCCTTGGGGGGGATTGGGTCCCCAGTGAGATGAGTTGATATAGCATCAAACTGTTTAACCACTTTAATCCTATCAAATGGCCATGTATCAAATAGTAAAATGGCCAGTGTTTGTATACAAACATTGGCCATTTGAAAATAGCAGATCTACAAAAAATGTAATATTTTTAACTACACACTGAAAAATAAAGGTGTCAACTAACAAAACACACGCACACACACACACACACACACACACACACACACACACACACACACACACACACACACACACACACACTGAACCGTACTCCCCTGTGCTTTGTCTTTGCAAACTGTTAATAAATTATTCAATCACCAGGAGCAGTTAGGGGTTTTTGCTCAATAGGCTCTATGCACAACAGCCATATTTGAAAGAAATTGGGCCTCTTCCTTACTTCCTTCACAGGTGTTACCAATGCTTATAATGAAGGCTCTGTTCCATTTAGTGCAGCACAGTGGTTCTCAAACCTTTCAATTTCAAGGACCCCCATAGTGTACAAATGGAACCAAATGGACCCGTATAAGGGTCCATTTGGTTCTATTTGTACACTCTCAGAGTTACACACCCGTAAGGGGCCATTTGGAACCCCCTCAAAGACCCATGAGGGTCCCTGGACCACACTTTGAGACCCACTGGTGTAGCAGAGTGTTTACAGTGAGCCAACATGCACAATAATCAGCACCCTGACTCTCTTTGACCAGAATGGAACAGAGCCTTCATTAGTATCATTGCTAACACCTGTGAAGGAATTTCAGAATAGGCCCAATATGGCTGCTGTGCATAGTGTCTATTCCATGATGGCTGCTCTACTTTATGGGCCCCGCCCACAAGATGGTGAGAAAACACCATGACAGAATCGTCAATGGACTTAATGACGTGATATTGGGTTTGTCTCCCATTAGCAACAGTGTACAAACAAGGATAAAGCGGGTCAGATATTCCAATATTCCTGATATGAGTACAGTGAAAACAGTGGTGTAAAGTAACTAAGTACATTTACTCAAGCACTGTACTTAAGTACAAGTTTGAGGTATTTTTGACTTTATCCGAGCAAATATTGTGTCGGAGATTAGCTGCTCACAGACGGACACACATACACACACACACACACACGGACGGACACACACACGGACGGACGGACGGGGGGGAAAACATACTCCCTTGCCATGCCTTTCGGCCTGGCGGAGACAATAAAAGTGAAAATAGTAGATCTACAAGCTCACAAGGCGTTGTCACGAGTCACGATGCTTTGTGATCTTGTAGATGTGCAGTGATTTTTTTTTATTTTAATAGGAAATTACAAATAAAGGGATATTTAAAGCAGCACTATGTAACTTTCCTCTTCTACCCTGGATTTGAACCCGGTTTCCTGCGCAAGTGCTGACATTTTTACCATTGAGCTGATAGAGCCTGCCTGCAGGGGATAAATCTTGATCATCGGGTAAAAAATTGCAGATCCTGTGTCTAGGTGAGACATGACCTTTGACACGATCTAAATGTCTCAATAGAAGAACAGGGAGACTAAATACAACCACCCCAATTATACAGTATAAGTTATATCATATTAACATACTCTACCATACAGAATGTATACGTTATATTGTTTTAACATACTCTACCATACAGAATGTATACGTTATATTGTATTAACATACCCTACCATACAGACTGTATACATTATATTGTATTAACATACCCTACCATACAGACTGTATACATTATATTGTATTAACATACTCTACCATACAGACTGTATAAGTTATATTGTATTTTATTTATACAAAAAGCTACATAGATGAGGCTTTAACTTGAGACCTATAAAAATGGGTCTGCGACCCAAAAATAGGCCCCGACCCAGTGTTTGGGAACCACTGGCGCACAGGACAAATAAAAGACTTGAGAGGACACACAGCTGGCAGCGTGGAGGGAAAAAGAAAATGACATCTGAGGAAACGTCATTGACCTTCCTACAGGCACTGTGACCTTCCAGTTGGAAAACGTCCATCAGCCTTTCATATCGGAGCAGGATCAATGACGTTAGCTGATTGATCACCTATCATGTGAAATGTGAGGCCGGATATCATTTAACAATTAATAAAAACGAGTCTCTCACCAAAGTCTGTGTGCCCTCTAAGTGACGGACTCTCGAGTGTGCCCGTCACATCTAGAGCTCGACAGATGTATCGGTACGGCCAACATATCGGACGTTCTTTGACTTTTCTTGACAGTATCGGTATTATTATGACGACCTTGCAGGCTTATGCAAAGGTTAAAAATGTCATTTAGATAGCATGTTATGTAGACAGATGCCAGGTTCATTTGTTGACCTGGTATCCTATAGTTTCAATGTACAGATTATTTTATTATACTGTTTACACTGATGATATAGGTTCTTGGTTTACCTATGATCCTAGATTACTGTCTCTATGCATTTGATGTACAGTATCACCTTGTGTTTACCTTGCTTACTGTAAATCACTCTGGATTAAGACTGGAGACGCCAATGGAGGGCTCGTTTGAAGACGACCTAGAGAGAGAGAGTTTGATATTGACGAAATGTATCAAAGGTTTTCAGAATTATCCAAAGCTAGCAGATATACAGTACAAGCTCACAAGTGTTTAAAATGCAGTTATTTGTGTTCATTATTTTTTATTATTTTGATATAAGTTACATAACGATGCTGTCCGTCAGAAACCAGCTAACTCCATTTTCCGCGTTTGCATTTTTTTTTCTCCATAAATCAGTGCATAGGCGCCGATAGCGTGGGGGGGCGTCGGGGCCAAAGCCCCCACGGCCCCACCCGCAATAGGCTGTATGCACAGCAGCCATATTGGACAGAAATTGGGCCCCTTCCTTACCTCCTTCACAGGTGTTACCAATGACACTAATGAAGGCTCTGTTCCATTTAGTGTAGCACAGTGGTTCTCACATGTTTTCATTTCAAGGACCCCCATAACTCTCAGAGTTACACCCTCTCAATGAACCATGAGGGTCCCTGGACCACACTTTGAGACCCACTAGTGTTTCTAGTGAGCCAACATGCACAATATCAGCACCCTGACTCTGTTTGACCAGAATGGAACAGAGCCTTCATTAGTATCATTGGGTAATACCTGTGAAGGAAGTAAGAAGAGGCCCAATTTGTCTCCAAAATGGCTGCTGTGATAGAACCTATTGATCAGATGTCAGGCTCTTGGGAATCACTTTTAGGACCTTCCAAAAAAATCGGTATCCGCATCGGACCCAGAAAACGTGCATCGGTCGACCTCTATAGTTCCCTCCTCAGCAGCCCTGAACGAGCTGTAAGCACGTGTGTGTGTGTGTGTGTGTGTGTGTGTGTGTGTGTGTGTGTGTGTGTGTGTGTGTGTGTGTGTGTGTGTGTGTGTGTGTGTGTGTGTGTGTGTGTGTGTGTGTGTGTGTGTGTGTGTGTGTGTGTGAAAACGTTGGAGCGACTCCAAATGCTCCTGAACTGTGTTCACAAGAGCATCCTTCACTATATCCTCCCTAATGACTTGGTTATCCTTGCTGTTGAGGCAGAAACCTTGTATCTCCATGCTTCCACTTTTTAATGTCTCTTCGTAAGTTAATGCCCTACTTCCCTGTACTGCTGTGTCGCGAGAAAGTAGCGAAAGTAGCATATCTACAAGCTCACAAAACGCAGTGGTGGAAAAAGTACTCAAATGTTTTACTTAAGTAAAAGTATCAATACTGCAATGTAGAAGTACTCCATTACAAGTAAAAGTCCGGAATTCAAAATGTATCTCTCTCTCTCCCCTATACAAACAAAGGGCAGTACATATATTAAAATACAATCTTGAAATAAATAGCAATAATTCTCAATAGTATATTTCCATAAAATACCAAACAAAACAAAAAACAAGACAAAAGGAGATGAGAAAAAAGAAATTATGTATACATTTAAACAAACATACATACATACAAGTGCATTACATACAATTAAACAAACACACAAAAACACACAAACACAAATACACAATGTCCACACTCCAGTTCCTTACCCTACAGCTGATGACTAAAGCTTCTTCAATGTCACAATGTTTAATGAACTCCAAGAACCTCTCCCATATCTTATAAAATTCAGCAGGTTTCTATAGTTTAGTTTCTCATGCGCCAACCTGGATGTTAAATTTCTCAACCAAAAGCCAATCGTGGGGGCAGTAACATTTTTCCAACATAGGGCAATTGAGCATCTGGCCTGTAATAGGCAGAGGTCAATCAAGCAATAGAAACTGCAGGCTTTTTCTTTCTGGAAAGTTAGCATGCTATAATGGAAGCCATTGTTATTGCGTCCATTGAAAAAAAAAAAACACTGTCTAACGATGATGTCACTGGTAGGCAGGTTTCTGAATGCCCACAGCCCTCATCTGAGACACAGACCGAGTAGGAAAACAAAATAGTATCATAATTATCATGAGCATTAATGAGGACCAATTATATGAGGATAGGTTGAAAACGGGTGAAGTCGTCCTTTAAAGGACAACTTTGTTTTTTTACAACCGAGGTTTATTTTTTAACTTGTAATTAAAGTAAATAAAAGATGACTGTTAAAAAAAAACATTTACTGCTTTCTATAGTTTTAGCAATTTTCGCAATCTTTTTGGGCGGTGCAACCGCCCCTATATGTGAGGTTTGGACATCGATCCAAATTGCACCCCCCCAACCCTGCGCTGTGATTGGCCACCAGTGTACCCCCCTAACCCTGCACCATGATTGGCCACCATGACTCTATTCAGGACTGTGATTGGCTAGAAACACATGACACATGTGCATAGCCCTATAAATATGCGCGCACACTTAAAAAAAACACACCGCCGACTTCACACTGGGTGTGATTTTTTGTTTATTTACAGTGGGCGGGGGGGGGGCATTCGGGCAGGTGGCTAAATACGCATTTAAAAATGGTCCCGTGGTCTTTGATGACCAGATGTGAGTTATTGGGGGCTAGAAGAGCTACTGTAAATAATAATTTAAAACATTGCCGGGTTATTGTATAAAAAAAGACATATTTAGCCTCCTGCCCGAATGCCCCCGCCCACTGTAAAAAAGATTGCGAAAATTGCTAAAACTATAGAAAGCAGTAAATTAAAAAATGGTAACACTCATCTTGTATTTACTTTAATTACAAGCTAAAAGATATACCTTGGTTGTAAAAAAACAAAGTTGTTTTGGACAGACAAGGTTTCCACCCGACAGTGACATTATAACAAGAGAATAATGTAACCGTGGTCATTGTTATTTTTAGGTACAGTAACAGGTAGAACTATGGAACCCTTCCAAAAAGACAAGGAGGAATTTGTGGTGTTGGAGTGACAAGGTGACAATGACAATTACCTCAGCTGCTCAGCACTCTGAACCTCTTTCAACCTGGTGTCCTTATTTTGGGCATGCCATTATAGTTAAATTCTCTAAAAATATTTATAAAACAATAACAAATGGTAAAGACATGAGAAAGGGATAAAACTGTAAAAAGCAGTGGTGGAAAATGTACTCAAATCTTTTACTTAAGTAAAAGTATTAAAACCGGAATGCAGAAGTACTCTCAGTAAAAGTCCGGAATTAAAAATTGACTTGAGTAAAAGTACATAAGTATTGGTATCAAAATGTACTTAAAGTACCAAAAGTAAGAGTACAAAAATGATTGAAAATAGCCGATCTACAAGCTCGCAACATCTGCTATTTTCAAATAGCCTATGTACAAAATAGGGCTAAAGTGCTTAATGTATAATGTAATCATTTATATCTGCAAAGTAACTAGTAACTAAAGTTTTCAAATAAGTGGAGTAAAATTACAATATTTGCCTCTGGGATGTAGTGGAGTAGAAGTAAAAGTATAGACAATTGGAAATACTCCAGTAAAGTAAAAGTACCTCAAAATTGTACTTAAGGACAGTACTTGAGTAAATGTACTTAGTTACTTTACACCACTGGTAAAAAGACAGCAAAAAAAACGAACAAACACCCACACAGTATAGACACAACTCTTGGAAACATAAACCCCAGCATCTGTATTGTGGGGAAAGCTTTCGCAGAACATAGCAAATCGACAAGCTCACAACGCTTCGCAACGTGGCGCGGTGTGAGCTTTTCGATGTCACCGAAAGCTTTCCCCACAATAACAGAAAATACACTGGTATAGAGCCCTGAGGGACAACCATATCTCTGCTGTTGGGTAGAAACCAGCTATGTCCAAAGTATTTTCAGGAAATGAAAAAAAAACATGCTTTTAGATCAACACAATACTGCCTCATCAAAGTTGGTATGGTGACTTTATACATTGTCAGATACTTGAATGTGTCCTTATATTATCATCACTTTACCCAAATACAGCTCAAGTGGAGTTAGGAGGTTTTTGGCCATTAATGTGAAGGGTTTTTTCCATCTGACTTTATCATTCTAATCAATGGTGGACAACACAGCTATCTCCACAAGTTGTCCGACAGTTTGAGGATCCAATGGAGTTAGGAGGTTTAGTCAGAAGTGCTTTTTAATACTTTTCATTGGTTCAATATTTGTAAATCCCACACACAGACGTAAAGGTTGTTCAATAGCACTGATTTATCAAAACAAGCAAAGCCCATATAGCTTGCTGCTTATCAGAAATGGGAATTTAAAAATGAAATGAAGATCCTTAAAATATATTTTTGTGGACGGAAATGACGAACAGATGACAGCTTCCTTTCTCAGGTTTCGGGAGGTGTGGTTCCAGGCTCTATATGGCATTGGCAGATTGTGGAGTAGTTGTCTGGCTACGCGAGACTAGTGTGGAATAAAAAACAGGCTTTCCTCCGTGTGGAAAGCCTGGGGACGTCAGGTTACATTCACCCACCTGCCCAGGCACACGCACACATAGCCATCAAAGTGGGCTTGAGCCCCTGCCCTTTTACCCGTCTGTAAAAAAAGACTGCTCTCTCCAGACCACGAATGCAGCATTTACTATGGTGAAAGAAATGCAAATGCCCCTTCTCCATGCTGTAACCTGAAGGCAGCATTCAAGAAAATTGCCCTTTCCGAATTCTCATGAGCTTGAATGCTGAAAGAAATGCACTCTGTGTACAAATCCATGGCGTACACTGCATCTCCTGTAGCTAACCTCGCATCACCAGTCTTTCCACCTCGGAGGACAGCCTGGTATTCGTCATTAAGTTGCCCGTGTGATCCGGTCTAAGCCACGCTATACTAAAAAAAAGAAAGAAAAAAGCTTCTGGTTCTGGTTTTGCGGAGCCACTTTGTTTGTTTCCCCAACCCCTATTTAAATGGAATAGAATTCCCCCGTGGGGTAACAAAGGTAGACAGACGCTATATAGTCTCCGGAAAGTACACTCACATTTATATTTATTTTGTATTTAAAAAATAAGCTAAACTACGCCGCATCAAGGATTTTATTAGGTAGGCCCTATTACAATGCCCTTGATCGCGGAGTTATTTTAGGGTGAGGCTTGAGGGTTCCGGCCGCCTGATGACGCGGACGACACGCCTGGTGACGTAGGGTTACTTCCGCTCCAGACCGGAGCATAAACCCGAAAAAGGTATTGATCCCAGGCTACCAGTAGCTAAAGGCTTGGTTATACTTAGCTGAGTGCGGTGTCATATACAGAAAATAACTGATCTACAAGCTCACAACGCGCCGTGCTGCGACGTGTTGTGAGCTTGTTTACTTCTTTAACCCTCAATACTTGAACTGGTTGGTAAACTTGACCGTTGGCTCTTTTTTCCCGCCTCTACATCAAACCTCTTAGCCGATCTACAAGCTCACAATGCATACAGTAGCAGTGCAACGCATTGTGAGCTTGTAGTGAAGTATATTTTCGATCCTAAGAGCGGGCATTTAATACCGGTTTCCTGAAGAAAGCTTAAAGTTGAAAGAAGTCCAGAGTCCAAGGATTTCAGGTCAAGCGTCTTTTATTTCAGCCTGACTGGGACGTCTGCCATTGTGGTCAGATCAGCAGCGCGCCCAGTCACATACAAAGCACATTATTTATACAAAGCTCACCTTCTACAACAAGGAGGGGCTAGGTGGTTTAAGCCCAGCCCCCCAACACACATACTTGTATTCTAACACAGTTGTCGGGCCGAGTCCCCGCCTACCTCACACATTTAGCAGTTATTACAGTGTAACAATCTGTCTTATTTCTAATTATCAAACTTTACTCTTACACAAAGGCTGGTTTAGTATTTCTTGTTCAACATCTGTCAAGCTTTAAAATGAATCCACACACTTTAAACTTTAAGGTTTCAAACAGTAGTTAGAAATACAATGAGTCAAATAAAAGCCACATTTACGCCAGACTGAATCTTTTCCTTAAATGGCATTTCTCTTGGTTAACAGCACAGATCATAGTTATCCACTTTATTCATTTCAAATACTCATTTAAAAGACTCGTTTTGTGTTCAATGTACCTAGTCTTATTCAACAGAGTTAAAATTAAACTTAAAGGTCTTCTGTAGACATTCTGTCCTACCCAACCACTATGCATTCACTGTCGGGGGTCAGCTGCCTCCTCACGAGGGAACAATGGTTATTCTGATTAGGTTAAATAAAAACAAAGAAGGACACTTCTCAACTGAAGGTGTCAACACCTGGTCTCCAGTGATTTACATCTCTTGCCCTGTGAGAGTTTGAGCTTCAAAAGATCTAAACACAATAGAACAAAGCCCCTCTCCTGGAGGTGAACAACAGCTTATCCTATAGAAAAATAAGAGTTAGGGTGAGGGGACATGCAAATTGATTATTGCAGCCGTGTCCATGTTTGAAACGATACTACAATCCCCTCTTGGGAGACTTAATAACGTCTCCCACAAAGGAACTTTCAAACATGTGAAATAATAAAATACTGGTTAAAACGCTCAGTGTTGTTCGCTCCTCCAGCCATCTGTTTGACCTAAAAAGAATTAACACTCAGCAGCTACTTCTGCATACCACTGAACCTGTGAAACGAATCATTTGGTTACTTGATCAAGACACATCATAACACACACTTTAACAAGGAATGTTCATTCTCCACGCGCACAGAAATGTTCTTCTGTTTTTCTTTTTTTTTCGCCTAAGCTAACAACGCAATTGCTGGATTGTTCTTCTTTGAATGTCCATGTTTGCACCTGGCAAATCCTCAGTTCATTGAATCAGAAACTGTTCACAGCTTGAGACAGGGGAAAGAATGGGGTTTTATGGAAATGATGAAGGGTGAGGGTGTAGTGTCATTATTCAAATGTTGGCAACTAGTGCTGCTTCTCTATTATGGCGTCGATAAAAAGGCATATCAAAACATGCACGGGCTTCCAGGGGTCCACTCTCCATGAGAGAGCATACGACTTTCACCTGGACACAGCAACTTGGTTGAATCTCCAAGGCCTGCAGATCTGGATTCTGGACCATCTAGCCGTCCGCTTGACGTCTGTGGCTCTATCCTTCTGCCGTCCTGTAGTGTTGTAGTTCGAAGAGTAGTTAGCAGCCATCTGGTTGAAGATTCACACCGGCTCCTGGTTGGTTGAGCTGCTCCTAGTTTCCTTGAAATCTGCTGTCATCCGGGACCTGTCTGTTCTCCTGCTGTCCTGTAGCGATGCGTTAGATGAGCCAATGCTGATGAGTAGACCGACGGCCTGGCGATCGATGCTCCTTTCTCCGCTGATGCCGTGACACTAGGGTTGAGATGACTTCAGGTTGAAGGGCCTCGGACCAGCACAGCTTTCCTGGTGTATCGATTTCTTTGACTTTGGCTCCATTTGACATCCCATCGACTCCATCTTGCAACCCTGGACACCATCCACTCAGCCATGATCCCCTCTGGATTATCAGCCATCTGTGTCTCCAAGTTCCTCCAGCTTCTCCAACTCCATTCCTGACAGAAAAATACTCGGCAAAAACTTTCCCTAGACTTTTCCTGATAAATCAAACATGTTTCCAAACAGATAATATATTTTAACTAGGTCTTAGCCTATTGATTCCTACATAAATTACTCTATCTCAATTTTTCATTACAATCAAACTTTTTCAATTTTTCCCTCCTTTGTATGTTTTTCAGAACACTAATTCAAAATTTATACTACAGTACTCTCTGTACAAACATCCCCTCTTGGTCCTAAATTTAGTAATAACAGAACTTTTACTCTCAATATTTTCAAAATGTGTACTCTCCTTAAAGCCTAATAAATCTATTTTACTTAAATACAGATCAGTGTTGGTGATGTTTTGCCACCAGGGTGCAAAGCCGTTTAAACAAATGGAACGAAGACCCCCCTAACTTATCTGTCAATTTCTATCTAATCTGTCTACCTTATTCCTATCATGGCGTCTCGAGCATGAGGATAAACTCCCCTCCAGCCACCTATTTGTGACCCTCAAGGTTCTGCCAAAACTATACTAATTACTTAGGTCTGCACCAGAAAAAGACTGTCCACCCCTGGTAACTCACATCAACCAACACTTACCTTGAAACTGCGGTCAAATTCTCTTTCTTTCCCTGGTTCCTAACAAAACAAACAAACAAAAATATGGTAATTTCAAAGCACAGACATCTCCTATTAAATGCTTGGATTTTGTATATTGTTCTGTCACCTTTAGATAAACGAATTTCAGCCTATTTTTAGCACCAGTACTGAACCACTGAATTAAGTATTTAAGTCCACTATCGAAACTCTATTATATTAGTCGATTCGTGATATGAAAAAGAATAGTGATCCAGACCGGGAACTGTTTATAAGCTGTCACTCAATTTAAGGCAAATTTACAGTTTACATTTTAGCACCAAAGAGAAAAGTCTATGTCCTTTTAAAAACCTGAACGAAAAAGTGTACCTCCTTCATCTCTTGGCCATCAGAAGCCCAACAATGACTCTGTCCTAAGATCTCCTATTTAATAAACTAAAATCTAATTCACTTTAGCAAAATAAGAATCACAAATATCTCCCTGTTGCAGTATTTCAGGTGTTTTTTTAGAATGAACCCCCAAACCCCTGCAATCAGAAAGCCAGTGAAACTTCTACTTACTAGTTCCTCCATTTTAACCTTCAATTATATCCAAATCATAATTTTAAATCAACACTGTCTAATTACTTATTCACGGCTGAGTCAATTAAATAAAGTGTATCTTTTTAGTCGAAGCACACATGCTAGCTATCACATGTCCCTCAATATTCAAAGTAACACCAACAGATCCTAATGTGACCATGTTATGCTTTTCCACTCCGTGTTCAAACCCTGGTGTTCTCGGAAAGAACACAAGCAACCCTGTTTCTGGCCAGATAACAGGATCTTCCAAAGGCATGCATTCCCCGGTTTGCATTCTCTCCAAACACAACCCTGATTCGACACAAAAGGACAACACACTCATAACAACATATTAGACCAGTTAAATAATTAAGCCGTCATAAATGAAGCACAAATCAAATCGAATCAATCCTATATAATAAAACCTTAGCTCTCAATATTTAAATATCTTCACACGAACATCTACAAATCTATTGTTGATCAAATTTTAACCGTTGCTCTTATTATTTCAATTATACTGTAACATTCCAATTTTTCCTTTTTTCTAAATTCACTTTTTACTGTACTCTTTTGTAGATTACTTTAACATTTCAAGAATTATTTTCACTATCATTTAGACTAAATCGTTATGTTTCTGTTCATCAATTAAATATTTAAACAATCATTTCATCTCACCCCTCTACAACACTCTTCGTAGAAGATGTGTTGTACAAAAATGAAATCTACCAATCTATCTCAAGCACACAGAAGCACCGAAAACCTCCAATCCAGTCCAAATAATAAAAATAAAACTACCTCCCCAAGACACAAAATGCGCCACAAACACACGACCGCTCGCCGACACACATTCACATACACACAAGACCAGCCATACAACGTCAAAACACAAAATCACACTCACATCTTACTCACAGACCACTCATCAAAAATTCACGCACGAGACAAACACATACACAGAATCACACTCCCATCTCCATCGTCCAGTCCAAGAAAAAATAGCATCACCACGAAAGTGGCACGCAGCTGAAAAGCCACAAAGTCACCTCACCTCCAACACACACACTCACAGACATAGGCCTACCACTCGTCCCCACAACAAAGACTCAACACATACCTTAACAAGACCAACATTAAACGATCAGTAACCTTACCACGAATGTGATAATTAAGATATCATTACACAGCCGAAAAGCCATGACCCCACAAAGACGTTTTCATCTCCAAGCAGACCGAAAAGCCTACATAATTAAGTCCATCCATAAACCTGGAAGTAGCCGCTTGCAAAACGGTCACAAAGAAAGTCGCATTACGAACGTAACACATAAAAAATTCAACCCCAAAAAAAACTCCCATGCGATCACAAAATAAACAATGCCTTGTACCTAAATGTATCTCTTTTCTCCCTACACGGTAGAACACTACAAAATACATACTCATAGGAAGAAACCATATTCTGCTATACTACTCAACGATTTGATTCGACTAATTGTTAGACTTATGCCGATAGTAATTTTCATAATTACAAGTATTTTGCAATGTTCCCAAGATATCTACAAGGCTTACTCATCATCTTCTTATACACATATCATCACGTTACAAAAAATAGAACACCTCCACGCAAGAGCGTCTGAGCCTGCCCTGGACCCCTTACCAAAGTAACTGAGTCCCAAAAACAATGCCTTTACAAAAATAGAACACCTCCACGCATGAGCGTCTGAGCCTGTCCTGGACCCCTTACCAAAGTAACTGAGTCCCAAAAACTTCTTACGTGCGTGCGTGCGTGCGTGCGTTCACGTTCGTATTTACATTATTCAAAGTCCTGCTGCTGCACTTCAAACGTATTTACAGTGCATTCAACTCTCAAAAACGACCATAGCAAACTGTCCTTCTCCTCACAGCTCGTCGATTTTGGAAGGCGAATTGACATTGTTCTAAATGTTATTGTATTATAATGCAACCTATTATTGTTGATTACTGAACCGAGTTGAAATAAACTTCTTTTTGACTTCACTGCCTTTTAGCTCACTGATCAAACGGTTCTGTAATATGAACGGATTCCTATATAAAATATGTAAGCATTTAACACTCCTATGAAAGGTCCCAAAGACGAGTAAAATGAGCTTTCTGACCAGGCTAATCATCTCCCCCTCTGCAAATATTCAGTCAATTTCTTGTACTTAACATCTTGCAAATATATCAGAATATATTTACTATTAACTGACTTGCAATTGACTGAAGACCTCAAGAAAATCAAGATAAATAAGCCATTGTCTTTCATTCCCAGGTTATTCGAATCTGAAACACTTCAAGGGGCGCCAAAACCTCCACACACACTAATATTGTTTTTTCCAAAATCAATTCGAAAGAAGCTCACCTACTCTTGCTCACCAGTCAAACGATTCTGGGAAAATGAAGGCCTATATATCGCTATAAGGTATAATTTAGAACAATTTTAGCTCCAAGGCCTTTACCGGCTCAAGAAGCATTTTTGTGCCACAAAGCACACTTACCTTGGGCCCTGGATCTATCCCCCAAAAAACCCTTCTCCAGAAAACCAGCCCATCGCCCTTAAAATCAAAAATAAAACCACAAAAAATCAGGTTCTCCTCGCATACCCCGTCCTCCATAAAAGAAGGAAAGAATATTAAGACGACTGCCGACATACGCCATATATGAAGTATATTTTCGATCCTAAGAGCGGGCATTTAATACCGGTTTCCTGAAGAAAGCTTAAAGTTGAAAGAAGTCCAGAGTCCAAGGATTTCAGGTCAAGCGTCTTTTATTTCAGCCTGACTGGGACGTCTGCCATTGTGGTCAGATCAGCAGCGCGCCCAGTCACATACAAAGCACATTATTTATACAAAGCTCACCTTCTACAACAAGGAGGGGCTAGGTGGTTTAAGCCCAGCCCCCCAACACACATACTTGTATTCTAACACAGTTGTCGGGCCGAGTCCCCGCCTACCTCACACATTTAGCAGTTATTACAGTGTAACAATCTGTCTTATTTCTAATTATCAAACTTTACTCTTACACAAAGGCTGGTTTAGTATTTCTTGTTCAACATCTGTCAAGCTTTAAAATGAATCCACACACTTTAAACTTTAAGGTTTCAAACAGTAGTTAGAAATACAATGAGTCAAATAAAAGCCACATTTACGCCAGACTGAATCTTTTCCTTAAATGGCATTTCTCTTGGTTAACAGCACAGATCATAGTTATCCACTTTATTCATTTCAAATACTCATTTAAAAGACTCGTTTTGTGTTCAATGTACCTAGTCTTATTCAACAGAGTTAAAATTAAACTTAAAGGTCTTCTGTAGACATTCTGTCCTACCCAACCACTATGCATTCACTGTCGGGGGTCAGCTGCCTCCTCACGAGGGAACAATGGTTATTCTGATTAGGTTAAATAAAAACAAAGAAGGACACTTCTCAACTGAAGGTGTCAACACCTGGTCTCCAGTGATTTACATCTCTTGCCCTGTGAGAGTTTGAGCTTCAAAAGATCTAAACACAATAGAACAAAGCCCCTCTCCTGGAGGTGAACAACAGCTTATCCTATAGAAAAATAAGAGTTAGGGTGAGGGGACATGCAAATTGATTATTGCAGCCGTGTCCATGTTTGAAACGATACTACAGTAGATCTGCTATTTTCGTTCCCCTCAGGGACGCTAGGGTTCAAGTGGTCAATATAAAAAGAAAAAAGTTCCTATCACACAAAGAATATGCGGCCCCCTATAGTAACTCTGAGGACCGTACCCCCTGTTGAAGACCTATGGTTTAAACTATCTATTCTATTAACAAAAAACAAACAAAAGAAAACATATATAAAGCCTACATATGTTTTTTGGAAGATTTTTGCATTTATTTTTGAAAGAAATGTTAGGAAAACAATTACAAAATCAAATAACACAAGATACATATGTTTAAAAATATAAATGTATAATAATTAGTAAAACAAACAAACAAACAAACTAACAAACAAACATGTAAGTGATAGGCTCTATTCACAGCAGCCATATTATGAAGACATTCACAGGTGTTACCAATGATACTAATGAGGGCTCTGTTCCATTTAGTGTAGCACAGTGGTTTCCACGACCCCCATAACTCTGAGAGTGTACAAATGGAACCAAATGGACCCGTAAGGGTCCATTTGTACGCTCTCAGAGTTACACACCGTTAAGGGGTCATTTGGATGCCCATGAGGGTCCTGGACCCCAACTGTAGACCCACTGGTGTAACAGAGTGTTTCCAGTGTTTGACCATGAATGGAACAGAGCCTTCATTAGTATCACTGGTAACACCTGTGAATGTCTTCATACTATGGCTGCTGTGAATAGAGCCTATTAGTAAAACAAACAAACAAACAAACAAACAAACAAACAAACAAACAAACTAACAAACAACAAGCGATATTTACTCGCGGACCCCAAAAACGTTCGCCGCGCGAGCTTAGTGCGGGTCGCGGGCCCTATGTTCGGCATAACCCGGAAGTGAGCGCCACTTTTGTGTTTTTTTTTTCTTTCCTTTGTGGTTCCCTCTCTCTGTCGTCCACACAGACAGATGGCGGATGATGTGGACACGGAGAGCATGAAGAACTACCAGATCGCCTGCGAGAGGATCGACCCGCAGCACTGCAGATACCCGTACTGCGTGGTCTGGACGCCCATCCCCGTGCTGTCGTGAGTGGCGTGCGCGCACACACACACACACACACACACACACACACACACACACACACACACACACACACACACACACACACACACACACACACACACACACACACACACACACACACACACACACACACGACACGCGCGCACACACACAGGCGGAAGGGAGACTTACTATAATAGGGATCCAGTGGTTGAGTACATTTACTCAAGTACCGTACGTACTTAAGTACGATCTTGAGGTATTTGTACTTTACTGGAGAGTGGTTCCAATTTCCAATGCTTTTTGTTTTTACCTCTGCTCCACTGCATCTCGGAGGCAAATATTGTACTTTTACTCCACTACAATTATTTGAAAGAGTTATTAGTTACTTTTCAGGTGTAGATTATGATATTATGAAACACACATTAACCACTTTAGCCCTATTTTATGCTTAGGCTATTTGGTCGCATCGCGACGCGTTGTGAGCTTATAGATCTGCTATTTTCCAAACACTTTAGTACTTTTACTTTTGGTACTTTAAAGTACATTTTGATGCCAATACTTTTGTACTTTTACTCAAGTAAATGTAGAATTCTGGACTTCTACTTGTAACAGAGTACTTCTACATTGCAGTATTGGTACTTTTACTCAAGTAAAGAATTTGAGTACTTTTTCCACCACTGCTAGGGACTGGAGTGCAGTGACAGTTTGGGAGCTGCTAAGCTCTGGTCCAGTTTAGGTCTCCAAATGTAGCAAAACATAAAGAAAACTATTTAGCTACTCACTGAAACAAAGCCTGTTTTGTGTTGTTGAAAGTCTATTCTCCACGGTGGCAAGCCTCTCAGGACCCCACCTTCTCTGTATAATACACTTTTTTGAGCAGAAAATAAAATATGTCCGCCAGATGGGAAATGATTGTATTTGCTCACCTGCGCCCTCTACAGGTCTGGTCAATATATATTACCATTGACCAGACCTGTAGAGGGCGCAATGGAGCAAATAAAGTAATTTCCATCTGGCGGACATATTTTATTTTCTGCCCAAAAAGGTGTATTATACAGAGAAGGTGGGGTCCTGAGACGTTTCCCCACCGTGGAGAATAGCCTTTCAGCAACGCAAACCAGTCTTTGTTTTGACGAGTAGTGACATCGTTTCCTTTGTTTTTACTAAAGTTGAAGACCTCGCACGGTAGTGGAATATTCAGTCCATGGGAATAGCACCCTCCCTCTCTAACAGAGCGTTTTAGAGAGAACTCCCTGAGCTAGGAGCTTGCTATAGCACTAGCTGGAGCTAATGTCGCTGTTATAAATGATGAAACAAACACAAAAGGGAACAATATACATAGGTGTGACGTTGTTCCGTCGGCTCTTTGAAGTGGAAACAATGTGACGCTTTCTTCTTTTCATGTTGAAAAATAGTTTCCGGTCTGCTCTTGCAGAATGACTGTGTCACTTGTTACTCTATTGTAATGTATCCACTGTTGTGTTCCTGTCAGCTGGTTAGAGGAAGCTGTACAACTCCTTCACTTTAGTTTAATGCATTGGTTCTCAAAGTTGGGTCCGGGGACCCCCAGGGGTACTTGAGGGGGTTCCAGGGGCCAGCTAAATGATGGATAGGAACCAAATGGACCCTTATGGGTCTGTAACTCTGAGAGCGTACAAATGGAACCAAATGGACCCTAACGGGTCCATTTGGTTCCATTTGTACACTCTCAGTTAAATTAACATTGATTTTACAATATGAATTGGGGTCCCAGAGATATAAATGCCATTAAATGGGTGTCCGTAGCCTAATGCATGTCAAACTGGGGGTCCTTGAAATTAAAATGGATGAGAATCACTGCTAGAGAGCAGTAAAAATCTTCTGTTATGGTGGTCCCTGGCTTATCTTTTCAAATGGGGGTCCGCGGGCTAATAAGTGTCAATTTGGGGGTCCTTGACATGAAAAAGTTTGAGAACCACTGGTTTAATGAATACATACAATGTTATTTTAAAGATAGTGTGTAAACCGATAGTTTTTTGTTAAAACAAGTGTTACATTTTGACTCAAAAGTGTGTTTGTTAAAAGTTAAATCTCTTGTGATGGTAAGAGCAGTGGTCTCGAACTTTGTCATTTGAAGGTGTCCTCTTTAACGCTGACAGTATGCAAATGGAAACAAATGGACCTGTAGAACCCCCTAAACTTTAGGGCAGGGGTCTTCAACAGGGGGTCCGGGACCCCTAGGGGGTCCTCAGAGTTATTACAGGGGGGCCGCCAAATCTTTGTGTGATATGATTTATTATTATTTTTTACATAAACCACTTGAACCCTAACATCCCTTTTCTAAGGAGAACTTTAGCCAAACATAGCAGATTTACAAGCTCACAACGCCTCGCACTGCGAGGCGTTGTGAGCTTGTGGAGCGGCTATTTTTGGCAAGGAGGTGTAGTTGTAGAGGGGGGAAAGAGCAGACCAAGTAAAACAATCTGAAACACAATTTTATACAATATAGAGGGGGTCCCTGCTTCATCTTTCTCTCAGCTAGGGGGTCCTTGGCCTGAAAACGTTGAAGACCCCTGCTTTAGGGGTTCCCTGGGCCTCACTCAAAGTGAGGTCCAGGGACTCTGAGGGTTCCTGGACCGACCTCACTTTGAGTGATGAGCGTTGTTATAAAGTTGTTAAAGCTGGTGTTGATGCCATATTAACACATTTTGATGCCCCCTCAAGGTAGGCTCTTTAATAAACAGGAAATGCATGCTTAGGCCGGGATACCAATTTTATCCAATCAGGAGAGAGAACTCGTACTGGATAAACAAGTGAAAAGGACATTTGGAAGTGATGACGCGAAGAAATGAGCAGACACATTTTGAACTGGAGCTGACATAATGGGTGGGCTAAGCTTACTGAGCTACTCTCCTGATTGGATGGAAATGGCAAACCAATTGTTTTGTTTATTAAAGAGCTGGAGAGACGGGGAGACCCCTGTTACTGAACACACACTCTATAGCAGTACTAATAACTATCATAATATTGTGCTTTTTGTTTTCACCAACAAACATCGCTTGCCCTACATTGAGGGGGTTCCAGGGGGTCCCCAGCAAAATGAGTTAATATGGCATCAACACCAGCTTTAACAACTTTATAGCAACACTATATGCGCAGGCTATTTGAAAATAGCCAGCCGATATACAAGATCACAACGTACCGCAATGCAACATGCTTTGACCTTGTAGATCGGGTCCCTGGCGCGCAAAATATTTTCAGACGGCGGACCGCGGCCAAATACGGGGGGTCCTTGACATGAACATGTTTGAGAACCACTGATATGGAGTGTTTGTTCAGGGGCGGTAGTGTCTCAGTGGGTAGAGCGGCAGCTTGGGAAACGGAAGGTTCCAGGTTTGATCCCCGGGTCTCCCTGGGCTAGTGTTGAAATGTCCTTGAGCAAGACACTTTTTTTTTGCCACTGGGTTCCCAGATTGCTGAACCCTTGACCCTTTAAGACCGGGAACGCATCTTTGTGTCATTTTAAGATTCCTTTGGGCAGACCAAAAGCTGCAGATCTTCAAGCTCATGGCGTGGCACCAAGTGCCGTGCTATGGCTTGTAGATCTGCTATTTTTGAAAAATCGTGAATATTTTTGCAAATCTTTGAATATATCTATTTTTTAAAGCGAACATTTTTAACTCTTGTTACAACTCCTGGAACAGAACATTTTGAGATGGGGGGTCCACGGCCAAATACATATCATGTTTGAGAACCACTGATATTGTAGCAACATGCGTTTATTCAAAAAACTGTCAAGATTTTGAAGACATTTGCAGAGTCCCCAGAAGCAAAGATTTGAGTTACAAATGTCTGCTTTAAAAAAAAAAAAATATATATATATATATATATATGTGTGTGTGTGTGTGTGTGTGTGTGTGTGTGTGTGTGTGTGTGTGTGTGTGTGTGTGTGTGTGTGTGTGTGTGTGTGTGTGTGTGTGTGTGTGTGTGTGTGTGTGTGTGTGTGTGTGTGTGTGTGTGTGTGTGTGCGTGCGTGCGTGCGTGCGTGCGTGCGTGCGCGTGCGTGCGTGCGAGAGAGAGAATGTAATGCACATTGTAAAGGTCAGGGTCAGGTCGGGATGCCAATTTGATCCGAGCAGGAGAGAGAACTCGTATATCATTTTCAATTTGATAGTGTTCCAGTTCCAATTTTGTCTGCTCATCTGTGTTTGTTTGTTTCATCACGTCCATTACTCCTCTCTCCTGATTGGAGGAAATTGATATCCCGACCTGAAAATGCATGTTCTGTTTATCAAAGAGCTGGAGAGACATGGAGACCCCTGTTACTGAACAAACACTCTATAGCAGTGATTAATACAGTGCTAATTGTGTCGACTAAGTAAAGCTATGACGAAAAATGTTCGTTGACTACCTTTTTTTCACTGACAAAAACTAAACAAAAACTAAGCTATGATGACTAAATATATTGACAATTTGCTTGGTTGTGCTTGGGTGTGGTGCTCCGAAAATAGCAGATCTGCAAGCAACATGTAGATCTGCTATTTTTGGCACACAGTACAAGTATAAATCAGGCCTTACGACGCCATCATGGCCACGGCAAAACGTTTTAAAAAAAATGATATTTAATTAACAAAAAATAGACTAAAACCGAAACATTTCAAATGACTAAAACATGAGTAAAACTAAATGGAATTTTATTCAAAAGACTGACTAAAACGAAATCAAAATGTGCTGTCACAATCAACACTGATGTTGTATCATGCTATTAACATGTTATTAACATGTTGTTAACATGTGGTCTCCTCTCAGATGGCTGTTTCCGTTCATCGGACACATGGGAATCTGCACGTCCGCCGGTGTGATCCGTGACTTTGCCGGACCTTACTTTGTCTCAGTGAGTAATCATGACCAGGTCATCTGGGTTTATAGGGCATAGCAGTTGCGGCCACTTCCTGGTTCCACTTCAAAATACTCAATGCATTTTTCCCATTGACATTTCCAAAAATATTTATATCAATTAATTTAAGCCTAGAATCAAGCCATCCAGGGTCCTGGTGAAACATGACCATTAAACATTTTTTTCTGTGATTTATTTTATTTTATATTTAATTATATGATATACCATATTTAATAAATACCCTTTGTTTTGCCGTTTTCAATTTTTTTTTTCACAGAATCAAACGTTTTATGGTCATGATTCACCAGGACCCTGGATGGCTTGATTCTAGGCTTAAAATAATTGATATAAATATTTTTGGAAATGTCAATGGTAAAAATGCATTGAGTGGCCGCAACTGCTATGCCCTATAGTGTAGTAATGTCTTTATCTTGTTCTCTCAACCTCTGTGTGTGTGTGTGTGTGTGTGTGTGTGTGTGTGTGTGTGTGTGTGTGTGTGTGTGTGTGTGTGTGTGTGTGCGTGTGCGTGTGTGTGTGTGTGTTTACAAATGATCATGTTTCCGGTGTGGATCATTTGGCAACCGATCCAAGACATTTTGGAAAATCGGCCAATTTAAAGTGTGTGTGTGTGTGTGTGCCAACGTGTCGCATCGGGCACGTGTTGTGAATGTTTTGTAAAATTGTTTGACATGACATGCCCAAAATAGTAATGCCAGGTTTAACCAATAAACGCACTGTATTGTGGGGAAAGCTTTCACAGAAAATAGCCGATATACAAGCTCACAACGCTGACTCTTTTCAGCGAAAGCTTTCCCCGCAATAACAGAAAACAGAAAGGTATTTTACCTACGCGATACAGGTATGTTTAGCTGTTTAGTCTTTGTTGTTAAAACAACGCAATGTTGTGATTATAGTTGGTATGAAATGCCATCGATGGTGAATTCATTTAATTACATAATCAACACTGTTACTGAATGTGTTTTCCACAGGAAGACAACATGGCATTTGGCAGACCAACAAAGTAAGTTCATTAAAAAACATTGGATGGGAATGAATAATTTCTATAAATAATCACCACAAGCTAGTGTCTCTTCAGTTAACCAATTAAGACCTTTATACTATCTATAACCATAGTTTATACTTTGGCTATCAAAAAATAGCAGATGTACAAGCTTGTAGATCTGCTATTTCGGAACAATTGTGAGGAAAAACAAATAGAGAAAAAAACGTAATATAAAGTGCCAGCTTTGCAGACAATACACTCTGCTTCTAATCAGTCTCGACCAAGACGAAAACACCGGTACTCGTTCTGCATTTCATCGGTGAAACGGCATTTGCGTTTGCCCTGCGTTCATTTGGCTCAGTGCAGCGACTTGCTTTGATCTGAGCAAGAGAGCGCAGGGCACAGTATTATGAATAATACATGTTCCGGCATTTGGGGTTTGAAATACGCCTCTCAGAGTGTGAACCATTGAACGTTTATTGTTAATACGTATGGTTTAATGGTCTGTGATTTGCGCAAAAACCCGGACATTTGAAGGAATTTATTTAAAAATAAACCTGGTCATGCCAGGGTAAAAGAGGACAAGAGGACGCATGGTCACCCTATGTTTATATGTCTAGGTACTGGATGCTTGACGTTAGCAAGGTGTACGCTAACGGCTCCAACGCCTGGGACACTGCCGTCCACGACGCATCCGAGGAGTACAAGAACAGGATGGTACGCCTGCTTTTAACAACGTCAATTGCAATAGGCTCTATGCACAGCAGCCATATTATCACTTCCTTCCCTGGTGTTACCAATGATACTAATGAAGGCTCTGTTCCATTTAGTCTAGCACAGTGGTTTCCACGACCCCCATAACTCTGAGAGTGTACAAATGGAACCAAATGGGTCCATTCGGTTCCATTTGTACACTCTCAGAGTTACACACCTGTAAGGTGTGTAACTTAACATTTGGAAGCCCATGACCCCAACTGTAGACCCACTGGTGTAACAGAGTGTTTCCAGTGAGCCAACATGCACAATATCAGCACCCTGACCTGACTCTGTTTGACCAGAATGGAACAGAGCCTTCATTAGTATCATTGTTAACACTTGTGAATGTCTTCATAATATGGCTGCTGTGAATAGAGCCTATTGATCTACTTTTGTTTTACAGAGCACACACAAACATTCATTTGTATATCGTTGCTATCGTTGCTCTTTGTATACCTGCTGCTATCAAAGTAGTCTTGCGTTGCCAGATAACTATTCCACAGTCTCCGAATGCTATATAGCAGCGGTTCTCAAACATATGGGTCGCGACCCAAAGTGGGGTCGCGGGAAGGTGCCGTTGGGGTTGCGCCTTGGCAACCAAAAAAAGAATAAATATTTGTTTTTATCAAGAAAAAAAAAAGTCAGGTGGTTGCAACCAGTGGTGCAAAGTAACTAAGTACATTTACTCAATGACTGTATCTAAGTAAACTTTGGAGGTATTTTTACTTTACTGGAGTTTTTTGTACTTTTACTTCTACTATCCACTACATCTCAAATATTGCACTTTTTCACCACTGCAATTATTTGAAAACTATAGTTACTTTGCAGGTATGAATTATTATATTATATAAGATACATCAACCACTTAAGCCCTATTTTATACATATAGTCTATTTGAAAATAGCCAATCTACAAACGTTGTGTGCTTGTAGATCTGCTATTTTCAAACATTTTAGTACTTTTACTTTTGGTACTTTAAGTATATTTTTATGCCAATACTTTTGTACTTTTACTCAAGTGCATTTTTAGTTCCGGACTTTCACTTGTAAGACCAACCAACTTGAAGAGGACGGCCACTACACTCAAACACACACACACACACACACACACACACACACACACACACACACACACACACACACACACACACACACACACACACACACACACACACACACACACACAACGCCGACCCAGAACAAGCAGCAGCACAAGACAACACAACACACACATTCACACAAGCCCTTGCAGAGACTGAGGCACACAAACTGATTTTAGCTGTGCTTAAACGATTTACTTAGGACCTACAGTATATTCAATATGTGTGGGTGGTACATGGGCCACGGGTCCTTTTCGTTCCATCTGTACCCTCGCGCTCGCGGATTTAAATTTAGATTGCGATGTAACATTACCGAGTGGCTCGCTCGGAGCGGGGGAGATAATTCTCACAGACAGACAACCACACCAGTTACCACGGTCGGTGGCCAAAGATAAAATCGAGAGCTGGATCAAGAAACTCCGCTGGTTCGCCGGATTTGCAATATGTTAAACTCCTCGAAATATATTTAGGCTAAATGCTTATGGTAGGGTACAAATACATGGACCACGGGTCCATTACCCTCGCAGAGTTTTCGATTGCGGGTGGGGTGATCGGGGGGGTCCCTCATATTATGGAGTGGGGGTATAAAAAGCTCAGAACCCCTGCTATATAGAGTCTGGAACTACACCTCCCTAAATCCGAGACAGGAAGCTGTCATCTGTTTGTCATTTCCGTTCACGAAAATTAAGTTAAATATCTACATATATACATATCTTTATAAAAAAATGTATTTACATTTCTGCTAAGCAACAATAATAGCATAATAATGCTTAGATGATATTGATTTATATTTCTATTAACTCAATTTCTGCCAATCACGCATAAATGCGATCTATTAAATAGCGCACTTGGCCGCCAAGATCGCATAAATGCGTTCTATTGAATTTTTTATTTTTTTTTCAATTTGACCCAAAGATGATGATTTTTCGAAGATCTAGACTCCTATCCACTTCCTTGTTAACTCAAAACTTAGAAATTCTGTATCTCGGCTCCTGAGAACTTTTTTAATTTCAATGAAAAATCTCTGGCAGAAAACAGCAAAAAATCTGAAATAATTAGGGCAGGCTAAGTGTTAAAATTGCCTAGTGGGTGGAGTACCTGTTTATCCGTTCTACACGGGTTGTGGGAATCCACTACACAGGGAAGGAGGCGTCACATTCGCTTTAACGCTTGTTCATTTTCCTGCTGGAATGACGGACACATTTGAAAATTGTGGGAGGCAACAGCCTGGCTCGTAAGACTACTATATAAAAGAAACACTGGGCTTCCATAAGACCTCAACATTACCAGAGGCTGATCGCCTCCATGCTGCGCTGCATTGATGAAGTAAATTGTTCAAAAGTAGCCCAGAGTATTGAGTGCATAAATTAACATACTTTTTGACATTTCTCGATTTCTGTATTATATGTTTTTTTTATTGGTCTTGTGTAATATCATATTTTGCGATTCTGTATTTTTTTTTCCGTGTGCTGTATGCCGTAATCTTCAAGATTAAAGCAAAAATATGTTTGAAATATTTCACCTTACGTGCGATGAATCTAGAATGTACGTTTAAGTTTTCCACAATTGTTTTCTTTGGGGGATTATCCCGTATAATTGTTTTGTTTTCTCCTCAGCACAACCTGTGCTGTGACAACTGTCACTCTCACGTGGCGATGGCGTTGAATCTGATGCGTTATGAGGACAGCACGTCATGGAACATGATCAAACTGGCTGTGCTGGCCCTTATCCACGGCAAACATGTCAGGTAAGACTATACGACGCGAGACAGCTCTAATAATATGTTTACCTTAGGGCCCCCAAGTGTTAAGGCCTGAATGTTAGGGCCCTTGAATGTTAAGTCCCCTGAGTGTTAGGGCCTGAGTGTTAAGACCCCTTAGTGTTAGGGCCCCTGAGTTTTAAGACCCCTGAGTGTTAGGGCCCCTGAGTGTTAAGACCCCTGAGTGTTAGGGCCCCTGAGTGTTAAGACCCCTGAGTGTTAGGGCCCCTGAGTTCAGGCCTGAGTGTTTAGGCCTGAGTGTTAGGGCCTGAGTGTTAAGGGCTGAGTGTTAAGACCCCTGAGTGCTAGGGCCCCTCATTGTTACGGCCCCTGAGTGTTAGGGCCCCTTAGTGTTAAGGCCTGAGTGTTAGAGCCCCTCAGTGTTAGGGCCCCTGAGTGTTAGGGCCCCTGAGTGTTAAGGCCTTAGTATTAAGGCCTTAGTGTTAGGGCCCCTGAGTGTTAAGGCCTTAGTGTTAGGGCCCCTGAGTGTTAGGGCCCCTGAGTGTTAAGGCCTTAGTATTGAGGCCTTAGTGTTAGGGCCCCTGAGTGTTAAGGCCTTAGTGTTAAGGCCTTAGTGTTAGGGCCCCTGAGTGGTAGGGCCCCTGAGTGGTTGTGCCCCTGAGTGGTTGTGCCCCTGAGTGTTAGGGCCCCTGAGTGTTAGGGTTGATGTTTCAGGTGGTTGTAGATAGTTTAATCCTATTGGATTTTATGGTTATGTTTCTGGTGGTGGTAGAGCGTTAAGTCCTATATAGGATTGGTGATGTTTGACAAACACTATTTCCCCCTGCAGCTTCCTCACGTTCTGCCCGCTGCGCACACCCCCACACTAACCCAGCCTGGCGAAAATCTGTGCTCCGAGGAGCGTGCTTTTCTAGTTGTGTTTTTGTATTCGTTCAGGGCTCTTTGACAGCCTCGGGGAAAGAAAAAAAAACTCTCACCGAGTCTAAAGCCTTGAGCTTCGAGTCACCTCAGCCTTTTTGCCCCGTGGCGCCCGAAGCGCTCACACGATGTTGTTTACTGTTTTGCGGTTCACTCTTTACTTTTGGCACGATGCTGAAAGCGCTCTTACTATTCTGTTCACCCGAAGAATGTCCCACTGTTGGCACACGGCTGTGTGCATGTAAGTGGATCTGTACCCTGCACTGCACCTGTGTGTGTGTCTATGTGTGTCTGTGTGTGATCCACGCAGCACTGAATGGTAATGACTAAGTAGTGTGTGCATGTGCGTGTGCATGTGTGTGTGCGTGTGCGTTCCTGCGCCAGCCCCTGGGACTATGGCATGGGTGGGACACGGTGTGCTCGGTTGGGGGACACTGTTCACAGAGAATCTATTTATGACACCATTCTGAAGCTTGTGTTTTATAACGCTGTTTCTCAACGACGGGTCCGGGGACCAACAGTGGGGTCCCTTTAACGGGTCTGTAGCTCTGAGAGGGTGCAAAATTGAACCGAACGGACCCTCGCGAGGGTCCGTTCGGTTCCATTTTGTACCCTCTCAGAGAGCCCGGTCGGAATGAGGAGGGCAACACAGCCTTTTTAGAGATGGAACAGACACACAGAGAGAGAGAGAGAGAGAGAGAGAGAGATAGATAATCGTGACTTTGCTGGGCTGGTGGTCGCCATGGTTACCAGACAGTGAGCACGGGATAGCCGGTGATACTGTGAAGCAGGATGATTTTTTTTGGGGGGGTGGGGGAGGGGGAGGGGGTGCGGAAGCACGACAGTTTGATTAGTACTCTACGAGCACGGGGCGCCCAACCTTTCTCTGTTAGCCACAGACGGGGGTGGAAAGTAATTAAGCACATTTGCCCAATTACTGTTACTTAAGTGCAATTTTGAGGTACTTTTCCTTTACTTGTGTCTTTCAATTTTTTTTAAAGCTTTTTTACTATTTGACAGCTTTAGTTACTTTACAGTTTTGGATTATTATAAAAAAAAAACATACAGTACGTGAGATAAAGTGTAACAAGGGAAAAAAACAACGCATTTTTGTGTTATATGCTTGAAGTCGGTCGGAGAGGCTTAAGGTTGTTACACACCGGCGAATATAGCGAATATACGCAAAATTCGGACTCGTTTCGAATAATTAAAAGACGCTTTTTCGCCCCATGTACGGAGCCATTGACTTTATAAGGTTTTTAAAAAAAACGCATTATTCGCACGAAAAAATCGCCCCGGTGTGTAACAACCTTTATCGTCGGTATCTATCGCCGTTTTGCGATGCGCTCACCCGATCTACTATGAATCACCCCATTCAATGGAAAGGAATTACATCCAAATGTCCTCATTCTATGGGGTGGAATTGTACAATCTCTACAACCCCGCTCACCGGGGTTGCACAAATGACTCCCAAAACCCCATTTAATGGTAAGGCTTCTCCATTGGCTGTTCTCTTGGACACCCCGCCCACCTCGTTCAGACCGGGGTTACACAAGCACCGCTAGACCCCTGAGAAATAGATTGCTGAGGTGGAGCGCCACACCTACCATCAGCTCTCGGTAGTCACCGCACGACTTGCCGCACCCACGATACGCTGAGTTTGGTGGTGCCCAGGATCGAACGCATGGACCTTGTGGTCAAAAGGCGAAGCGCTCTACCGTCTGAGCTACCCGGACACATCAAAAGATAAATAAGAGTACAAAATCGACTTGACTAGCACAACCCTTAATGAGTTGAAAGCAATACTTGTTTGCCATTATGCTGAACATATTGACGTAAAAACTGGACTTTTAGACAGTTTTATTTGTCACGTCACAGGTTTACAGGGGTAAAGCAGTGGGAAATTCCATCTTTTGGGTCCAATCCATTTTTCAGAAAAGAAAAATCTTTCGAAAACATACATTTTAAAACAAAGGAATAGTTCACCCAAGAAATTGCTTTATTGTCTCTACCAGGCTGACAGGCATGGCTGAGACTGTTTTGCACCCTGTCTGTCCATCCGTCCGTGTGTCCGTCCTTCCGTCTGTGAACAGCCAATCTGCCTTACCGTAGGCGCCATCGCAGCGAAACTGGATTTCTCCCTGGATGTCAGAGCAGAACCTCTGCCCCAAATATTTCACATGGGCCTGTTATAGCGCCACTAGGAGGCAGATTTTTGCAAAACAATTTTTTTGACAGTACTCCTTAAGATTTTGTCCAAACATCACGCGAATCGCCACACAAGTATCTCTATAGTCATTAAACGATGACATTATTGCGGACGCATGCGCAGTTGCCCACTACAGACGGATACCAAAACACTCGCCCCAAAACACAGTCGCCCCGGGGCAAAAACGTAACCTCAGTAAACTATGTCTAAACCTAACCTTATTCCTAAACGAAACCTCATTAAAACTATGTCTAACCCTAAACTTATTTCTAACCTTATCCTCAGTAAAACAATAAAACAAGAACCGCTGGTCCGCGAAAACAAATAGGGGTAGTGTTCTTTGGGGCTTCCGGTTACCCCACAGACAACGTCGCCGCAGCTTGCAAGTGAACAGATCCTCTCTGTGGAGTTATTAAACAGTACAAACTACACGGATTACGTTCACACAAACACACTGGAGCGATTTAGAAGCCTTAATAAGAAATCTAACACTTATGTTGATTTAACGTTAGTACATGTGTTTTATTGTTGGACATTCATGGCAGGCACATATATAATATGGGCTTTTGACAGCCCATATTCACCGGTACAGTGTTCCGGTCCGCCGTACCGGCCCGTTCCGACCCACTTTCACCCCTGAGTACCTGCCAGGCGAGTACAGGTGATGGCCCCATGAAGACAAAGCCACACATTTGCATTTATATGAGCGAGAGTCGATTCACTGGATGTGTGTCCGCGACGGACGATGAGCCAATGGCTCAAGGCAGCAGCAGCCCACGACGTATCTATTGTTCTGGGGGGGGGGGGTGATTTCTTTCTTTTTCATTCAAAATTTTACACGGCACACCTAGCAATGACCAACGGAACACTAAACGTTCCTTAATAAAAGCTGAGCACTCATAAAATAAGAACAGGAAAACAAATCATCCACAGATCTGTCAGTGTAACAACAAAACATTTCCCCCCGGGAACATTGGCACACAAAACATCTATGCCAACTACCAGAGGAAAGAACAAACTGTTGTTCTGTTTAGTGATGGATAGAGATGAAGATAATACAAAGTAGAAACATCTTATTATTTCCAACTGCATTCTTTACTGAAAAATTATTTAGAAAAATGAAAGAAAAACGGGGGCACGGCGTTTGGGAAACGCTGCCCTAGAGGCCAAGGAAAAACCTTGGCCCTGCATTTTTCACATCTGCCTTTTATAGCGCCACCAGGAGGCCGACTTATGTAAAACATATTTGTTTATATTACTCCTTCAGATTTTATCCAAATTTCACGCAAATTGGTACACATGATCTCTATAGTCATGTGATCAAGAAGGATCTGTTTGATTTTTCATATTCCATCCTGATTGGCTAAGATTGACATCTAAAGTTTACAGGAGTGGCCCGTTTTGAACAAAATGCCGCAAATCATGAACGTAGCATCCGATTGCGGTGAAACTTTGCACGCACATTCGCACTATTGGAGCTAAAAAGCATTATTTTACACTTTGGCTATTCAAAAATAGCAGATCTACAAGCTCATAGTGCGGCACATGAGCTTGTAGATCTGCTATTTTCGAAAAATCGTGAAAATGTGTGCAAATCTTTGAATATTTATATTCTTTTAAAGCAAACATTAACTCAAATCTTTGCTTCTGGGGGGTCCCGGGAATAAAATATTTTGAGATGGGGGTCCGCGGCCAAATTCATATCATTTTGGGGGTCCTTGACATGAAAAAGTTTGAAAACCACTGATATAGAAACATACGTTTTTCAGAAAACCGATTTGGAAGACATCTAGCAGAATCGGAACCTCAGGCCTCAATGGGTTAATCATTTCCTCTCATCTCGTTGACATGCAGCTGTGCAGGGTTCCTGAAGACCTGGCTGCCTTTCCTCATGTTGATGTCCATCATCCTGACAGTGGCCCTGGCACTCAACCTCCGGTGACAACAACAGCGCCACCGCCCTGTGACGACGGGGAACTGCAGGTCAGACACAACGGCTTGACCTTCTAAAAAACCAGGGGTTCTCAAAGTGGGGTTTCCTTGGACCCCCAGGGGGGTCCTTGAGGAGGAGGAGATTCCGGGGGGGGGGGGGTCCCCAGCTAAAACGAGTTAATAGTATCCCAATCACTTTCGCCACTTTTAGCCCTATTTTACACTTTTGGCTATTCGAAAGTAGCCGATCTGCACGCTCACGCGTTGTGAGCTTGTAGATCTGCTATTTTAGCAGATAAATAATCTAGGGAAAAAAAGAGATCTTATATAGAATAATTGTGAAAATCTGTGAATATATTATACTTTAAGCGAACATTTGTAACTCTTTGCTACTCTGGGGGGTCCCTGGAACAACATATTTTGAGATGGGTGTCCGCGGCCAAATACATATCATTTTGGGGGTCCTTGACATGACAGAGTTTGAGAACCACTGATATAGAAACATGTATATATTTTTTTTAAACTGTTATGATTTAGAAGACATTTTGTAGAATCGGCCTCAGGTCTTAATTGGTTAAAGGAGAATTTTGGACTAAGTTTTTCTTACCTTTTCTATGATGTTATGATATCTTAGGATGAATGGTACAGTAGAACATTTTCATAACTCCATCCTGGGTCCGCCACAGCTTAAAACGTGCGCGAATAGGCCTTGCGTTAGATCACATATTTTAATAGCTTTTTAAAAAAAAAAATGGTGAGATCTGACGTTCATAGTCTCGCTAGACGAGATTGAAATATCGATATTTCAATCTCGTCTAGCGAGACTTAGATTTTTTTTTTTTGGTTGCATAGTGTTCTGTCACTATGAACGTCAGATCTCACAAAAAAAAAAAAAAAAACGCTATTAAAATGTGATCTAGCGCAAGGCCTATCCGCGCACGTTTTAAGCTGTGGCGGACCCTGGATGGAGTTATGACATTTTTCTACTGTACCATTCATCCTAAGATATCATAACGTCATAGAAAAGGTAAGAAAAACGTAGTCCAAAATTCTCCTTTAACAACACGCATCTTCTGCTTTTCAGATTGGGGCTCTGCGGGCAAATACATATCAGATCGGGGGTCCTTCACAGGAAGATGGTCTAAGCAGCGTGGGATTCACCGCTCTGCGAAAGACGAGGACCGCCCCCCACACACACCCACACACACACACATGTCACACACATGTCACACACACACACACACACACGGCGCACACACACACGTCACACGCACACACACACACACACACGCACACGCACACACACACACACTCACACATCACCCCGATATCCAACCAAATCACTGTATGCCTTGTATAGGAGTTTATTATTGCATTTCCTGCTTGATTTGATACAGCTACTGAACTGTTATTAATGGACTCCAATAGTTTGTATTTTGATGTGTTTTACATTGAATTCTATATGACTCTATGGGGGAATCTAAAGACCCGCATCGTCCATATCAGGTGTTCCCAACCTTTGAGCCGCCAAAATATTTGGCAAAACGCCGATTTTATCATTGTGATACCGATAAATATGAACTTAAAGGTAGGGTAAGGGATTGTCTTTGGTTAAAATAAGTGTTACATAGCTCTATATTCTGATAGAACTGAGTGTTTGTTCAGTAACACGAGTCTCCATGTCTCTCCAGCTCTTTAATAAACAGAAAATGCATTTTGAGGTCAGGATACCAAAACATATCACTTACCCTACCTTACAATCACCACACGCGGCCCACCCATCTGACATTATATTCAAAGATTTTTCAAAAAATAGCAGATCTACAAGCTCATAGCGTTCCCGCTCTTAACACATAGGGTGCCAAAACCGTAATATTACGTGTTTTCAAAGAGTAGCGCTTTGGTGCCGAAACCGTAAATTTACGAGTTATCAGTCTGTTTTTTTTTGTTTGTTTTTTCCCACACAGGAGGGGCTAGAGCAGCTCTGGGACAGATGGATCACCGTGCCAAAAAACATGGCTCCCCATCCGCTTCCGTTCTATCTCCTTCTCTCCTATAACTCCGAAACTTTTTTTACGCTGGGGAAAACGACTCATTTTGTATGCACGATCGCTCCGCCCTTGTTACTCGCGGGAGAGACGTTATCGTTCCAGGCGTTAGCCAGGACCATCGTGCAAAATGAACGCATGCTTTGTCTCACATGGATTTCTCGTCTTGGGAGTCTACAGCTTAAACAGCGCCGCGCAGCTCAATGGTGAGATTTCTGGCACCGAACGTAATCCGTTATAAAATTCGGGCACCCAATGTGTTAATTGGTTAAAGTATGAAGCCGGAACACAATCACCGCACGCGGCCTGCCCATTTGTCAGACGGGTGGGCCGCGGTCCAGAAAAGGTTGGGAACGACCTGTCTATATCATGGATATTAGATTCACTGTGTGCGGGCATTGAGTGCATGTGGAGATCTGTGGCATTACAATACTGCTTAGTGCTTCCATGGGTTTGTTATCAGCTTAATGATAATTTCATATATCTCATTATTAATGATTTGTTTGCAGGGACCATGGTGTACTGATTGTTAATGACTGGGTAATGTGCCTATACAGTCGGTTTGTAATTCTCCTTTTGTACTCTTGTTTTTCCAGGGAAGAAGAACGTAGAACATTATACTGTATATGATAATAGATTTTTTTATTAATCCAGCACTTTTCATACAACGGGACATGCGACTCATAAAGAATGAAATTAAAGATATACACATAACTTATTATGCTAATAAAGCAACTCTGATTTCAATGGATAATACTTTTTTTTTTTTTTACCTCTTCACTTGGAATATCAAACACTGACTGGGGGAGTCTGTGTTTTATTCAACCAGAAGGCCCTGCTTTGATTTTTTTGAATAATTGGTTCACATATTGTTTTCCTCATATCATTGCAATTTACAATTTAGGCATTTAGTACACGTTCAAATCCAGAGTGAACAATAAGCAAGGAAAACGCATAGGCAGTGGTGGTAAAATGACTATTTTGTTTCACTAAACAAATAAGTAAAAGTATCCATGCTGCAATGTAGACATACTCTGTTACAAGTAAAAGTCCGCAATTCTAAATTTACTTGAGTAAAGCTATTGGTATCAAAACGTACTCTAAGTACATTTTTCAATGTATTCTATCACAAGTTTAAGGGTCGCTCACACAAGCACAATCACTATAATGATCATGTGAGCGTCCACACTGATGAACGATAGCGTTCTGTAGACCAGCGGTTCTCAACCTGTGGGTCGGGACCCCCAGGGGGGTCCCCACATGATTTTGGGTGGGTCCTCAGATGACACTGAAGTGACAATTTTAAAGGAGTAGTTCACCCAAAAAAAGACTTATTTTCTATCAATTACACACCCCAAGAACCCTTGAATTCATGGACATGTTTTTGTGTTTGTCGCATTCCTGAGGCAATAATTCGATGACCGTCTTCTACTGTCCATGGATTCAAGGCTTCATGGGGTGTGTAATTGATAGAAAACAAGTAATTTATTGGGTGAACTACTCCTATAAGACCTAAAAAAGAGACAAAAAAAGATCATTACTGTGTTAAAAGTTACCAAACGTCAAACGTTGGGCAAATTGTCAAATAATATAAGGAAAAGAATGAGAAAAAAATAGCCGATCTACAAGCTCACAATTGCAAGGTGTAGAGCTTGTAGATCGGCTATTTTCACAATATTTTTCTGTGGAACTGAGTCAAACAAAATGTAACGCCTCAACTCCCACGATTCTGAGAGCTTGTCAGGCTGGGGGGGTCCCCAGTTCAAATAATATTATTTTGGGGGGTCCACAGTTCAAATAATATTATTTTGGGGGGTCCCCAGTTCAAATAATATTATTTTGGGGGGTATACCTGAGGTAATGCCAGCTAGCCTACTAGCCAGCTATTAATAATCGTCTCCTCATCTCCGTTCATAAGGAAACCTTCCCAGGGTGACAGATTGCTTCCCAGATGTCCTTTTGATGAATTATGGATGGCTGTGAACGTTTCGATCATTCATCCCTCTGAAAGTGATCCAAATTATATCGTTTACGGCAGGGGTCTTCAACGTTTTTTCCAGGCCAAGGACCCCTTAGCTGAGAGATCGATGAAGCAGGGACCCCCCACTACAGATTGGATTCATCTTACAACGTGTGTTTTCAGACATTTAACAACTTAAACCCTCGATACGTAAACTTGACCTTTGGCCTGCTCTCTTGTCCTGCTCTTTTGTCCCTGTACACCAAACCTCGTCTGCGACGCGTTGTGAGCTTGTAGATCTGCTATTTTCGGCTAATGTTCCCCCCAGAATAGGGATGCGAGGGTTCAAGTGGTTCATGTAAAAATCAAAAAAATAAAGTCCCTATTACACAAAGATTTGGTGGCCCCCCTGAAGTATCTCTCAGGACCCCCTAGGGGTCCCGGACCCCCTGTTGAAGACCCCTGGTTTACGGCCATGGTTGTCGTTATATTTGTGGTGTGAACTCTGCTATCCACTTAAACTAGAATGAATTTAAAAACATATTTATAGTTATCGTTATAGTTAATGGCGCTTCACGGTGTAGCATAGTAACCATTTTGAACCAATTAATGGACCCTTACAGGTCTGCAAACTTTCAGAGTGTGCGAATGTGGTCAGAGTTAAGGAGGGCCCCCTTGAAATGTCAAAGTTCGAGAACCGCTGCTCTATGGCAATGCTTACTATCACAATATGGCGCTTTATACATGTAACACTTTATTTTAACAAAAGAATAGGCCTATCCCCTTTTACACCGGCTTCAACTCTCCAGTCTGTCTTGGGGGGTGGTGGTGGTGGTGTGTTGTTGTTTCGTTTTGAATGTTTAATCCCGGATGATGGGGCTGCTATATAGCTGGCTCTAGCTGGCACTCAAGGAATCCTGTTACCATGGTGTTCCGGGAACACGTTCAAATCCCCCCTTTTTCATTGTTTGCAATCAAACAGAAGGAACGTGTGAAGAAGAAGCCCCCCCCCCCATCTATCCCCCATCCACCCACCACCATCACCACCACTCTGGCTGCCAGAACACAGCAGGTATTCAGGATGCCTCAGGTTGTTACTTCACACGCTTAAACCCCCCCCCCGCCCCCCTTCACCCCCTCCCCTCCCCTCCCCCTGTTTCCCTTCCAAAACACCTCAGCGCTGCTTTCTGTAGTTGCTGCTGTGTCTGTGGCTGTTTGTCACATTTTTAGAACATTTTAAGAAACAGTTGTTTGTTTGCCTCGCAAAACGATGGGTTCGCGGGCCCGCCTTTGAGTCGCGGAAGCCATCATTTATATGGGTCGCGTAAAAATATCGCAAAAGATTTCCAAAAGAAAACAAAAAAAAACATATTTTCAGAAGAATATGTTTTTACTTTTTAAGAAATAACGGATATGTGAGGATAACGGATATTGCTATTAAATAGGGCTTGAAGGGATAGTTCACCCAAAAAAATTTTTTTTCCTATCGATTAGTCACTCCTTCGAGACTATTTTTTTTGTTCTTGTCGCATTCCTAAGCCAATAATTTGTTGACCAGCGGACAGGTAGAAAGAGCTTCCGGTAGGAAACACAAAGGAGACACTTTAAGTGTCTCCTACCGGAACCGCTGCCGGTCATCAAATTATTGGTTTAGGAATGCGACAAAAACAAAACAAAAATAGCCATGAATTCAAGTCTCGAATCGATAGGAGAAAAAAAGTCACTTTGGGGGTGAACTATCCCTTTAAGTCATTAATAATTCATAGTGTATATCTGTAAAGTTTGAGTCATGGTGTCTGGAGACACCGGTCTCGCGCTGAAAAGTTTGGAAAGCACTTCTTTAAGTTTGATCAAACGTCGTCTCTGTTTCACAACCTGCGGGCTTTGGTATGGTTGCATGTCAGGTGTTTACCCTTCACAACACCTCACACTGCTCTGCAGTGATGTGCTGTTTGTCACAATTAACCCATTCAATCCAGGAACACATCTCTGTCATTTGAGATTTCTTTGGCGGTGAGCTTGTAGATCTGCCAAAGTATTTTACAAATGTTTCCTTTTAAAAATACATATTCAAAGATTTGCACAAATTTGGCACACGTTATGAGCTTGTAGATCTGCTATTTTTGAAAAAAACTTTTTGCAAATCTTTGAATATATATATATATTTAAAGCGAACATTTGTAAAATATGTTGTTCCAGGGACCCCCCAGAAGCAAGGATTTTAGTTACAAATGTTCGCTTTAAAATATATATATATATATATATATATATATATATATTCAAAGATTTTCATTAATTTTCACGATTTTTCAAAAATAGCAGATCTACAAGCTCATAGCGCGGCACTTTTTAATAGCCAAAGAAATCTTAAAATGACAGATGCGTTCCCGGATTGAATGGGTTAAGAAGGCCCTCCTTAAAATGCTTCCAGTTTCACTATCTACTGAAATAGATGATAATCACCGTCTAATTTATCATGTATTGATTGATTGATTGATTGATTGAATTTGACAAGATTATTAACAGTAGGCCTAGGGGTAGTACAGTCAAAAGCTAAAAGGATAACACAAAAAAAAGCCCCATGGGGGCTTGTTTCCTTTGTGGTCCATTGTACTCAATTCATCATACATATCAGTAAAAGCTCAGTAGCAGCAAAAGGTATATTGTATGAGTTCTCTCTCCTGATTGGATGCAATAGGTATCCTGGCCGTAAAATGTATTTAGCGTTTAATAAAGAGCTGGAGAGACCCAGCAATGATTACTATCACAGCAAAGAGCATTTTAACACTTATTTTAACAAAATACAACTTACACACAATTGTAGTTGCCCTTGTTAACACAGCAGATACAAGGCATTGGTGCTATGGGATTAAACTATGCCAATATGCTAATTTCCTGAGTCCAGATGTAATTTTTGGGGGGTTTGATGCTTAAAGAAATGTTGTGTGTATTTGATCTATTATTTAATATCTGTAAAACACCCATTGATCAAAGGCTGCAGTCAATCTGGCGATTCACACTTATTCCTTAATTATTCCACTCTCTATATAGAGCAACATGAGGTTTTCAGAAAACTGGTAGGATTTCGAAGGCATTTCTCGTTGCTGTCGGGCAGAAACCTCTTATCTCAATATTTTAACTTTTTCCCCCCCGTAAATTAACGGCCTACTTGATCACACCACAGCGTCACACAAAAGCATCAAAAGTAGCAGATCTACAAGCTCGAAACGCGGCGCGAAGCGACGCGTTTCGAGCTTGTAGATCTGCTACTTTTGATGCTTTTGAATTTGAATCCTGAAAAGTAACAGTTTTACTGCTCGTGCATGTTTTTTCAGGGATGTGAATGTTTTTACTACTGTGGCTTCTTCTTCAACTTATTATATTCTGTATAACCGTTCACAGTCCTCCTCTGAGACACAGAAACGGTGCTATCGTATGACGAGCATTAGTGAGGACCAATTCTATTTTGAAAAACAGGTTGATAATGTGCGAAGTGCTCCTTTAATATGCTGCATATCAATTGCCAACTGCCTAAGAACCAAGTTCTACAGTTATTTACATATTTCACCTCTTAAAGGGAAATACCACTAATTTAAGGATGTAGGTTTTATGCAATTGTAAGAAAGATAATAAAATGTATGAGTATTTCCTTCTGCACTCTGATGCTAAGGGTGTGGCTAACATTAACATTCACTGTACAACCAGACGAATGGATTGACAAACTCATAGTCATTCCGTGCACATATATACCCTCACTGAACAAAATATGAATCTTCAATGAAGTCAAATGTCGACTGAAAACCTTGAAGCAGAAAGGAAACAGATTGCGAATGCCTTTTTTTGTGTGTGTGTCTGTGATGCTTATCACTGCTACCATAAGCCCAGGAGTCCTTGAGGGGGTTCCAGGGGGTTCCCAGCTAAAATGAGGAGCAGTTTAAAACCCATAAGCCCTTATTTATTTTCCGGCTATTCAAAAGTAGCCGATCTCTTCTTGTGATCTTGTCCAGTTAGGTCTGCTATTTTATCCCCAAATCAGGAC
>NC_139952.1:5514304-5559304 GCF_963454915.1 Gymnoscopelus microlampas
ACAGAGGAATGTGGACACCTGTGGTTGCACCTATTCAGTGCGTCCACAAAGACACGGTAGGGAGGCTATTCTATACGTTATACCTACTGATACCAGTCTACAGCCCAATAAAACCCTTTTGTTTTCATAATCCCTGCACAAAAAAAACACATATATCCTAGTTGGTGCGGGTGGAAACCAGTGGTGAAAGAAGTACTCAAATTCTTAACCTAAGTAAAAGCACCAATACTGCAATATAGAAATACTACAAGTAAAAGTCTTAGAATTAAATCAATTGGCATCAAAATGTACTTAAAGTACCAAAAGTAAAAGTACTAAAATGTTTGAAAATAGCAGATCTACAAGCTCACAACGCGTCGCGATGCGACGCTTTGTGAGCTTGTAGATCGGCTATTTTCAAATAGCCTAGGTATAAAATAGGGCTAAAGTGGTTAATGTGTGCTTTATAATGTAATGATTTATATCTAAAAAAGTATAACTAGTGACTGAAGTTTTCAAATAATTGTAGTACAATATTTGAGATGTAGTGGAGTAGAAGTAAAAGTATTGGAAATTGGAAATACTCAAGTCAAGTACAAATACCTCAAAATTGTACTTAAGTTCAGAAATACAAGGTTCCTGCCCGTCAGGAACGGTACATCCTTTATGCTGCATATATTAACCTATAAGCTCATAGGAATGTTTTTTAAAGAAACTTACTTTGTGAACAATATGAATTTTATTTTAACTTGAATAAACAATAAATATGTTTATTATTGTATAAAAAAAAGTGAGTGTAAGAGTTTTTCATGTCCCATTGGCAGAATCAAGTTTATTGTCACATCACAGGTTTACTGGTGTAAAGAAGTGGATGAAAATATAGTTGTTGCCATCATTTGTAGTATGATGGCAACAGTAGCAGATCTACAACGTTGTGAGCTATATATTTAAAACAAGAAAAAATGTTTTCAAATAAATAAGTCTAGTAAAAGTACAATATTTAGAGCCGAGATGTAGTGGAGTACAAGTATAGGTATTGTAAATTGGTAATACTCTACTCTACTCTTCAAAATTGTACTTAAGTACACAGTACTTAAGTAAATGTACTTAGTTACTTTCCACCACTGCAAGTGACAAGCCCAAAGTCACTTACAATAAGTGACTTGGCAACGCTGACTTCAAATGGTCAAAGTGTCACTCATGTGCCTGTTGAGCATTCCTCTCCAACACATCACAGTGACACTCTAGCAACGCACATCAAAGGACTCGGATGTAACCCCCAACCCCCCACCTGGCACCTCGGGTGGGATTGAAACAGGCCTAGTCCAGTGACTCTCAACCTGTGGGCTGGGGCCCCATGGTTGGGTCGTGAGGATACTATTTTTGCCAATGATTTGAGGCCTCCCAAAACACTATGATCTTACTGATAATATTAAAGGGACAGTTCACCCAAAACATTACTTTTTTTTCCTATGGATTAGTGACCCATGGAGACTTCCTAAGCCAATAATTTGATGACCAGCAGACCAGTAGGCAGCGGTTCCGGTAGCGGTAGGAGACACAAAGGAGACTCTTTGAGTCTCCTACCGGAACCGCTGCCGGTCATAAAATTTGACTTAGGAATGCGACCAAAACAAAAAGAATATCCATGAATTCAAGTCTCTATGGGGTGACTAATCCATAGAAAAAAAGTCATTTTGGGGATGAACTATCCCTTTAATATGTAATAAGTTTTCATTGTGATACTGATAAATAGGAACTTAAAGTATAGGCCTATATTAATATTGCATTGATTCCAAGCCGGAACATAACGGATTGATTGATCGATCGATCATTAAAATAAACTTGCTCTGAAAAATGCACCCACCCAACTGACCACTTAACATTGGGTGGGCCGCGAACACTTTCGAGATTTTCGGAGAAACCAAAAATGTAAACTGTAATAGTACACAGCTCTGATTACACATTAAGCTGTAATCGTTTCAATTGTACGTACATTTCTTAAGTTTTTTATTTGGCCTGGCCGAGATTATGTTTTGCACCCTGTCCGTCTGTCCGTCCATCCGTGTGTGTTTCCATCTGTGAACAGCTAATCTCCGGCACTGTTGGCTTAATCACAGCGAAACTGTGCACACACACTCCCTGGATGCCAGAGCAGAACCTCATGGGCCTGTTATAGCGCCACCAGGATGCCGCTTTTTGCAAAACATCTTTTTTGACAGTACTCCTATAGATTTTGTCCAAACATCACGCAAATCGGTTCACAGTATCTCTATAGTCATTAAACCAAACGGGTCTTTCAGATTTTTCATATAACATCCTGATTGGCTAAGATTGCCTTCCAAAGTTTGCAGGAGTGCTCAGTTTTGAACAAAATGCCTCAAATCATGAACACAGCGTGACATTTCCGTGAAATATTGCACGCACATTCCCACTAGGCCGAGGAAGATATTACTCCTTCAGATTTTATCACAATATGTCACGCAAACCGGTACACATGATCTCTATAGTCATTCGATCAAGACGGATCTGTTTGACTTTTCATATTCCATCCTGATTGGCTAAGATTGACATCAAAACTTTTTAGGAGTGGCCCGTTTTGAACAAAATGCCGCAAATCATGAACGCAGCGTCCGATTGCGGTGAAACTTTGCACGCACTTTTGGACTACGTTGAGGAACAACTGCCACCCTTTTAACATTGCCCTGTTATAGCGCCACCAGGAGGCAGATTTTTGCAACATTTTTGTTAATATTACTCATAACCTACCTGACCAGGCGGAGACCCGTGCTCCGAGCAGCACTTTTTCTAGTTATTCATTGTTTTTATTTTGACACTTTGCTTTGGCAATAAACCTACTTTCTCATGCCACTAAAACCTCCTTTGAATTGAGCTGGTTTTAAACCAGTGACTCTCACCCCTCTTTATTCCATTTCAAGGACCCCTCCCACTGCTACCGGCACACAAACACATTAAATATTAATACTTTAATTCTCTGCCTCTCAACGTGGGGTCCATGGGGGACCACCCAGAGATCCAAATATATTATGGACCCTTACGGGTCTGTGTAAAAGTCAATAAATAAATGAATAAATTAGCATTTTTGCAGTGTGTAAATTTGGGTCCGTCCCAGAGATAAAACTGGTATTGAATGGTGCTCTGTGGACTAATTGGTATGTGCGTGTGCGTGTGCGTGTGTGTGTGTGTGTGTGTGTGTGTGTGTGTGTGTGTGTGTGTGTGTGTGCTTGCCTTGCGCGTGCGTGTGTGCACGTGTGTTGAAACAATCTTGGTTGAAGCAAAACAATCCCCAGTGTTCATTTAACAGGGACTTCTATACGGACAGACAGACAGACAGACAGACAGACAGACAGACAGAGGTGGCCGTGGAAAAAAAAATGTTCAAACCTCTTCCTTATCCCCACTCTGCCCACAGCAGAGATTCCATTATTTCTCTACGGGATACTCCTTTAATTTTCTCATTGTAGAGAGGGGGGCCGGGGGGGGGGGGGGGGGGGGGGGTCGGGGAGAGAGAGAGAGAGAAAATAAAGCGACCCCCCCCCCCCCCCCCCCCCCCCAGCTTTGCTTTCCTGCCAAACGGCGAGGAGGATCAAATAAAAAAAAGAAAAGCCACGTTCCGCCAAGAAGAAAGAAAAGAAAAGAACCCCCCCTCCCCTCCCTCTCCCTTTTTTTTCTCATGGAAATAAGACCCTCCCCTGCCTCCCCCACCAGTCACACGTGGTGGCGGCGGCGGCGGTGGCCGGTGGGCTTCAGAATCAGTTCACACAATCCTCCTCTCCCAGTCCACACACACACAACAACGCAAAGTTGAGGGGTTTTGATTGAAGCCCACTCCTGTCCTCTCCTCTCCATCCATCCATCTATAGGACTGAAGATTCTTTAGGTTTTGGGTTGTTGTTTTTTTTAAGCGAACCCCCAGACCGGGACATAACAGAAGAACAAACAGCCGGGTTCCAGTCAGACAGCAGCAGCAGCATCACCATCAGAGATGAATTCGTCTACAACACGGACTGTATTATTAGAAAGCCTGAGCTAACCCGCAACGCAAGTTTTTTTCAACAAGCCCCCCGATCCGTTCCGATGATCGCCACAACCGTCCATCAGCGTCATCGTCGGCATCATCATCATCGCTGCTGCAGCATCGTATAAGCTTATTATATATATATATATATATCGTTGTTGTTGGTGTTCTCGGGCAGAAACCTCTTATCTCCAAACATTTTTGGTGTTTTTTTTTATTTTTTATTAACCCCTACTTGATCACACTACAGCGTCACACACAAAAAGCATCCAAAAAAGTAGCAGATCCACAAGCTCGAAACGCGGCGCGAAGCGGCGCGTTTTGAGCTTGTCGATCTGCTATTTTTTTCGGTGCTAATTTGAATTCTGAAAAGTAACAATTTTGGACATCGACGATATATTATACGCAAAAAAATAAATACAATTTAAAAAATATGCCGGTATTATTGCTATCGCTGGCGCAACAGCGCGTGGTCTTCTGCGCACTGGTGGTCTGTTCGCTCTCCATGTACGCGTCGCGGGCGACGAGCTCGTCGGCGTCGTCGTGCCCGCCGCGCTGCGAGTGCTCGGAGGCGGCACACACGGTGAAGTGCGTGGCCAAGGACCTGCGGAGCGTCCCGCGCGGCATCCCGGCGTACGCCCGGAACCTGTTCATCACGGGCAACCACCTCGGCCGCGTCGGACCCGACAGCTTCCGCGGGCTGGACAATGTCACCACGCTGTCGCTGAGCAACAACAGGTAAATGAGATTGTTTTTGTTTATAGGCCTATGTCACCGCCACGATTGATTATTGTCCCTAAAAGCAATAATAGGGGAGATTGTGTTAATGTCGCCGTCAACTTGTTCCCTAAAGCAATAATATAGGGGGGACGATCGGATTGCAGTTGTGGGATTTATAGGCTTAAAACCGTTGGTTCTCAAAGTGGGGTCCCCTGCCCCCATGCAGGGGTCCAGGGTCCTTGAGGTGGTTCCAGGGGGTCCCCGGCAAAATGAGTTAATATAGCATCAAAATCAGTTTGACCACTTTCATCTAGATTCATTGGATATTTGAAAATAGGTGAGCTATAAGCTCACAATGTGCTGCGATGTGATCAGCTGTTATCCAAAAATCATGCAAAAAAAAAACAAAAACATATATTCTTGCATGGGCCAAATACATATTAATGTGTGGGTCCTTGACATGACAAAAGTTTGAGAACCATGTATTTATGCAAAAAATAGCAGATCTCCAAACAGATGTGCTATTTTCAAATGAAGAAAACTGTTGAAGTGGTTAATCTGAATTGTGATGCTCTTCATTTGGTTGGGGGACCCCCTGCAATCCTTTCAAGGACCCCTGGATGTTCCCCGGACCGCACTTTTAGAACCCCTGCCATACTGTGTACATCATGTAGCCTAGTGCATGAGTCTTCAACAGGGGGTCCGGGACCCCTAGGGGGTCCTCAGAGTTACTACAGGGGGGTGCGCCAAATTTTTGTTGGGTTAGGAACTTTTACATTAACCACTTGAACCCTAGCATCCCTATTCTGCGGGGAACTTTTGCCAAAAATAGCAGATTTACAATCTTAATTGAGGGGTTTTGAGGGTATTGATGGTTTAAGTCAGGGGTCTTCAACGTTTTCAGGCCAAGGACCCCTTAGCTGAGAGAGAGATGAAGCGGGGACCCCCAACTACATGTTGTATAAAATCATGTTGGATATTAAACATTTTCATAGATAGCTTCATACTATTCATAGACTTGTGTATTTTCAGACAGTTAATCACTTGAACCCTCAATACTTAGAAAACTTGTACTTGGTCTGCTCTTTTTTTCCCCCTACCCCAAACCTCTTTGCTTGAAAATAGCAGATCTACAAGCTCACAACGCCTCGCAGCGTGAGGCGTTGTGAGCTTGTAGATCTGCTATTTTCGGCTAACGTTCCCTTCAGAATAAAGTGGTTAATGTAAAAAAAAAAAGGTTCCTATCACGCAAAGATTTGGCGACCCCCCTGTAGTAACTATGAGGACCCCCTAGGGGTCCCGGACCCCCTGTTGAAGACCCCTGGTTTAAGTGGTTAAATGTCTGAAAAATACACATTGACATGAATCCATCATATTAATAGAGAAGATAAATGTGTAAACAAACAAACAGAAACATGAAGCTATCTATGAAATCTATGAAAAGACAATATGTAGTGGTGGGGGTCCCTGCTTAATCTCTCTCTCAGCTAAGGGGTCCTTGGCCTGAAAAACGTTGAAGACCCCTGACCTAGGGTGATTCTAAACCTTTTTTTTATTTATTTCAAGGACCCCCAGTTTGATATGCGCATGGACCCCCATGTGATACCATGTATATATCTGAGACCCCAAATCTGCACTGTAAAATCCTCAGTGTTTTGCAGACCTGTAAGGCGTAAGGGTCCATTTGGTTGCATTTGTACACTCTCAGAGTTACAGACCTGTAAGGGTCCATTTGGTTGCATTTGTACACTCTCAGGTCCATAGGCTAATATGGATGTCATAAGTAGCCTAGTGTGTGTGTTTTATAAATATTGAACCAAGTAAAAGTAGCCTATTAGCAAGAACTTGTGACTAATAACTATCCATTGGATCAATTTCCTGAAAAGTAACGATTTGGGCGTACAAGGTTTCAACCCGACAGTGACAATATGCATTCTTTGTCAATAAAAACATCCATCAATCAATCCATCAATCAATCAATCAATCAATCAATCAAACCGCATTGACTTTAACCACTTGAACCCCAATTAGCCCAAACCAATTGCTATATCTAAAAGCTCACAATGTGACGCATTGCAACACATTATGAGCTTGTAAATCTGCTATTGCTGGCAAAGAAAAGAGAGAAAGCAAAGAGCAGACCAAGTACAGTTGCAACTCAGGTCCATCTCACTTACGAACAGAGGGTTTAAAGGCCCGTTCAAAGTCCCTAGATGGGTCTGAAACGTGCGTCACGGGGTGAGTGGTTAATCTGTTCCCCCGTGGGAGTGTCCCACCATGTAGGATTTGGGAGGCGGCTCTCACACCTTCTCCGGTCTGCGCTCTCGTTACAACCAGCCGGCCAGCGTTATTGTTCTCCTACTATATCGTTGCTATCGGACAGAAACCTTTTATCTCCATATTTTAACTTTCTGTGTTTTTTCGTAAATTAACGCCTTACTTGTTCATACTACAGCGTCACACAAAAGCATCAAAAGTAGCAGATCTACAAGCTCGAAACGCGGCGCGAAGCGACGCGTTTCGAGCTTGTAGATCTGCTACTTTCGATGTTTTTGAATTTGAATCCTGAAAAGCAACAGTTTTGGACATATGAGGTTTCCGCGACCGAGACGAAACCTCTGTCGTGGATCTACAAGCTCAAAACGCGACGCTTCGCGCTGCGTTTCGAGCTTGTGGATCTGCTACTTTTGACGCTGTTTGTGTTGGCGCTGTGGTTTGATCAGGTAGGGCATTCATTTACGAAAAAACTAAACGTTAGCCTAGGTGCCTGAACCGCTACACCAGTGGACCGCTACCCCAGCGGTCCAGGCCTATGTTTTTTTAAGCGAACATTTGTAACTAAAATCTTTTCTTCTGGGGGGTCCCTGGAACTAAATATTTTAAGATGAGGGTCCGAGGCCAAATACATATAATCTTGGGGATCCTTCACATGAACAACTTTTGAGAACCACTGATATTACAGCAAACATACGTGTTTCAGAAAACTGTTAGGATTTAGATGACATTTGTAGAATCAGCCTCAATCAGCCTGTAATCTGCTAAATTGTGGACATTTGTGCAAATCTTTAAATATATATTTTTTAAAGCGAACATTTGTAAAATATTTTGTTCCAGGGACCCCCAGAAGCAAAGATTCGAGTTACAAAATCCTGGGTTCGATTCCCACCGGGGATGCTGTAGGCGCTGGGGGCGTGTCTTCTCCACGTCATCAGCGCCCATACCCTAGGTGGGGTTGGCGAAAGGGCCTACTTTGTGTGGAGTTTGTATGTTCTCCCTGTGTCTCCTAGGGTAGTTAATACCCTCACAAAAACATGTATTAATCCTGGTCGCTATACCGCCTCCCCATGACAGCCGGGGCGCCTGATGGAGGGGAAGGGAGCTCGTTGGAATAACGTGTTCCTTCCACGCGCTACGTCCTAACGGGGAAACTCCCCCCTGTCAGGTGACAAGAAGGTCAGTTGGCTCTCATGCATTGAAGGAGGCATGAGCTCGGCCCTGGGCTCCCTCAGCTGGTGGGGGGAGTGTAGCGCCCAGGATCACTTAGATAATTGGCACCGGGTGAAAAAAGGGTTACAAAATTGTGGGATAAAAAAATGTAAAAAAAATAAATAAAAAAAAAGGTTGGCTTTAAAAAATGTATATTCAAAGATTTCCACTTAATGTTCATGATTTAAAAAAAAATAGCAGATCTACAAGCTCATAGCTTCCTGCCCACCCGCATATGAGCTTGCATAATCTGCTATTTTGGAATAGCCCAAAGACATCTTTAAATGACACACCCGGTCTTAACAGGTTAAGCTATAGCGATGTGTCGCTCATGATCGATTCGTTCAAAAGAACGGGTTCATTGCCGTGAACAAGCTCGTTCACTTACTGAAACTGTTACGCTCCCGCTATCGTTCATAACCCCCATCAACTCCCCCCGTAGACAGGACGGGAGGGCGGGCTGTACGTGCAACGTCATAATAACGCTCCCGCGATAGTGTTTTTCACAAGAAAATAGCGCCACTGAACAAGAACGTGAACGAATCATTTGAACGAATCATTTGAACGAATCATTCGAACGAATCATTGCCCTGAACGTGAACGAAATCGTCCGTTCACTGAAATGAACGTTTTTTTCCCCCACCACTATTAAGCTACAACTCTTACATTGTCTCACCCCTCCCTCGTTGTGTGCGTATAGGATCTGGGAGGTGGAGTCCCACACCTTCTCCGGCATGCGCTCCCTGCGCTCCCTGGACCTGAGCAACAACCAGCTGGCCTCCATTCACCCGGAGGCGTTCAGCATCCTCACCCACCACAACAACAGCAGCTCGCTGAGGGAGCTCAACCTGTCGCGGGCCCTGTACAACCACTCCGCCGTGACGGAGCTGGCCTCGTCGCTGCGATGGGGCTCCCTGGAGAGCCTGCAGGTCCTGGACCTGTCGGGGAACGGCCTGATCTTCCTGCCCACCCGCACCTTCTCCCACCTGGGCGGTCTGCGGCGTCTGCAGGTATGAGGGGTGTGTGGTTGCTGTCAAGTGGTGGGAAAAAGTGCTCGATTGATGTACTTAAAGGGGATGCCACTCATTTTCGACGTTGAACTATGTCTTTAAAACGTTTGGCTCCGCCCCCTCAGCCAAAAGCACACCTTGCGTATGTCACTGATCACATGACCTCAATCAATTATCCAGTTCTAGGGGGGGGGCATAGAAGGGGGGGGGGGGGGCTTTTTTCTTATTTCCGCACAACAGTTCTAAGGTGTATTAAAGACATATTTCAATGTTGAAAATGAGTGGAACTCCCCTTTAAAGTACCAAAGGTAGAAAGTACTCATTATGCAGAATGTTTTTCAAAAGAAAAAAAGAAAATGTATACAAAATCTTTTGAAAATAGCAGATCTACAAGCTCACAATGCGTCGCATGGCGACGCATTGTGAGCTTGTAGATCTGCTATTTTCAAATGGCCTAATAGGGCTGAAGTGGTTAATGTCTGTTTTGTAATAATAATCAAAATCTACAAAGTAACTAGTAACTAAAGATGTCAAATAATTGTTGTGGAGTAAAAGTGCAATATTTGCCTCTGAGATGTAGAGGAGTAGAAGAAAAGTACAGAAAATTGGAAATACTCCTATATTTACAATCTGGGAACCCATTTGGTAAAAAAAAGAAGAGAGAAAAATGTGTTTTTGGCTCTGGGGGCACTACCTCCTTTTTTTTGTAGAAATGTGAACTTGGTTTGGCTCCTCCCCTTTTTTAGTCCATTTCCTCCCAGGTGCTTCTGTGTTGATTCTAGTGATGGGTCGTTCATGATCGATTCGTTCGCTTTGGCGTGAACGTGAACAAACCCGCTCACTTCCTGAAGCTGTCACGTTCGCGGTTTCGTTCATGCCCCCCCTCCCCTCCCCCCCGTACACAGGACGGGGGGGGGCGGGCTGTTCCCACGATGCGGTTTGAGTTGTTTTTCACGAGACATGAACGAATCATTTGAACAGATCTTTGCCGGCCGTGAACGTGAACAAAATCGTCCGTTCACTAAAATGTTCTTTTTTTTCCCCCCAACACTAGTTGATTCCTACTAACAATAACACTACATGTTTATATTAGTTTATATTATATATATTGACTGACACTTGATTGATTGATTGGAATACTTTATGAACTAGATTTCCATTGTACTCAATTCATACATTACACATTATACATTATACAACACAAATACAATACAAAACATATTGGGATGAATCTCAGTAGAATCATAAGGTATATTTTTACAGGGAAAGGAGGGGTGGGGGCGGGGGGGTGCAGAGGATTCCACTGTCAAGATGCTCAAGGACTTAATATATGTTCGATCACATTTTGAGAGCAGGAATTCTTGCATTGATATCACTGTATTCCATCGATACCATACCGACTAGGGTTGGTCGTTATGGTGTCTTACTTTGAGAACCACTACAATAGTATGCATGCATTGTTAGTATGATTGAGTTTGTGTCATCCCAAATTATAATGAAGGGCAAAACTATATAGATTTAAAAAAAATAGAGGAATCGTTAAAGGGAGCCGTTGAGGAATCGGACCGCTAAGAGGGAATCGTTACGAACTGGAATCATTAAAACTCTAAAGGATCCCAACCCTAATAACGACGCTGTGCTTGTGTGTTTTTGTTACTCCTAGCTGCTGTGTCGCTACTCTTACAGTACTGCTTTTCCTCTGTATCTGTACTTAACTGCTGCACTGCCCTCTGGCGACTGCATTTCCCCTGCCGGATCAATGAAGGTCTCTCAGGCAAGCGGTATAGCCTTGCCAGCCACACTATGGAGTGGAGTACCTTGTTTTTGGCCGCCATCATGCTAATGAACAAGCACTGAATACACTGCGCAGACTATATGGCCACTTGCCTGTGGCTAAACGGACCTATGACAATGCTGTTTTGCGCGTGAGCCATTTACCGTTTTGTCATCATGTGGTTTAGTTTTAATACAGATTTCTGAAGTAGCTTCTTTTTTTTCTATAACTCTTGAGACTGTAGTTGCTGTGTTGGTTTTACGTGCCTTTTACTTCGTGATTGGTATTTGCTAGGGCTGTCACAAGTACAATTTAAGTTGGCGATGAATTGTCACACAAATAATTGCAATGAACGATTTCATTGTGTTTTTGGCGTTGAACATTGGAACATCTGGTTTGACCGCTTAGGCTTCGCAATCAAAAATTGCACGGGGCAGTTATGACAAATAACTTAAATATACAAAGAAATTACTGACATTTTTTTTTGTGTCATTTTATACCTTAAAAAAATATTTAAATAGCAGAAATAGCTGATCTGCAAGCTTACACCGCGCCACAGTGTTTCTTCTATTTTTGGAAAATGTTTGAAAGTGTATGTACATTTTTCATCATGGAACAATTATAATGATTATGCAAAATAATTGCAATTAACTCAAATAATTGCGATTAGGCGATTATGTAATAATTGTTACGTAATTGTTATGTAAAAAGCCTATTGCTGATAGTGAAGTTGAACCTCTCTCTCTCTCTCTCTCTTTATCAATCCAGCTCTCCAACAACTCGCTGGTGGCCGTCCATAACGCTACCTTCCAGGGCCTGGACGGCCTGGAGGAGCTGGACCTGTCCCTCAACTCCCTCAAAACCATGTCGGACGAGGCCCTGAGCGAGCTGGACTCCCTGCCCGCTTCCGCCGCGCTCCTGCTCGGCCAGAACCCGTGGACCTGCACCTGCGGCATCGAGCCCTTCGCCGCCTGGCTCAACAACGGGTCGCGGGGCGGGCGGGGGCCCCGCGTGCGCGACGCCGACGCGCTGGCGTGCTCCTTCCCGGCGGACATGCGCAACACGTCGCTGGCGGCGGCGGCCAAGTCGCCGACCCTGGGCTGCCACCAGGCGTCGCCGGGGGCCGACCTGGCGCTGCAGACGTCCTACGTGTTCCTGGGGATCGTGCTGGGCTTCGTGGGCCTGGTGTTCCTGTTCGTTCTCTACCTGAACCGGCGGGGCATCAAGAAGAGGATGTACGACTTGCGGGACGCCTGCCGGGAGGTGTGGGAAGGGTACCACTACCGCTACGAGATGGAGTCGTCCGACCCGCGCCTGTCGCAGGCGTCGTCCAGCACCGGCGCGGACACGGTGTGACGCCCCGACGATCGCTGCGTCGTAAAGAATAAAACTATAAAAAAACGGGCAATATGTGCTCCTTCCGACGTCCAAACTTTTCTTCGGAAAGGGAGGTGATATAACTACGAATTGACGTCATTCCGAACTTCTGATGGGCGGTCTCTGAACTTTTTTCCTCAGAACTCGTGCACCCCCAGATTCTCTGGACTATAGTTCGGAAAGCCTGTCCGAACCGGACGTTTTTTTTTCGACGCCGGAAAGAGGCATGTATCAGCCTTTTAATCGGACTCTGGGGGTACAAATGGAACCGAATGGACGCTTGACTGTTTAAACCCCCACGTGTCCCGATTCTGGAGAAATGTCATAAAATAAGGGAACATTTGGCCAGAAATAGCAGATCTACAAGCTCACAACAATCACTACACCTTGAAAACCCTGAGTATTAGTCCTGTTTTTCAACATGTGGTCCGGGGTCTCCTACCCAGGACCCATAAGGGTCTGTAACTCTGAGAGGGTACAAATGGAACCATTTTTTCCCCTTCCTCTCCAAACTACACTGTAAATGTGTTCATTTAACTCTGAGAGTGTACAAATGGAACCCTGGTGGTCCCTAGACCCCACATTGAGAACCAGTTTTAGGCTATAAATAGGACCAAATGGACCCTTAAACCATTTAAACCCTAGTGTCCCAATTCTGGGCATCTCACATGCGAATATTTGACGAAAATAAGCGCACATTCGGCGGAAATGACCGCTTTACAAGCTCACAACGTGTTGTGTTGTGAGCTTGTAGATCAGCTGTCTTCGCTGAAGAGTTTTGGTGTAGAGGGGAAAAGGGAGGTGACCAAGTATAGACCCCTGGGCGACCACGGTCAATCAAGTATATGAGATTTAAATGGTTAAAGGACCACTTCACCCATTTTCATGCATCTTCATATATTTGCTCCTCACTAATGCTTTTTTAAGATAGTACCAGTTTTGTCTATTTGGTCTGTGTCTCAGAGGAGGGCTGTGGACAGTTGATGATGTCACTGGTAGGCAGGTTTCTGAACTGTCCACAGCCCTCCTCTGAGACACAGAGCGAGTAGACAGAAATGGTGCCATCTTATAACGAACATTAGTGAGGACCAATTATATGAAGATAAGGTTGAAAATGGGTGAAGTGGTCCTTTAAGAGTCAATTTAGTTCCATTTGTACACTCAGTTAAGTTTTTTCCCCCAGTGAATGATGCTATACTATGACACAAAACCCGGACTTCTTTTTAAATAACGCATTTATTAATAGAATAATGTAAAAAACTAATGTACATATTTGTAAATATATACATTATGATAGCATTGATATAAGTATACTGTTTTAGCTTTGTCAATGGAAGCATGCACTGCCTGTGTCTACTTACCTAAGTACTCTGTTGGATTAAGGTCATGTCATTGATTTTCATGGACATGAATATAAAATTACAAAACAATAATATTGTTAATCGTTTGTTTATATACCTGTCTTCAGTTTATGATAGTTTCTGACTGGACAAAGTACTCAACTCCTTGAGTCAAAGTATACTTCTTAGACATGTAGTGGATTGATGGTCATAAGCATAAGTATACGAAAATACAAATACTTAAGTCATTCATCTTCAAGAAGAAGATGAATTCAAGTTCAAATACAAAACAATGAGTACTTAAAGGGATATTTCACTTTCAAAATCATTTTTTGTCATTTTATCGTCTACTCAGACTTTTGTGAGCACCCCAGACAGTTTTTAAGTTGCTTGATTCAGTATTTAGATATGTGATATTCATTTTATCAGACACACCCCCTTCCTATACAAACCCATTATAACTTCAAACTCCATTTTTAACATGCTAGATTCATGAAAAACACCCGTCCTTGGTTCTTGTGACCTGCCCTCCTAATGCGTGAGGGGGCTGTGTTTCTTTTTTTCGATTACTTTTTTCATTTATTTAATTTAAGTTCTTTATTGTATTTCATTTATTTCATTTTCCAAAGAAAATATAAAAAATCACACCCTGTGTGAAGGAAGCGGTGCCTTTGATGAGTGGCCTCCTGGTGGCGCTATAATAGGGCGGGGCGGGGCTTCAGCAATCAATGCTCGTCCCTAGTGGTGGTCTAAGTCCACATACCAAATTTGGACTTGGTGGCATGCTGCGAACTGGAGTTATAGCTGTTTAAAGCCCGTGCTCAAACGGACATAACGGACAAACGGACAAACGGACAAACGGACAAACGGACATACGGACGGACATAGTCAAGTGTAGAGCGGCTGGCACCGCTAAAAATACATGAAAAAAGTAATTGAAAAAACTCTCCTCACGCATTAGAAGGACTATATCAGTCACCAGAACCAAGGAACGGTGTTTCCGATGAATCTAACATGGTTAAAATGGAGTTTGAAGTTATAATGGGTTTATATAGGATGGGGGCGTGTCTGATAAAATGAATATCAAATATCTAAATATTGAATCAAGCAACTTAAAAACTGTCCGGGGTGCTCACAAAAGCCTGAGTAGACGATAAAATTACCCTTTTTTTTTTTTAAAGTGCCTTTGTTGTTAACTCGTCAGCTTCGCTAACTTGTCACAACTTGTCGAGCTCGCCGCTCAAACGGGAGAAAGCTCAACGAGCTGATTGAAGTAACGGAACGTGATTAATTAGCAACGCCGCAGTGTGACATATCATCATGGGGTGGCGGTCTGAGAGCTAATTAAATCCCTGTCAATCTGACGGGAAGCCACAAGCCCACACGTCGTTGGATCATGAAATGACAAAATACTCTGACATGTGACCCTGTGAATTGGCTCTATGCACAGCAGCCATATAGTCAAGACATTCACATGGTGTTACCAATGATACTAATGAAGGCTCTGTTCCATTCTGGTCAAACAGAGTCAGGGTGCTGATATTGTGCATGTTGGCTCACTGCAAACACTCCCAAATGGCCCTTTGCGGGTGTGTAACTCTGAGAGTGTACAAATGGAACCAAATGGACCCTTACGGGTCCATTTGGTTCCATTTGTACACTCTCAGAGTTATGGGGGTCGTGGAAATTGAAATATCTGAGAACCACTGTGCTACACGAAATGGAACAGAGCCTTCATTAGTATCATTGGTAACACCTGTGAAGGAAGTGATAATATGGCTGCTGTGCATAGAGCCTGTTGCAGGCACAGTCTCCCATTCAATCTTTGGGGTGTTTTTTGTAGAGGGGGACAAGCCCCTCTGTTCCCCTGTCATCACCCAGGGCAGTGTTCATGTCGTCGCCTAAAACTATGACGAGAAATGTTCGTCGACTACCTTTTTTCACTGATGAAAACGAACTAAAAACAAAGCTATGATGAGTAAAACTATTACTAAATATACTGACAATTTCAACAACTAAAACGTGTACGGAATGGTAGGGCTATTTTCTTATTCACAGTATCCACCGCAGATGGCACAAACGAAGTCTTGCAACCCTTATTTTTTGCTAAGCCCCCTGTCTGATGGTAACAGCCCAAATGAAGGGCAAAGAGGGTGGGTGGAGTCATTGTTTGGGTAATGGAGCGGTTGTGTTTGTCCTGAAGTTGCAATTGTTTGTCTCCAATGATCTTACTAGCCTGGTTGACTACCTGGGTGAGCTTGTTTCCTATCTCTTAACTGAGAGGTTACCATACCAGGAGACGATGTTACAGTAAAAGGGAGCGCACTCACGTTAAAGGAGTAGTTCACCCAAAAAACTACTTATTTTCTATCAATTACACACCTCATAAAGCCTTGAATTCATGGAGAAGTTTTTGATGATGTCAATATTTTGATGACCAGCGGAGTCTCCGGTATAGAAGACTCAATGGAGTCTCAAAGAGTCTCCTACTGATCAGCCACCCTGTCATAAAAGTATTGGCTCAGTATATATATTGGCTCAAAACGTGTCGCAGCGCGACGCGTTTTGAGCTTGTAGATCTGCTATTTTTGCTATTCTCTAAATTGGACTTCAGATTTTATTTGTTGCTATTTTTTAATTGGATCCTGAAAAGTTACATTTTTATTTAATTTCAATTGCGTTCAGTTATGTTAACTTTATGAATTAAATACAAATACATTGGACATAAAAAAGACAATATAATTTGAATACTATAGTAATTAAGCTACTATAGACTGAAGTAATTAAAGCGGTTCATGTTTGCATGTTAGGAATTATAACAGCTGAAATCAGTAATATGTCAGTATTACGATATTAACCTGCGGGCCGCATTAAGTTAAGGTGGGGGCCGCATGTGGCCCGCGGGCCGCCAGTTGCCCATGTGTGCCCTAGGGAGTCTGTTAGGAATTAAGCCTCCGCAACATTCCTGAAGGAGGAGAACTCTGAGAGTGCACATACGGAACCAAATGGACCCTTACAGGTCTGTGACTCTGAGAGTGAACATATGGAACCAAACGGACCCTTACAGGTCTGTGACTCTGAAAGGGTACACATGGAACCAAATGGACCCTTACAGGTCTGTGACTCTGAAAGGGTCCAAATGGAACCAAATGGACCCTTAAAGGTCTGTGACTCTGAAAGGGTACACATGGAACCAAATGGACCCTTACAGGTCTGTGACTCTGAAAGGGTACATATGGAACCAAATGGACCCTTACAGGTCTGTGACTCTGAGAGTGAACATATGGAACCAAACGGACCCTTACAGGTCTGTGACTCTGAAAGGGTACACATGGAACCAAACGGACCCTTACAGGTCTGTGACTCTGAAAGGGTCCAAATGGAACCAAATGGACCCTTAAAGGTCTGTGACTCTGAAAGGGTACACATGGAACCAAATGGACCCTTACAGGTCTGTAACTTTGAGAGTGTACAAAAGGCTGAGGTATGACTGAGGTCCCAGATATGACATAAATAAATAAGAACAAACAAAAAACATGCTATCTAATGCATATTAGAACTTGGAGATCCTTGACATCAGAAAGTTTGAGAATCAACAGTCTAAACTATAACTGGAAACCCCCCAAATCTACACTGTAAAAACCTCAGCGCTCATTTAACCCTGAGACTGTGACAAATGGAGCCGAACATGGTTCCGCGTTGAGAAAGCCAGTCCCTCCCAAAGTCCCCCGACATTTCCCCCCGGAAATGTCTCCGCCACGTTTTTTTTCCTCTTTCTTTCTTTCTTTCCCCTCCCTCCCTCCTCCTCCTTTTTTTTTCTTTTTCATGAAACTTTGCTTTGTTTTAAACTCATGACTTTTATTGTCAAAATGATGAGAAACAGTTGTGTGGTTTTCTGAGTCTGTTGAAAGAAGTCCCCCCGCCCCCCCGCTCTCTGAAAGCTCTTTGAAGGCTGTGTGTGTGTGTGTGTGTGTGTGTGTGTGTGTGTGTGTGTGTGTGTGTGTGTGTGTGTGTGTGTGTGTGTGTGTGTGTGTGTGTGTGTGCGTGTGCGCGTGCGCGTGTGCGTGTGCGTGTGTGCGCGCGCGCGAGTGTGAGTGTGTGTGTGTGTGTGTGTGTGTGTGCGCGTGAGTGTGAGTGCGCGCGTGTGTGTGTGTGTGTGTGTGAGTGCGCACGTGTGTGTGTGTGTGTGTGTGTGTGTGTGTGTGTGTGTGTGTGTGTGTGTGTGTGTGTGTGTGTGTGTGTGTGTGTGTGTGTGTGTGTGTGTGTGTGTGTGTGTGTGTGTGTGGTAGAGCTCCACATTGTTTTGTTTAAGGGACTTTCTTTTTTTTCTTTTTTTCCACTGATGAAACGCAGTCGATTCTGAAACACCAGCAACACAGATGCATTCTGGGAGCATCTCTGACCAGTTAGAGACTACACTGTAGTTTAGAAATCTGACCAGTTAACACAATGGTTCACGTGTCAAGGACCCCCACGTTTACATGTATTTGGCCCCATCTGAAAACATGTTGCGCCAGGGACCCCCAGAAGAAAATATTTGTGTTTAAACTGTTCCTCATTTAGCTGGGGACCCCCTGGAATCCCCCAAGGACCCCCACAAACCCCACTTTGAGAACCAGTGAGTTAAAGAAACTGGGCATAGTCTTAAGGCCCCCTTAGACCCCCCCCCCCCCCTGAACCCCATCATCCGTATTGTGCTGAAAGCTTTCGCTGAAAATAGCAGATCGACAAGCTCACGCGGCGCGGTGTGAGCTTGTCGATCTGCTATTGACAGCGAAAGCCTTCCTACAATAAAATACAACACAAAAAATACACTAGCATAGAGCCCTGAGGGATTCCTGTCAACCATATGGGGTTTAAGTGGTTAATTTACAATGGTTTTATAAGGAGGCACGTTTTAAGGAACATGCGGGTTGCTTTTGACTGCACATGGAAGTGGAATTTAATCATTCTAGACCGCCACTATGTCACATCCCTATTTTAATTTATGTTCATATTACGTGCCATGTTTTTAACCCATATTTTTGTCATTTTTTAGATTTCTTTGGCTATTCAAAAATAGCAGATCTACAAGCTCATAGCGCTATGAGCTTGTAGATCTGCTATTTTTTGAAAGTCTTTGAATATATCATTTTTGAAAGCGAGCATTTGTACGTCAAATCTTTGCTTCTGGGGATTCGAGAAATGTCTTCTAAATCTAAAACCTTTTTTTCAAAAAAAACTTAAGTTGCTATAATATCAGTGGTTCTCAAACTTTTCCATGTCAAGGACCTCCCAAAATGATATGTATTTGGCCGCGGACCCCCATCTGAACATATTTTGTTCCAGGGACCCCGGGAAGCAAAGATTTGAGTTAAAAATGTAAAAAAAAAAGATTTGCACACATTTTTACGATTTTCTTCCAAGGAAATAGCTTAAAAAAAAAACGCAGTCGCAAAACGACATGGACGTGTTGCTGGTCTCAATGGGTTAATTTCAATCAAATGAAACACTTCTCAGACGTACAAGCTCACATCCCCTCGTGAGCTTATACGTCGGCTACTCTCGGCAAGCGACACCGGTTGGCGGCGAAGCATAAATTAGGCTTCACGCCGTCAGCTTGTGCGGTTCTTTGCCTCTGGAACCGCTTGATGAAAGAGGGTAACATTTACCCCGAGACGAATGGCATTTTGTTGCAGGAAGAGCTAGACACACAAACAAATAAATCGTCCGCCGTCGGGTATGGAAACCTTGTAAGTCCATATTTCAGCCTTGTACGATATGTTTTTTTATTAAATGAATTCCCCACTTTGTCGTGCAGGAGTCTCACACGAAAGGAGCGAAAAATAACCTACAGTAGTGAAGCTCAGAGCTTGTAGATCAGCTATTATAGCAGGATAGCGTCTGTCATTTTTTATTTTTGCGTTGGCTATTAAAAATAGCATATATACAAGCTCACAGTGAGCTTGTACGTCTGCTATTCTTTTTGTTTAAATGGGAGAACTACTGATTTAGAAGGCATTTGTAGAATTGGCCTCAGGTCTTAAAGGGATAGTTTATGGAGACTTGAATTATGGAGACTTGAATTAATGGAGATTTTTTTGTTTTTATCGCATTCCTAAGCCAATAATTTGATGACTGGCGGCGGCTCCGGGTAGGAGACACAAAGAGTCAACTTTGAGTCTCCTACCGGAGACATTAGCATCTTTCCACCGGTCATCAAATTATTGGCTCAGGAATGCGATAAACAAAAACTAAAAAATCTCCATGAATTCAAAGCTTCATGGTGTGTGTAATTGAAAGAAAATAAGTGATTTTTTGGGTGAACTATCCCTTCAAAGTGGTTAACTGTAAGTGTGTGCGAGTTGTATGAATATTAAACCAATGAAAAGCATTAACGACTAAAATAATAAGTACATTGGATCCATTGGAACACAGGTTATTCATTCACATTTCCTGAAAGGTAACAGTTTGGGGACATATGGGGTTTCCCCCCGACAGCAAACGATACACAGAAGTCCAGCAACAGACCAATACGTCATCCCTGGAATTGTTATTCTCCTGCCCTGCAAGTGGAGCTGAGCATCTGGGGGACGCAGAGAAGGACACCGAGACAAGGCTGAGACACTCGGTGTGGCGAGACAGTCGGTGCAGTGAGACACGTGGTGAGACAGGGAAATGGACACTGGGTGCGTAGAAAGCAAAATAAGCCAAAGTTCTGCCTGTGGTGAGGCAGACTGTAGAGGAAAAAGGGTACTCAGGCACTCTCCGTCTGTGGTGGAAAACGTACTCAAATGTTTTACGTAAAAGTATGAAATATTGCAATGTAGAAGTACTCTGTTACAAGTAAAAGTCCGGAATTCAAAATTGACTAGAGTAAAAGTACAAAAGTATCGGTATCAAAATGTACTTCAAGTACCAAAAGTAAAAGTACTAAAATGTTTGAAAATGGACGATCTACAAGCTCGAGCTTGTAGATCGGCAAGTAGGTGGGTAGGTAGGTAGAGAGACAGACAGACAGACAGACAGACAGACAGACAGACAGACAGACAGACAGACAGACATTCAGGCAGGCAGGCAGGCAGGCAGGCAGGCAGGCAGGCAGGCAGGCAGACAGACAGACAGACAGACAGACAGACAGACAGACAGACAGACAGACAGACAGACAGACAGGTAGGTAGGTAGGTAGGTAGGTAGGTAGGTAGGTAGGGAGACAGACAGACAGACAGACAGACAGACAGACAGACAGACAGACAGACAGACAGACAGACAGACAGACAGACAGACAGACAGATAGACAGATAGACAGACAGATAGATAGATAGAAACCCTGATGCTACAGGTGCATTTCTTATCGATTAGGTGGCAAGGATACTGCTTATCAGTCTTACAAGTCAAAGGAGGACATGAGGTCAGAGCATTGACTTGCAGAGGAGAAAACAATTGAGGTGCTTGCAGTATTACAATGCAGTGAGACAAAGAGAGTCTCACACGAGCGTCAGTGAGAGATCCGCTTTGTTTCCCTAATTCTTCACACAGACGGCCACTATCCTGACGCCAGTGGCGGACAGTAACTGAGTACGTTTACTTGAGTAAATGTTTTGAGTATCTGAACTTTACTGGAGTATTATGTTTTTTTGGATACTTGTGAGTTCCACTACATTTCAAAGACAAATATTGTACTTTGACTCTACTACATTTCTAGGAAGGGACCATGTACATTATGAATGAACCACTTCAGCCCGCATTCAAAAATAGTGAAAATAGCAGATCTACAAGCTCACAATGTATCGCATATTTTAGTATGCAATACATTTTCTTCGTATTTTCTTTTTTTTTGGGGGGGGGGCTGTCTACATTTCAATAAGCAATATTATCATACAAAATAAAACATCTAATAATAACAATAATAAAACAGGTACTTTTACTTGTGGTTGTGTAATATTTGACAAGGAGTATCTACACTTTTACTCGAGTACTAGATGTGACTACTTTGTCCACCACTGCCTGCCACCCAATAGGACCAGTGATGGAAGAAGTAGGCTACTGAGATTTAAAAGTAGCAATATTCCAATGTAGAAATACTCTGTCCTGTATTCCAAAAAAAAAATCTTGAATAAAGGCACAAAAGTATTGACATAAAAATAGCAGATATAATAGCGATGTGACACATTGTAAGCAATATCAATGTGACACATTCTGAGCTTGTAGATCTGCAATTTTCTATTAGATGTAGTATAAAAAAATAGGGCTTGATTGGTTAATATATGCATTGTAACGATAATCTAACTCTACATCAATGTAGAGGAGTAGAAGTATAAATGATCGAAAAAAAGGCAACATTCAAGTAAAAGTATGTCAAAGTGTCACCTATGCAGTAAGTACAGTACTTGAGTAAATGTACTTAGTTACTTTACTCACACCACGGAACAGGGTTCAGTCTCCATGACACAGTGGTGTGTATTGGTGCAGCCATTGTTAGAGGAAGTGGCATCATTCATTGTTCATGAATTAATTGTCAGGCGGGGAGGACAGTCCCAGGGGAATTAAGGTATCGTTAGATGCTCTCACCACATGTGTCACAGCCAGGGCACACAGTTAACCACTTGAAACCCCAGCATCCGCATTGTGGGGGAAGCTTTCGCAGAAAATAGCAGATCGACAAGCTCACAACACGTTGTGAGCTTGTCGATCTGCTATTTTCTGCGAAAGCTTTCCCCACAATATTGATTTGATTGACTATTTTACTTTTGTGTGTAAAACTTTGTATGCACAATCCATAGAGGCCAAGGAAAAACCTTTGCCCTGCATTTTTTATATCTGCTTTTCGTAGCGCCACCAGGTGGCCGACTTATATATTTCACGCAAATTGGTACAAATGATCTCTACAGTCATGTGATCAAGGCTGATCTGTTTGAATTGTCATATTCCATCCTGATAGATAAGATTGACATCTAAAGTTTGCAGGAGTGGCACGTTTTGAACAAAATGGCATAAATCATGAACGCAGCGTCTGAAACTTTGCACCGCATTCGCACTACGCTGAGGAACAAATAACAACCGTTTAGCATTGCCCTATTATAGCGCCACCAGGAGGCAGATTTTTGCTAAACAATACATTTTTATATTACTCCTACAAATTGTGTCCAAACATCAAATCGGTAGCCTACACATTATCTCTATAGTCAAGTGATTTTTCATATTCCAACCTGATTGGCGAATTCCGAACATTGCTGAGCCACAACATAACCTACCTGACCTGTGCTCAGAGGACCACTTTTTCTAGTTAAAAATCAGTCAGATTATCCATAAGTATATCCCATCTTTCAGCACCACGTAGGCAGAGATCTTTCACTCTCCCTCTCTCCCTCCGTGTGGGCTCTGACACAGCTGGAGTGCGCAGTGTGTGTTTGATGCACTGTTTACATAACGTTATCGTTCTTCAGTGTGGAGGACGCTAACTTAATTATCATTATTGTTGTAGTTATAGTTATCGTGCTCACTTAAATAATTGGCACCGGGTGAAAAAGGGTTACAAAAATCGTGGGATAAAAAAATACGTTCTAAACATTTAAAAAAATGTTTAGAACATTTCCACAAAACATGTAAAAAAAGAAAGAAATCAGTCTGTCTCTGTATCTGTCTCAAACCCACAGCACTCAGTGGTTGCATTGAAGTGCATTGGACATGCTGGCCATACATAGGTACTGCAGCTAAAAACGGCTGGGGCCACTGTACATGAATGAGACAAAAACGGTTTCGGCCAATGGGCTCGACTCGCGAGCTTGCGCCCGAGCTTGCACACAGGGCTGCGCATCTCTGTGACGCAAAACCTGTCACCGATGTGACGCAAAACGTGTCACAGTGGCCCCAAATAGGCCTCGCCCATCACACTTCACAACCCGGAAGAAGGGGTGATTTCGCCTCGTGCGCTGGGTGAGCAACTCACTGGGTACATACACACATGTCCGTTCACGACCGTACGGCGTCCGTTCCGCGTCGGTTCCGTTCGCCGGAAGTTCCATCCACTCCCATGTTAAAAAAAAACGGGACCGTACGGTCCCGTTTTTTTTTAACATGGGGGATGGGACCTCCGGAAATGTGTGGATGCACCCACTGGGTCAATCCACACATGAGCGTACGCTGACGTGCAACGCTACGCTACGCTAGCCCCGTCCACTCCCATGTTAAGTTTTAAACCGGAAGTTCCGGTCCGGTTTTTCCTATAACATGGGAGTGGACGGGACTTCCGACTTCCGGGCGTCAAGTTGACGCTCATGTGTGGAAGCACCCACCGCGTGCTTCCACACATTTCCGTTTACGACCGTACGGCGTCCGTTTCCGTTCGCCGGAAGTTCCATCCACTCCCATGTTAAAAAAAACGGGACCGTACGGTCCCGTTTTTTTTTAACATGGGAGTGGATGGAAATTCCGGCGAACGGAAACGACGCGGAACGGACGCAAAACGGTTGCGAACGGAAATGTGTGTATGCACCCAATGCAAGTGGATCGGAGGCGATATCCGGTGCCCTCTCTATTATTTTTAACCCTATGGTCTGTCTACCTGTGTCCCATACTGTATCTGTATCTGTCAGTCTTTGTCCCCTATATATGGGCATGTGACAGGGTTATTGTCTGCGTCATAGTGACGGGCTGCCGGCCGGCCTCCATAATATGGTTATATCCGAGTCATACTGTCACCGCTGGCCCGCCTGCCCATTAGCCAACTTTAATATAGGATAGTGAAAATAGCCAATCCACAAGCTCACGACATGTCGCGGTGCGGGCAGACTGTATAGAGGAAGCATTTGAACATAGCGTGAACCAACAGTCTAAGACTTTAGTCTGGTTGCGCAGTAGGAGATCTACAAGCTCACAACGCCTCCCGCTGCGACACGTTGTGAGCTTGTCGATCCGTTGCACAGAAAACGACTCTGTCAGGCGTATCGCTCTGTGCCAGACTGTCTTTAGCATGCTAGGCGAGCGAAGAAAGAGGCAGTTCATAAGAAGAAAAAAAAACGTCCTGTCATCCCGGATTCATTCCCCGCTGTTTGCAACAGAACGGCTTGTTACGAAAAACAACAACAGACAAATCAGACCAATTAGTGGTGGTTTTGGGGATTCTATATTGTTGTCAAAGTCATATTTGAGGTCTGTTTCTTCAGTGGGATATGGTTATGGAAATTGGCCTGTTTTGCTGTCAGTGGGGGGGAAAAGTACTCAGCTTTTTTGAAGTAAAAAAATACTCTGCTACGAGTGATAGTCCTGTAATGAAGATGTAACGATAGTAAAAGTATGAAAGTTTTGACATCAAAATATTCTAAATGTACCCAACTTTACGTAGTAAAATGTGTCATAATTTGTCAAACTTCTTCCAAAATGGCTGATCTACAAGCTCACAACACAAAAGTCTAAAACAGGGCTTATGAGTGGTTAATATATGTTTTATAATAATAATCTTAATCTGCAACGTAACTGAAGCTGTCAAATAATTGTAGTGGAGTAACAAGCTCAATGTTTGCCTCTAAGATGTATAGTGAAGTATAAAGTATCCAAAATTGGAAACACTCAAGTAAAGCACAAAGTACCTCAACATTTTACTTAAGTACAGCACTTGAGTACATGTACTTAGTTTCCAGCGCTGCCTATTGTTTAGTGTGACCAGTGAAAGATGTCATTGTTTGGTGACATTTCCTGACATGTCATATATATTCATTCAAGCTGTTTGTGCAAACCGCTGTGGAGTCTTTTGAAGAGGTTTTTCTTTTTTCTTTTTAAATCTTGTATATTTTAGCCCAGTTGTACTAATCTGTCCAACATGTGGCTTTGTCGGCAAGAAACCTCACATCTCTGTAATTCAACTTTTTATGTTTTTTTTTGTTTTTGGTGTGAATGCCCTTCTCCGTTGCACACAAGAGTTTGCTCAAAATGAGCAAAAATAGCAAATCTACAAGCTCACGACACGCCGCACCGCAACGGTTTCGGACATAGGTTTCCACAATGTGGCTTTTTTTTCCAGTCGAGTATAAAACACATAATGCTGAATATGTTTTCGGTTTAGAAAACTCTTTCTCTGAGGCAATTAGGCTCTCTTTTATGTCCCTGTGTTTGTTTGTGTGTGTGTGTGTGTGTGTGTGTGTGTGTGTGTGTGTGTGTGTGTGTGTGTGTGTGTGTGTGTGTGTGTGTGTGTGTGTGTGTGTGTGTGTGTGTGTGTGTGCGCGCGCGTGCTCGCGTGCTCGCGGGAACATCTTGGGACTATTAAAAGGGTTTAATTTTCATGACAGAGAATATGCCTTAAAAGTGAATCCCACATCTGTCAGAAATAGAAGACGTTAAAAAAATAGTTAAAAAGAGACCACAACAGAGCACACACACACACACACACACACACACACACACACACACACACACACACACACATGCACGCACACCCGCACATGCACATAAACACGCACACCCACACACACACACACACACACACACACACACACACACACACACACACACACACACACCCCAAAATGACGAACAAAGACACACTGGCATCCGCTCAACCACTGGCATGATTCACTGTTGGAAAGTAACCAAGTACATGTACTCAAACATCATTTTGAGTTCATTATTATTATTGTTTTACCGTACTTGAACTACACAGAAAACTACATCTTTGAAAACTTTAGTTACAAGTTACTCTGTAGATTTAGATTATTATTAGAAAATATATACTAACCGCATAAGCCCCACATTATTCATTAATCACAGTTTAAAAGTAGCAATATCACTGTATAAAATGACTCTGTTAAAGGTAAAAGGCCTGTATTCAAAAGTTTACTTGGGTATTGGCATCAAAATATACTTACAGTACCAAACATAAGAGCGCTAACATCTTTAACAATTTGTAATTTATAAAAAGCTTAAGTGCTTAATTCTAATTATTTCTGGCTTTTCTAACAAACCAAACCATGTTAGAATGAGTTGAGATAGGCTCTATGCACAGCAGCCATAGATATTGTGAAGAAATTCACAGGTGTTGCCAATGATACTAATGAAGGCTCTGTTCCATTCTGGTCAAACAGAGTCAGGGTGTTGGCTCACTGGAAACACTCTGCAACACCAGTGGGTCTAAAATTGGGGTTCAGGGACCCTCGTGGGTTCCTTGAGGGGGTTCCAAATGGCCCCTTACGGGTGTGTAACTCTGAGAGTGTACAAATGGAACCAAATGGACCCCATTTGGTTCCATTTGTACACTCTCAGAGTTATGGTGGTCGTGGAAATTAAAAAGCACTGTGCTGCACTAAATGGAACAGAGCCTTCATTAGTATCATTGGTAACACCTGTAAAAGGAAGTGATAATATGGCTTCTGTGCATAGGGCCTATTTCAGTGAGTTGCGATGATTTTAATAGTGGAGAGGCTTCCTGCTTCAATAGACACATTATTAGTTATGGTGGTTTTAATAGGGGAGAGACATACATGCAGTGGTGGAAGAAGTACTCAGATATTTTACTTAAGTAAAAGTAGCAATACCACGATATAAAAATACTCAGTTACAAGTAAAAAAGGCCTGTGTTCAAAATGTTACTTGAGTAAAAGTACAAAAGTATTGGTATTAAAATATACTTAAAGTACCAAAAGTAAAAGTATACTAAAACGTTTGAAAATAGCAGATCTACAAGCTCACAATGCGCCGCACTGCGAAGCGTTGTGAGCTTGTAGATCTGCTATTTTCAAATAGCCTATGTAAAATAGGGATAAAGTGTTTAGCTTATGTTTTATAATATAATAATGTATATCTGCAAAGTGACTAGTAAAGTTTTCAAATAATTGTAGTGGAGTAAAATTACAATAGTTGCCTCTGAGATGTAGTGGAGTAGCAGTAAAAGTACTGAAAACTGGAAATACTCCAGTAAAGTAAAAATACCTCAAAATTGTACTCAAGTACAGTACTTGAGTAAATGTACTTAGTTACTTTACACCACTGGTTATGATGGTATTAATGTGGTGAGACCTCCAGCCTCAATAGACATACATTAGGGCATACATTAGGAGGCACAGCTCTCGCCACACAATATGGTGGCTTCGATGGCGCATTTCTCCAACGAACCGCAGTGGCCATTGAGGTATTTACGTTTATATGTCTACATGTATGGCTTTGTATGTGGTCAACACACACACGCACACGCACCCACCCACCCACCCACCCACACCCACCCACACGCACACGCACACACAAATGTGTTATTCACCTTATCTCTGAGCAGGGGTTGTGATAACTAAAGTCTATGGTTCATAATCAAATTCATAATCGGATCTCCAACTGTCGGAGCAAAAAATGTATTGGACTTGACTTTGACGGCATAATCTGTCCGTCTCACTTTGTTTATGTCCACCGCAGACATATTGTCCTACAAGACGCCCCTCTGTGCGTGTGCGTGTGCGTGTGCGTGTGCGTGTGTGTGTGCGTGTGTGTGTGTGTGTGTGTGTGTGTGTGTGTGTGTGCGTGCGTGTGTGTGCGTGTGCGTGGGTGCGTGCGCCTGCGTCTCATAATGGATTTCTTTATGCTCAGACTCTGAGGAGTTTTAAACAAAAGCTCTTGTTTGATGCAGACCACTGGAGGCTCCGTTGAAATGAGGAACAAATGTTCTAACCCACAACAGACACACACACACATAGACACACACACGCACGCACGCACGCACGCACGCACGCACGCACGCACGCACGCACACACATACACATTCACACACATACACACACACACGCTCCACCGCAACAATGCAGCGTCCCTCTGAGGTATGCATGAACACAAACCAACAGCCTCTACAATGCACTGATGGAAAGTAACTGTGTGTGTGTGTGTGTGTGTGTGTGTGTGTGTGTGTGTGTGTGTGTGTGTGCGCGCGCGTGCGTGCGTGTGTGTGTGTGCGTGCGTGGTCGTTACACAGGAAGATATAAAGGAGATGCCGAGTTTTCACTTAGAGATTGTGGTTTTGGAAGCGATTTTCTGTGAGCTTGTAGATCTGCACCTCAGTTCATGTTAAACCCATTAAGCATAGTGTGTGTGTGTGTGTCCGTGTGTGTCCGTGTGTCCGTGTGTGTGTGTGTGTGTGTGTGTGTGTGCGTGCGTGCGTGCGTGCGTGCGTGCGTGCGTGCGTGCGTGCGTGCGTGCGTGCGTGCGTGCGTGCGTGCGTGCGTGCGTGCGTGTGTGTGTGTGTTTTATCAACGTGATCTAATATGAGAGTGACGACACTAGCGTTGACTCCCATTGTAAGAATGGAATGCGGAAACCCTCGTTGTATCACAATGAGGATCGAAGTTCCGATGTTTGGAACTATACAGCCCTATAGCGGCGGCGCGATTTGCGGTGAGATCAAAGTGCGTCATAACTCTCTCTCTCTATGGGTCTGGGTTTTTATAAATATTCAACCAATGAAAAGTATCAACAAGAGCTTGTGACTAAATAATAACTACATTGGATCCTTTGGGACACAGGTTATCCCCCCCCCCCATTTCCTGAAAAGTAACGGTTTTGAACGTACAAGGTTTCCCACCGAACGGCGATGATATGCATATCGTCTCTGCCGAGGTGGAAACCTCATTATGGCCAAAACTGTTACTTTTCACGATTCAAATTCAAAAATAGCAAAAGTAGCAGATCGCCAAGCTCAAAAACGTTTTGAGCTTGTGGATCAGCTACTTTTTATGCTATTGTGTGACGCCGCAGTATGATTAAGTGGGCCGTTAATATCAGGCTTTCAATTGATTGAACATTCCAGAGGAAGCAGGATATGACTGTAAACGCAGAACATACGGTATATGAGACCAATGCTTCCTGCTTGATTGTAAACTGACTTGACCTGATTACAGGAAAATAGAAGATGCTGCAATACTCCGCCGCTATACTGTACTTCATCATGTGTGTCACGTATCCATGGCAATAGGCTCTATGCACGGCAGTCCTATTGGAAAGAAATTAGGCCCCTTCCATTTGTACACTCTCCGAGTTACAGACCCATAAGGGGCCATTTGGACACTTTGAGACCAACTGGTGTAGCAGAGTGTTTCCAGTGAGCCAACATGCGCAATATCAGCACCCTGACTCCAGGTTTGACCAGAACAGAGCCTTCTTTAGTATCATTGGTAACACCTGTGAAGACAAGTAAGGAAGAGGCCCAATTTCTTTCCAATATGGCTGCTGTGCATAGCGCCTATTCTAGGAGAGGAAACAAAGACGAGGCCGTACACACAACAGCTACGGATTCAGTGTCCGCGTGTGTGTGTGTGTGTGTCTGTGCTTCGAGTTTCTTGTGTGTCCTTCAAGGTCCCCCTTATTAGCCTGGCACCAGCCCCCGAATCACTATAACCTCACATTCAGGGTCTGGTGACGCTGAAGAAAGGCGGGGTTTTCTCGGTCGAAAATCTAACCGGCCCAATCCGGATTGGGATAATCCAGTACATGAATCAATCGCCAAAGAGTACCACATTGACCCCCCCCCCCCCCCCCCAACACATCTGTTTACATTCTCCGTCAATGAAACAAGTGCTGTGATCCAAAAGTGAAATTAGACGTTTGCCCGGGACCCAAACTAGTGAAAATGGCAGATCTACAAGCTCACAACGCGTCGCTTTGTGCCGCATTGTGAGCTTGTAAATCTGCTATTTTCATCAGTTCTTAAACGTTTTTTTATTTTATATTATTTATGACAATTATTTAATTCATTTTATTTTATTCATAAAATTCTTTTGAAATAATTAATTTTAATTGACGAAAAATTGTGATTCTTTTGTTTAAACTTAAAACAAATATTTTGAAATAATACATAGGGCTATATATATATATTTTTAATGTAGATAACAAAAAAAACAAGGGTATTTTACTCGCAAACAATACCAATTCGTCCGTGACCCAAACATGGGTCCCGCCCCACTGTTTGGGAACCATATGGTTTAAAGGACCTTTGGTCTGAGAGGTTCTTTCCGGAATCAAACAAATCACTCTGAAGAACCAGCTGCGGGTTCCAGTTAATTGGCACCTTTTATTTTCCGGGGTGCAATGCAATACCTCACCTCTCTACTTCATCACGGGTGTCAGGTATGAATGGAGTCCGCTCTGAGAGGAAGTACAGTGAAACACGCTTCAGGAAAAAGGGAGTCATTTCCAAACCATCTGGGATCGACGTCTCTCCTCATTACTGGAGGATAGGAGCACAATGATTAATCTGCAAACCCTTCACTCATTGCTCATTTCATTCATTACGCACACACGTGCGCGCGCACGCACGCACACACACAATTCATTACACTTGTCTGACCACGGAGGAGAGAGAGGGTTTTGATTTCTTCCTCTGTGGCGTGGAAACCTTGTATCCAAAACCATTGCTTTTCAGCAGTGGTGTAAAGTAACTAAGTACATTTACTCAAGTACTATTACTTAAGTACAATTTTGAGGTATTTGTACTTTACTTGAGTATTTCCAATGTTTAATACTTTTACTTCTACTCCACTACATCTCAGCGGCAAATATTGTACTTTTACTCCACTACAATTATTTGAAATCTTTAGTTATACTAGATACTTTGCATATATAAATGATTATATTATAAAACATACATTAACAACTTTAGCCCTAGTTTATACCTAGGCTATTTGAAAATAGCAGATCCACAAGCTCACAGCGTGTCGCATCGAACTAGTGAGTAATAGCTGAAAACCTCACAGGATGTCACTGGCTGTCCTTTGAACTAAATTTCCCACTACATGTTTTAAATGTAGTGCAGTGAAAGTCATTAGTCTCCAAAAATACAAATACTAAACTAGAAAAAGTGCTCCTCGGAGCACAACTCTCCGCCAGAAGACTTGTGTTGGTTCGAAGGTCGCGAAGGTCGCTATCCCTCTTGTATATGTAAGTGTCCTATCCATCCTGTCTGGGTAAGTGTCCTCTTCCGTTCATTCTGTGTAAGTGTCCTATCCCTCCTGTCCTATCCGTCCTGTCTATGTAAGTGTCATATCCCTCCTGTCTATATAAGTGTCCTATCTGTCCTATCTGTCCAATAAGACAGATAGGAACAATTGGACCGCGACTACTTGACTACTTCCGGTTCGAAGGTCTGGGAGTGAGCTAGTGGCCGGATTTTCGGTATTGGAATCTGGCTTATCACAGTGACACATGTATTTATAGGTCGCTATCCCTCTTGTATATGTAAGTGTCCTATCCAACCTGTCTGGGTAAGGGCAGGTACACACTACAAGACATTAGGTCCGATATTGCTGTCGCCGACATTTTTTGGCGCTCGCCGACAAAACCTCCCGACCTGACGCAGATCGGCCTTTGATCGGCGAGAAAATGCTCTGTGTGTGTGAAAGGCTCTGCGACCCGATGTGGCCGCGATTCTCCGCTCTGCGACGGCTTTTCAGATATCTAAATTGTTAGATATTCATCTCTGTCTGGGACAGGACAAGAGACAATATCATACAGTGTGAAAGGAGCCGAGACCATTCTGCGAGCAAATCCACGCTGCAGCCAATGAGAGCACATTACAGCAACCGTGGCTAGGGGAGCGTCGCTGGATCTGACCACAACAAACAGTCCCTACCACAATATTACCTTCCAGTCCTGTATTAAGTTAACATTATAAAACTAAATGAGAAAGTGAGCGAGCCTGGTGGGCTGTTTATTTTAGAGGAATTGTACAGAGAGACAGAGACAGAGCGAGAGCTCTCTCTCTCTCTCTGTGTGTGTGTGTGTGTGTGTGTGTGTCTGTGAGTGCAGCATGCCTGTGACACACGCTGTGTCTGAACAGCGTTGCCAGATGTTGCGAGAGAAATAAGCAACCAGGTCTATGAAAACAAGCCCAAGAAAAGGCCACTTGAGCACTTTAAACCTATTTACAAATACATTGGATATTTGAAAATAGCCAATCTACAAGCTCACGTTGTAGATAGGCTATTTTTAAAGAAGACATTGGGGGGGGGGGGGGGTTGTGGAGTATTTTCCAAATCCACACAGATCTTGTATGGGGGTCTATGGCACAACATATTTTCAGAAGGGGGAGGTCTGCGCATCTGCGGACAAATATTAATTTGGGGGTCCTTGCCATGAAAATGTTTGAGAACAACTGGTTCAAACAACATTAGGAAACAAGGCCAAAAAAGCAACTACACTTTCAAGCAACTTTACAGAAAAATAATCCCAAAGTCGCTTATAATAAGCGGACATGGCAACTGTCACAGCGGAATTAGCGCACTTGCCGTGCGAGAGAGAGAGAGAGAGAGAGAGAGAGAGAGAGAGAGAGAGAGAGAGAGAGAGAGAGAGAGAGAGAGAGAGAGAGAGAGAGAGAGAGAGAGAGAGAGAGAGAGAGAGAGAGAGAGAGAGGGGGGGGGGGGGGGGATACCTCGATTAAAATGAATTGGAATAAACAAAAATGTATGTATTGGGTCTGACTCTGGAGATAGCATCCTAGTGAACTATCCTACAGTGTGTCAGCCCTTGTCGGGGATCAATCGTGCTGTGAAGACCACAACGATATTATGACAGCCGATTTCAAGGAATAAACTCCTGCAGTGTGTTATGCTTAACGATCAGATGACCCCCCGACAACTTTAAGGTCCTGCAGTGTGTACTTGCCCTAAGTGTCCTCTTCCGTTCTGTCTGTGTGAGTGTCCTATCCCTCCTGTCTGTATAAGTGTCCTATGTCATATCCCTCCTGTCTATATAAATGTCCTATCTGTCCTATCTGCCAATTATGTATCAGCCATGCAGCCATTTCATGGTTCCCGTCTTACCTCACTCTGACAGTGGCGCCATGTATATATAGGCCCGGTGGCGTCACTAGCCAATCAGATCACAGTATTTCACGTGTCACGTGAGGCTTGACCAATCGGTGTGTCATGTTTAGAAAGTGAAAACGCAGTGATAACAATACTCTCCTGGCGGAGAGTAATAATAAATCACAGACACCGTAAAGAAATGTACTCAAGTAGAGTACTCATGAATCTCATAAAATTGCTGAAAAATCGATACTGTCCACCAGTGCTATAGCGTGCTTGTTTGCTCTGGGTAAACAGAGCAATGTGGATTCTAAAGGTGAGAAAACAGAGCTAGTGTTCTGCTCTGTCTGTCTGTTTATGATGATGAATAGGCAGTGCTGCATATTAAAATAACAGCTCTATTAATAGAGTTGTTTTTTCTTGTACTCAAGTAATTATATACACACAGTTGCCAATTGTTCTGTCATGACACAGTCAGAATGAGATTCCATTTACGTTTGCTTTGAAACTCCTTCAAGATCGAACATCTAAAGAAACTAGAAAAACGCGCTCCTTGGAGGGCAGATCTCTGCCAGGCCGGGTTGCCTACCCAGGGCTGTGTCAGTCATGAGGTGCAGCTGTCAGGACACGAGGAAGCTGTGGGGAGGAATAGCGTTTGTATGACAGACCGTGCAACTTTGCCCGTTTGTGGTGGTGGCGGTGCTTTACAGAGGCCCCTCATAACATGTGATTCCAATTTGGGGTTGATTGGACGTTGCGTTTATGATATCGTTGCTGTCCAGCAGGAACCAGCTAACCGTGATAGTTACATGACTTAGGAGACCATTTGTACCTAATTTGGTGTCGGGAAGAAACCACATTTCTGCAACAATCGTCATTTCTAGGGGCGCAACTTAAAGCATTGGTTCTCAAACTGGGGTCCGGGGACCCCCAGGGGTACTTGAGGGGGTTCCAGGGGGTACCCAGCAAAATGTGTTAATATAGCATCACAATAATTATGACCTTTTATACTTTGGCTATTCAAAAATAGCAGATATACAAGCTCATAGCGCGGCACCGAGTGCCGTGCTATGAGCTTGTAGATCTGCTATTTTTGAAAAATCGTGAAAATTTGTGCAAACCTTTGAATATGTGTATATTTTTAAGCGAACATTTGTTGCTCAAATCTGTGCTTCTGGGGGTCTCTGGAACAAAATATTTGAGATGGGGGTCCACGGCCAAATACATATCATTTTGGGGGTCCTTGACGTGAAAAAGTTTGAGAACCACTGACTTAAAGGAGACACACCATGAATTAAAAAAAAATATTTTATATTTAATATCATATGGTGTATGTCCCTCAAACCATTTTCAAAAGGTTTGAGCCTAAATCAACACTCAGATATACTCATCCCAAGTCAATTCTCTCAGGCTTATAAAGCACTTTCAGCTGCAATACCAAAACGTCCTGTTGGGCAGAGGGGTGCTACTGAGCAAATCTGTCTGTCAAAATACATGGGCAGAATGGTTCGTGATGTAAGCAAACATGCCATTCTGAGATGGCCTGTTCAGACACGCCCATTCTGAAAATCTCTGAAATGAGAATGAATGACTGAATGTTAAAAAAAAAAAAAATTGGGGGTACAAGAGACACTGGGGAGCCCAAAAAATACCAAAAAAATAATAAAAAAGTGAAATTCATGGTGTATCTCCTTTAAGTGAAAGTGAAATTGCTTTTGGCTCTGTGTTGTAAAGAGGCCTCTCGAAGTGTGAAAAAAATGTTTTGGGTACTTGATGATTTTTTGTTGTTGCATTCTTTTGTAAATGGTAAATGGTGCATTTATATATTGTGTGAGACAAAATCGTTAGGACCTGTAGCGCACTCCCTTTTTACCCCTTCTTCCGGGTTTGGAAAGTTTGACGGATGGGGCTATCTGGGGCCTCTGCGCGTCGTCTCGCATGCGTAGTAGTGTCAGCTCTGTGTACATCCCTTTGCGCAAGCTCGTGCACAAGCTCGTGAGTCGACCCTATTGGCCGAAAGCGTTTTAGCTCGTTCATGTGTCTGGCCTCGTTCATGTGTCTGGCCATTGTGAATGGGGAAACCCTCGACTTTGTCGAAGATTTCACCTACCTGGGAAGTCTTGTTAGCAAGGACAACGCAACGAAAAAGGACATCAAAGCAAGGCTAGGGAAGGCTCACGGTGTTTTTGCAAGGCTCCATCCTATCTGGAAGTCGAAGCAGTACAGCCGAAAAACAAAGGTCCGACTGTACAACAGTAATGTAAAATCAGTTCTGATGTATGGCTCGGAATGCTGGCGTGTGACAACACTGGACATGAAGATCAATGCCTTCCACAATGGATGCCTTCGTAAAATCTGCCGCATGTTCTGGCCTGAGAAGATCTCAAATAAATAAAAGAGCTGCACAGAATGACCAGGTGCTCCAGTGTTGTATCAGAAATCAAACGCCGCCGTCTACGATGGCTGGGACATGTGCTCCGAATGGCCCAGGATCGAATCCCAAAGGTTGCACTGAGGTGGACCCCAGCAGGGAAAAGGAGTCAAGGGCGACCCAGAACCACCTGGCGACGAACCTTGACAGCTGAGCTTCAGGAGATGAACCTTACGTGGGGCGAGGCACAACATGCAGCACAAGACAGGTCCCGATGGAGGCAGATCGTCGAAGCCTTATGTCCCACTTGGGACGAAGAGGATTAAGTAAGTAAGTATGTGTCTGGCCGCAGCTGTAGTAAGCTGCAGTACCACAATCGGCCACCATGTCCATTGTGCTTCACTTCTCCCTCTCGGTTTGTGGGCTTGATCTGTAGCGGCAAACAGTGTGTTTTGAAGAAAACGTAAAATGCCGGAAAACCTATTTAGGCAGAAAAGGGGCGTGCTAGGCCAAGGAATCCAGGGGGGAAACATATTGTATGACCTACCATTGTAGTCCAAAATCTGAGTCTGAAGAGGTGAGTGCTAGGGGGTGAGGTGGAGTCTGAAGAGGTGAGTGCTAGGGGGTGAGGTGGAGTCTGAAGAGGTGAGTGCTAGCGGGTGAGGTGGAGTCTGACGAGGAAAGTCTTCAGATTACGGCGGAAAATTCTGCCCTGCCAAGCCAAAGTGCAGTAACTACAAAAAAAAAAAAATCACTGAAAAATGGTTTCAACTGGTCAGCCAAATGAGATATCGCATATAAGTGATATTACACTAATTGTACATGTGTTCTTGAGGTAACTGTTTATCCCCCAAAATCACAAAGGCTAATTTGACCTTTGGGATACACAAATAAGTCGGTGTGTCCAAAAACGTAGTTACTGCACTTTGGCTTGACAGGGCAGAATTGGGAGTGGACCTGCAGTTCTGACTGCAATGTTTTTTTTTTTCCACAATTTGGGAGCCAGGAGGGAAAAAAAGTCTAGGACGTGTGAGCTGTTGTCCCGTGTTGTCATGATCGTGACAACCCTGCATGTTGGCTGTGTGTAGGTGTGGGTGTGTGTGTGTATGTGTGTGTGTGTGTGTTCAAACCACCAGGTATAGTTTGACCTCTCCCCCCCATTGGGGGGCGGAGTTTTAAGCCTCATTATTGCTTATATTAATATCGCCGCCATTATTATTCCAAACGGACGGAGCAGATGCCAGCACGGCAGGGGGGGTGGGGCGTCCAACCGGGACCCGAGGTCTTTGATTGGTCAGAACAGTCTAGAGGTCAAAGGGTAGATTGTTCCGGCGAGAGGACGCCATCTGTGTGTTGTTTACGCAGTGGTGGACAGTATCTAAGTACATATTTTGAGTACTGTACTTGAAGTACATTAGGAATTAACCATTTAAGCCCTGTTTAAATTTGAGTGAAAATAGCCGATCTACAAGGTCACAACGCCTTGCATCGCGACGCGTTGTGACCTTGTAGATCGGCTATTTTTACTATGGATATTTGTTATGAACATTTCGGGAATGTCTTTAAAAAAAAGTTTCTACATTTCAATACAGTAATGCATTGACCAAAAAAAAAGAACGTTATAATTTGTGCTTTTGTATACTTTTCAAACCAAGTACTGGTACTTAACTCTAGCACAGAATTGACTGAACAACTTTCACTTTCACGAGTTTAGTAATATTTGGACCAGGAGTATCTATACTTTGACTGAAGTATACTGGGGTTTGAGTACTTTGTCCACCACTGTGTTTGCGCGCTTATTATTGTTTGTTTGTTCCCATTTTGGAGAGCACGGTGCGTTGTGACATGTCACGATTGTGGCGTCAGCCATCCCATCACGACGTCAACAAATTGTTTGTAGAGATATGACCATTAAGAAAATCCCACACTGTGCTGTGTGTGTGTGTGTGTGTGTGTGTGTGTGTGTGTGTGTGTGTGTGTGTGTGTGTGTGTGTGTGTGTGTGTGTGTGTGTGTGTGTGTGTGTGTGTGTGTGTGCGTGTGCGTGTGCGTGTATTACTATACTTGTAAGGGCGATGTCCTCACAGTAGAATGTGAGAAATAACCATTGTCAGGACAATTAATTTTCCTGTTCCTCACAAGATAAATGGATGTTTTTATGGTTGAAATATTGATTTGGGGGAGTTATGCTTACAATTAGGAAAAGATTCAGGTTGGGGTTGCGATACAAGACTTAGAGGTTAGGTTGAGGGGGATTATTTATGCCTGATTTATACTGTACTTAATTGAGTGCCGGTGTCGTTCACCTGATAGTAGCTGATCTACAACCTCACAACGCGTGTAGCTTGTAGATCTGCTATTTCTTTTCCCAGTCATTTTTCAGCTATTTTTGGATACTTTCAAGGACGTCCTAAAATCGCCACGTCCTCACATTTATAGTAATACAAACGCGCGTGTGTGTGTGTGTGTGTGTGTGTGTGTGTGTGTGTGTGTGTGTGTGTGTGTGTGTGTGTGTGTGTGTGTGTGTGTGTGTGTGTGTGTGTGTGTGTGTGTGTGTGTGTGTGCGTGTGTGTGTGTGTATGCGCGTATTGACCCTCTCTCCCAGTGGTGGCATATCCTGCCTCGCTCGGCACATAATTTAGACGATGATGCTGTGTGTTTGCTTGCTCTGCCGTCGCACCCCATTTGTAACACACTTCCCAGAGGACACACACACACGCACACGCACACGCACACACACACACACACACACACACACACACACACACACACACACACACACACACACACACACACACACACACACACACACACACACACACAAGCGGGTGGACCTTGACAGCAGATATCGTTGCTGTCGGGCAAGAAATCTCCTATCTCCGTATTTTTTTTGTAAATGAATCCCTACGTTTTGAGTATTTTTAAGTGAAAGTGGTAAATTACGTCTATGTTTGTTTATGAATATTGAACCAATTAAGTATTAACCAGAGCTTATTGTGACTAAATAATAACTACATCCATTGGAACACAGGTTCCATTTCCTGAAAAGCAACGGTTCTGGACGTATGAGGTTTCCACCTGACAATGATGATATACAGTAGTGTGACCATTATGGCTGAACACTGACAGCATGTCGCCAAACCAACGTGTTCTCCTCATTTTCCAACAGGACAGCCCCTGTCTCTGCTTCGTTAAAACCACCTGGTCGCTAGAAATCAGTGGTGGACAATAACAAAGTACGCTACCTTTATACTTGAGTACTTATTCACTTGTATTTGTGTTTTTGGATACTGACTTACACTCCATTACATTTCGAAGACACATTGCACTTTTGACTCCACTATATTGTCTAGGAAGGGGAAAAATACATGATGAATTAACCACTTAAGCCCTATTTCATATACAAGCCTCATGATGTGCGTTGTGATTTGTATTAGAACATTTCTGGAAAATCTTATTTTTTTATTTCAATACAGCAATGAATTATCATTAAAAAGAACATCTACTTTGTAAGTTATACTTTTTAATAGTTAAGTATTTTAAAAAGCATGTACTTTTTTAAAATCTTATTCTGTTTTAAAGCAAGTACTCCAGAACTTTCACATGTAGTTGAGTCATATTTGGACCAGGAGTATATCGTCGGTGTCCAGCCAGGACCAGCTAACTCCATTTTCAGTTTTTTTTATTTTTTTCATAAATCAAGGCTATTGAACACCCTTTAGGTCTGTGTAAAATATCAAAACATTTGAACCAATGAAAAGTATTAAAAAGCGCCTCTGACGAAAACTCCCAACTCCATTGGATCCTCAAACTGTCCGTCAAAAACAAACAACTCCCCCCTCTCCTCTACAGCGCTGCTTTTCAACAGCATGAGTAGATTGCGTTGCGCAGTGAACGAGGAGGAGGATCACGTAAACAAGCTCCCCGTAGTCTGTTAAAACTATGCAGTGTACCTGTTTATCAAACTTAGCACTGACGCTAATGTTATGAAAAAAAGTAATTATATTTCTAAAATCTATTAAGTGTTTAATGAGGAGAGCAATGTGACAAGAAGAAAGGCGTTCATAGCATTTCTGTCGCGCTATTCTACTACCTCTTTGCAGAAGTTATTGTAATATTTAAAGTCCTGTTTATTATTGTAGGCCTATATAATAAGTGGCATGAAGCATCAGGGCATTAATTCACACGTTGTTGTGATTCAATTCAATTCAATTCAATTTTATTAAAGTGTCAAATCACAACAAGTTGTCTCAAGACACTTTACATGTAAAGAAGAGACCCAACATCCCACCCTGAGCAAGCAATTTTGCGACAGTGGCAACGAAAAACTCCCTCTTAATTCAACAGGAAGAAACGTCAGGCAGACCCTAGGCTCTAGGGCGGGGGCCTTCTGCCTCGACCGTGTTGGGGGAAAGAAGAGAGAGAGAAAGGGAGAGACAGAGGAGAGACAGAAAGAGATACAGTGCAAGCAGTAACAATAACAATAATAGCAAATATAATAGTGTAAGATACTAGCATATGATAGTATAATATAGTACAGCAATAGTGTGTATGCAGTATATAATGGAATAATATAAAAATGTTTAAGATAATATAATATGCGGTATAGTGTAGTGTAGTAGAAGTCCACGGTCGTGTCCAGGTCGTGCTCCATGGAGAGAGGCCCGGTCCGGTCCGCAGTCACAGTCTTGAGCCGCAGCTGGGGGTCCGTAGTAACAGTCCAAAGACTCCATGGAGAGGCCCAGGCCCGGTCCGCAGTCACAGTCTTGAGCCGCAGTTGGGGGTCCATAGTAATAGTCCATGGACCTGCGACGTGGGTGGTAGAAGAAACTCCGGGGAACGAGTCCCCGGTTGTAGAATTAGTGGCAGGCCTTACTAGAGCGTGAATCCGTACAGGGTTAATTACGATTGTACCAATGGGACACAGACCCACACAACCAAAGGGAGGACGGGAAGAGAGAGGACGAGGGGAGAGAGGATGACTATAGGGGGACTGAGTCTATACACTTCGGCTATAGGCTTTATCATAGAGAAAGGTTTTTAGTCTAGTTTTAAATATACAGAGTGTGTCTGCTTTACGGACTGAGACTGGGAGAAGGTTCCACAGCTGAGGTGCTTGAAACTTAAATGCTCTACCTCCTGTTCTAGTTTTTTGGGGGTTTACTGGAACCGTAAGCATTTTTTCATACTGTGGACGCAGTGGTGTTCTGGCTGGTTTACGGGGCTCGATGAGTTCTTTGAGATATACTGGTGCCTGTCCATTGAGAGCCTTGTATGTGAGGAGGAGAACTTTAAACTCTATTCTGTATTTAACCGGGAGCCAGTGCAAAGAGGCCAATGAAGGAGTGATATGATCTCTTCTTCTGGTTCCTGTCAGTATGCGCGCAGCGGCATTCTGGACAAGCTGCAGGCTATTTAGGGACTTACTTGGGCAGCCTGATAGTAAGGCGTTGCAATAGTCCAGCCTAGAAGTAACAAATGCGTGGACAAGTTTTTCTGCATCATTTTGGGACAGAATGTGCCTAACTTTTGCAATATTACGCAGGTGAAAAAAGGCATTTCTTGAAATTTGTTTTATGTGGGACTGAAAGGACATGTCTTGGTCAAACGTGACTCCCAGATTCTTTACAGTGGCCCGCATTGTGTGATGCATTGTGAGCTTGGAGATCCATTGTTAGCTTTTGAGAATTTGTACCCTTCAGAAACCTCTCCCTTAGCAGCGAGTGGAGCTATTGTTGTTTGGACACCTAACTCCACTTCAGCTTGATTTCTGCTCGTCTGAAACTGCTAACTCCACTTGCGCTGGGTAAAATGTTGATTTACCCGCGATTTGGTTAAAGTGTTGATAATATAATGACACATGCAAGTATCTGACAATATATAAAGTCACTATACCAACTTTGATGAGGCAGTGTTGCTTTGTTTTAAAAATATAAGGTTTTCTTCATTTCCTGAAAAACGTATATTTTGTTTTTGCGTTTCCTGAACAATGAGCGTTTTGGAGTTAGCAGTTTCTGGCTGGACAGCAGAGATATAATACTTTGTCCATAGGTGGGTAGATATGGAGTTGTATTAACCAAACGAAATAAAACAATTTGAAAGAGAAAATATATAAACAGAGCAAAAAAAACTATTTTAAGAGAATCAACCCAAATGGTCCAAAGTACATTTTTCTATAGACACCGGGGAGCGGATTCTGCATAGGAAGCAAAGCATGGTCCTGAGAACAGATTCACCCTCCTTTGATGAATAGAGCTCATTTTCCCTTTGATTTATGACGCCCCTCCACTTTTTGTGCAAGATACGTAATTTTTTTTTTGTATCCAAGCTGGCCCTCTATAATATGATGTCGATATAGCAGGTGGAAACCTTGCATGTCCAAAACCATTACTTTTCAGGAAATGTAAAAAGGGAACCTGTGTTCCAATGGATCCAATGTAGTTATTATTTAGTCACAATGTTTTTTCACCCACACACTTAACCACTTTCCCTTTAAAACTAATCAAAACATATCAAAAATAGCACGTCTACAAGCTCACGACGCGTCGTGAGCTTGTAGACGTGCTATTTTTGATCTTTTTTAAAAGGCATTCATTTATGAAAAAAAACATTAAAAAGTTAAACTATGGAGATACAAGGTTTCTTCCCGACAGCAAACGATAAATGACTGGTGTCACAGAGAGATGGTTTGTGCTGATGTCAGTAGAGGACTTTCTCTCTTGCCCCTTTTTTTCTCCGTGCAGGCGCCGCTCCACGCTGCATGCGCACGTGACGGAAAGAATTGAGCGAGGAGAGGAAACTGACGTTTCCTCCGGCAGGATATGGCACTTTGATGTGAAGCCTGGTGGTGGCATGATGTGAGGCTACTATGCTGGCCTGTCCCCTCCCCGCCTGCTGTGACGAGGGACAGCTGGCTTCACCGGCCGCTGTGTGACACACGCATACTGTCACAAGCACGCACGCACGCACGCACGCACGCACGCACGCACGCACGCACGCACGCACGCACGCACGCACGCAAACACGCACACACACACACACACACACACACACACACACACACACACACACACACACACACACACACACACACACACACACACACACGGAATACGGCAGGTGTCAAAAAGCTGAACACAAAGTGAACCACTTGACAGATGTGAGAATCAGAAGTTAAACCTTCACTCTAGTGTTGAGCAGCGTAGAGTCCCTGCTGGAACCACAGACAAAGTGAAAGAGTGACAGATTGACAGTTACAGTGAAAGAGTGACAGAATGACAGTGACAGAGTGACAGAATGATAGTGACAGAGTGACAGAATGATAGTGACAGTGAAAGAGTGACAGAATGACAGTGATAGAGTGACAGAATGATAGTGACAGTGAAAGAGTGACAGATTGACAGTGACAAAGAGGGACAGAATGACAGTAACAGGGAAAGAGTGACAGAATGACAGTGACAGTGAAAGAGTGACAGAGTGACAGAGTGACAGAGTGACAGTGACAGTGAAAGAGTGACAGAATGACAGTGACAGAGTGACAGTGAAAGAGTGACAGTGAAAGAGTGACAGAATGACAGTGACAGAGTGACAGTGAAAGAGTGACAGTGAAAGAGTGACAGTGAAAGAGTGACATAGTGACATAGTGACAGAATGATAGTGACAGAGTGACAGGATCGTCTATCTACTTTCTGTAAGTGTGGTTGTAGGTACTAGTAGGTGTGGTTGTAAGTACTGGTAGAAGGTACTGGTAGGTGTGGTTGTAAGTACTGGTAGGTGTGGTTGTAAGTACTGGTAGGTGTGGTTGTAAGTATACTGGTATGTGTGATTGTACTGGTAGGTGTGGTAAGTTAGTGGGAGCTGATGTGTGGTGCTCCACTTCAGCAATCCTGAGGTCTAGCACATTGAAACAGGGATAGACTCCCGCATTCTCGGCTAATACTGACAGCAAGCCTCTCCGACCTACTTAACATTATCCAAAAATCGTAGATCTACAAGCTTGCGATGCATTGTGAGTTTGTAGATCTGCTATTTTTGGCTAATATATTTAGTGTAGACAGAAAAAAGCTGTCAAAGTACAGAGCCAACTGATGTCTGGCACAGAGCAGACAGACAGGCACAGAGCAGATAGACTGGCACAGAGCAGACAGACTGGCACAGAGCAGACAGACAGGCACAGAGCAGACAGACAGGCACAGAGCAGACAGACAGGCACAGAGCGGACAGACAGGCACAGAGCAGACAGACAGGCACAGAGCAGACAGACTGGCACAGAGCAGACAGACAGGCACAGAGCAGATAGACTGGCACAGAGCAGACAGACAGGCACAGAGCAGACAGACTGGCACATAGCTGACATACAGGTACAGAGCAGACAGACAGGCACATAGCAGATACTCTGGCACAGAGCAGAGAGACAGGTACAGAGCAGACAGACAGACACAGAGCAGCTAGACTGGCACAGACAGACAGACAGACAGACAGACAGACAGACAGACAGACAGACAGACAGACAGACAGACAGACCTGCCAGGCTGTTGCATGGTGTCATTAATAACGTCTATTGATCAGGGTCATTAATCATCTCTATCGATCAGTGACACATGGGGAGATTCACAGCAGCTGCATTGTGAGACAGGTCATGCTGGGTGACCAAGAAGAAGTCCAGTTATCATGTTAGTTGTGAATGTACTCCGTCTGGACCAGTGGTGGAAAAAGTACTCAAATTCTTTACTTAAGTAAAAGTACCAATACTGCAATATAGAAATACTCTGTTACAAGTAAAAGTTCAGAATCCAAAATGAGTAAAAGTACAAAAGTATTGGCATCAAAATGTACTTAAAGTACCAAAAGTAAAAGTACAAACATATTTAGCAGATCTACAAGTTCACAACGCGTCCAAATAGCCTAAGTATAAAATAGGGCTAAAGTGGTTAATGTATGTCTTATAATTAAAACATTAAAACATAAAACATTTGCCTGGTAGGGCAATGTTAAAAGGGTGGCATTTGTTCCTTGAATGTGCGTGCAAAGTAAGTCGGCCTCCTGGTGGTGCTATAAAAGGTAGATGTGAAAATGCAGGGCAAAGGTTTTTCCTTGGCCTTTAGGGAGTGAAAGTTTTAAAAACACAAATCGGCCTGATATAGCGCCACCATGAGGCCCAT
>NC_139952.1:5564304-5706804 GCF_963454915.1 Gymnoscopelus microlampas
AAAATCTGAGAAAAAGCCCACAATGTATCTTATGTATCATTTTAATAAACTAAATACAATATAAACAGACACATGCACACTCCAAGACTTGCCAAAAACTTCAACTTTAGGGCTATACAAATTAACATAGTGGTATGCATTCAAGTAACATAACAAAAGATAGACTACTTAGTGACAGATAGAGTAAAGGCGGAGTTGAGGTTGCCTACAAAAGGTTCATTTTGACCTCTATGGTGCCAAGCCAATGATACTATGGTACAATGCTATTCACTGTCACTGTTGTCATGTGTTGCACTGATCTTGCTGCATCATGTCTCTAGTCCCTGGCAACGGCATCCTAAGTAGCATGGAATTGCCTTCTTTGCACGGGAACAGTTTTTCTGGCAGCCTTTGATACAGCTGCATGATATTGCCTTGTTCATTGACACAGGCCAGGCTGGCTCGGTAGATGCAAGGGGGACTGCATTGCTAGCACTGAGAGACCATCCGTACTCTGTGAAAGAAGGAACATCCGGCTTGGCGATATGTGCACATTTATCTATTATGGTTGCTAGAACAGCTCTTCTCAGGTGCAGGTCAAAGGCATTCTCTATCGGGGGAGGAGCTTTAAGAGGGTTGATCTATTATTGAGGAACTTGTACACTCTAAGCTTACTCAGGTCAAAATCCTCCTGGTGGTCCGCTTTGGATGTATATACAGCAATTGTGAGGTCTCGTGCCTTATTGATGGACGTCATCTGAGAGGGAATCATAAGAGTTTTCACCAAACTCCTCAAGTGCAGAGATCCAGACGCATGATGGCCTTGAACCATGCCTTCTTCCCAGTGAAGAAGGGATAGCTGGTGGTACAGTATCTCTGCCACTTAAACTATGGATAAAGGGCAGGGCACGACACTGTGGGAGCCCCAGTGCTGATACCATTTGATGGATAGGAAGGTATGAATTTTGCTCTGTTCTCACCCACAGCTCTGGAAGGCATCTGAGATGGGTTGCTGCATAGTAAAGGCACATGATGATGATGTCTGTGTCATTGGCATGGATGACAACTCTGTCAACTTTGTCATTCTGGACACTGTACAGGGTGTGGAGTATTATTCTTGTATCAGCCTCCTGTTGTGTGGATTCTAGTGCAGGGACATCTTCAATAGACCCCTCCTTGATCACCACACTCCTTGTCTCTTCTTTAAACCCCCCACCCAGGTAAAGATGTGCTGGACCAAGGGCCGACTTAAGTTTCTCATTTTCACACCATTCGTTACAGAGGAAACTCGATCATCAATAACTACTGCTGTTTTTATGTCTTCTGTAGGCAGGTCAGGGATGCATGCAACTTTGGTCTCCTCTTTCAGGACCTTAACAAGGCTTGCCTTGGTACCTGTTCTCATCCTGCCATCTTCCTGGAAGAGGGAAGGGGGGAAGTCACTGCACTCGTGGTTGCCTATAAAGTCAACAAGGTTGAGTTCTCCACCACTGGCTATGATTTGGGTCATGCGCAGGAGGGCAGTAATTTCATTGCTCTTGCCAGGTGCTGAGGTTTTCCCCTTAGATTTATTAGATTTTGTGTTTTGAGTGTAGAAAGTGTTAAGCTTCATTACGCTTGTCTTCTTCTGTTCACTGGACAGTGACTCACACAGTGTCTTCAGACCCAGTTCTTTCACACTCATCAAGTCGTCCTTGACTGTGGAATCAGCACACTGTCCTGTAGATATGTTGATCATGGATGATGTGCTCACTGTAAATGGGTTAGTCTCCACTGCTGCCTTGACTACCATCTCTGCATCCCGGATTACACGACTCTGACCAGACTCATGGTGTGGGTCTGCCATATTGACAACATATAAATTAAAGCTCAAACTGACCAAATGTGTTCATATTGCTTAAAAAGCAGACTTTTTGCCATAACAGCCAGCTGTCACTGTAAAAGTCATAGTAAAACTCATTTTCGCGTGGCGTCCATCTTGGAAATATGCAAATGAAAGGTCCAGACACACCCAATCATAAAGATAAGTATTCCATTGAGTTTCTCATGCTCTGAAACCATGAAATAGACACCAAGTTTTTATTTCTAGCCCATCTGGTTCAAAAGTTATTGCCAAAGCTATTTTCTGATAATATTGAGGCGGCCATATTGGATTTCCAGCAGCAAGGTGACCTTGTTGTCCATATAGGTTGTGATCCTACTGGGTCATAGATATTATTTCTGGTGGCCAACCTTTTATGGCAGGGCAAATGCAGCATACCCCCCTTTGCCCCCTGGGTATACGTTTTTACTCTACTGGATGTCTGCCATCTTGAATTTCGGAGTCAAAACGAGGTCTTACAATTAAAATTGTGTCAGATCTGGAATCCTCATGGTTGACTTGTATGGAAAAGTGTCTTCATACATGATTCTAGGTCATCCAGATCAAAAGTTAATTTTTAGAGATGGCGCCGGGCGCCATTTTGAATTTGGCTGTCTAGCAAAAAATGCCGGGATTTTTGGGAGGGACCTGGAGGCTAAATCTTTTTAAAAGGGTCCATAGAGGTCAAATCAATCGTCAAACCATCCTTGCCAGAGGATGGTCACGGAACCTCCATTTTTGACTCCACTATGAAGCAGGGCCACAGGCATCTCCTCCAAGGCCATGGGCATCATGAACTCCTTTGTCAACGACATCTTTGAGCGCATCGCTGGTGAAGCCTCCAAACTGGCTAACTGCAGCAAGCGCCGCACTATCACGTCCAGGGAGATTCAGACCGCCGTCCGCCTGCTGCTCCCCGGTGAGCTGGCTAAGCACGCCGTGTCTGAGGGCACCAATTGGGCTGTGACCAAGTACACCAGCTCCAAGTAAACTGCTATAGGTTGCTCTAAACACAAAGGTCCTTTTAAGGACCACCCATCTTTTCAATTAAGAGTTGATCCGCATTTAAATTTAGCCAATTATTTTAGATTAAAAGCACAATTGAAAACCGTGTTCCAGTGTATTAAAAGCTAAAACAGTCATTTTAACATAAGCCTACTTAGAAAAAGTATTTTTGCTTGACTGAAACTGGCTATATATTCATCGACCTCGAGTACCAACTTGCGTTAATTTAGTGCTGTATATACTTAAATTACAGATGTGTGTTCCTAAAGCTATTGAACTGTGGTGTAATATGAATATAGCTTCTGTTTTGTTTGACACATATTTGTGAGCCCCTGACTTTACAGATTATTAATGTTGGCTGGATATCAATTTACTCAGCAATCTATTGTACAGGCATAGCCTACAGTCGACATAATACAGAGTCAAAAGGAAGACGGGGATGATAGCAGCATTATTTTACTTCATACATTTGAATTCAAAACAATCTAGCTGTCAAACTTAGCATTTAGTACATGTTAGAGCAACTAGCAGGTGCTAGGTGTCAGTGGTGGCCGGATCAATATTCTAAATTACACTTAGCTTTATGGCTTCACTTAAATATGAATTTAATTTAGATAAATAAATAATCCCCTGACTGTTCCTACATATGGCTCACTCCTTCTGTGAGCCTGTCTTAAGTCGGTTGTCCTATGTGTACAGTAATTTTTTTTTTACAATGGAAACGTGATGAATGTGTTTTGGGGCTTTTAACTGTTCCCACTAAAGTAAACTATGGGGAAATAGTTGTAATAGTCTTTTCTTACTCAAGGCTTGTGAAATCATATTGTTCTTTCCCATTTCTATCATGGATAACAGGGCATCAACAGCAGTGTGGCACTGGCAAGTTTTATTTTGAAAACTGAAAACTGCCACATCCCAGGTTGCATGTTGTTTAATATAATAACAATAATAATAATTCCACAGTCAAACTCTATTTCACTGTGTGTGTGTGTGTGTGTGTGTGTGTGTGTGTGTGTGTGTGTGTGTGTGTGTGTGTGTGTGTGTGTGTGTGTGTGTGTGTGTGTGTGTGTGTGTGTGTGTGTGTGTGTGTGTGTGTGTGTGAGAAGAGAGCTATTCTCAAGATCAAAGCCAACGTTAAAGAACCAAAGTGTAACCAACTCCATATTAATGCCTATGGATTTGCAATGGTATGTGATACAAGTTGTAGGAGTAATGCATAAGTGGTTCAATACTTCTGGAAGCATGGCAGTTAGAGGTTTAGCTTCCTCTATATTTGCTAATTCTATTTTCTAGGCTTTTATTATCAAAAGCTATAAAGAGGGTTATATGTTGACATTTTTAAGTGGTACTGTGGTAACACTCATGCCCCTAAGCAAAAAAATAAAAATAAAACAATAAAATAACAAACACAAATGCATGCCCCACCTAGTTATGCTATGTTTTATTTATGCACAGATTTCTGTATGTCTGTGTTCCTTTTGTGCCCATATACAGAGTTCTCTGATGACATGAGTATATGGCAGGGGTCGGCAACCTTTCTGACATGAAGTGGCATGTTTTTATTTTCTTGATAGTCAGTGTGGCATATGAACATTCATTTTATCTTGACACCACATGCAAAGAAGATATTTCTAACACATTTTGATTGTCCACATATACATAACAACCATTATTTTTTATCTTCTTATTTTTAAATATTCTTCTCTTTTTTATTAGACTCAAATGTCACATTTTTAATTGTACAACACAATATACATTTTAGTGGAGTGAGTCTCATAGCTATCCATGTGTGGATAGCTATGAGCATTAACTAAACATTTTTATTTGAAATCCAGCCATGTAGCCTGATGTGAACTTCTTGTTCACATTATGCATGCAAAGTTTACATGTCAACGTGAGCTCAGAGGCATATTTGGAAACTAAGAATCTGTCTCGAGCAAATCATAAATACTGGTATGTTAGCAGGTGTAGTGGTAGTAAGACACAGTAACCTAACACGGATTCTAACGACCCTTCTTCTATCTTTTTTGAACATTGAATTAATTAAGTTAAACAGTGTAGCCCCAGTGATGCAACTCCAGGTTCCTCTGTTCAGGACACTCCGTAATCAACAGTCCGGGATCCATGGCAACAGGTTCCATCAACCATCATGCTATCCATGATATTGCATAAAATGAGCTTCAAAAGGGCCGGGCCAGTAGCTGACCTGGTAGTAGGTCGACCACATACTCCAATTACAACGTCTCCAGTTCCATTCTGGCTGGAAACCTGCTACACCCCCACTCAGTGTCTTTGCTGTCTCTTCAAACGGTTCTGTCAAAAAAACAAACAATTGAGCTTCCAAAAGAGCTTCCTTTCGTTAGCTGTTCCACCATGATACGAGCCCCAGTCCCGACTCAGAGATGGTGCCTATGAGAGTGTATGGCGCCTCTTTCTTCTGCTCCTCCTCCACTGGTGGAGGAGGAGGAGCGGGGGACTGTCCCGGTTGTGCTGGAGCGTCCGGCTTGGCGGTATCAGGGCCTGTTGGAGATGTATCCACGAAGATCTCGTCTGTGACACGGAAGCGGATCTCCTCCCCTTGGTCCATGTAGAGGTCATGAGCGCCCTCGTCAGTCTCATACTCCCACAACCACACCTGCTCTTTCTCGTCAAACTTAGCAGGCTGCTGCAGTGCCTCCGGCGGGATGAGAATGTCGTCAAAGAAGCCCATGGTCACATGAACTCCCTCCTGACTGCAGTACTTGATTTTTCCAACCAGGATCTCGTCAAGGAAAGTGTGAAATGCAACATACCTGAAATGAACTTTAGTGTGGGATGCCCCATCGCCTGGGAAAATATAGGAGTCCTCCAGTTTGGTGATGTCATATAAGCAGATACAGAGACCAACTTTGTAGACCACCTTGTTTGCCAATTTCTTGTTAAGCTCTTCTGCTATTGCATCGTTGAGTTGTCGTTGGAAATTCCATGGAGGAATCCTGACCGTGTCGACCATTTCTACAACCACGAACATGATGAGGTTGGTTCAGCTGGGTCTGTCTGTGGTCACGTTTTAGTTGTTCCTTTCTGATCTTCAAGACATTTTCTGTTTACGTTCAAATCACAAATACCATTAACACATTTAACAATTAAGATAAAGTTAGTCTTAGTAAATTAACTGCAACTGCAAGAATCTTCAACAAAATCAACATGCAGCTTCATCACATGCGTGATTCATTTGCAACAGGAAGTTTCTACCACGTGAAATATTCTTCCATATCAGGACATTGCAGCCTTAATGATAATTAGACTGAGCAATAACCCATATATCTCCCAGACCCCCTCCCCAGTCAGTGTGACCTCAGAGGCACACTGCCCATGTGACTGATATGTCCATATGGAGATCTCAGTATCTGTCGATTCTTGTCTCTTTTATGCCCATATATGGAGATCCCTGATGTCATCAGTATATGGCCATATATGTGAAACATTTGCCACTCACAAAATATATACAATTTAACTTTAGTTTTATTGAAAAAGTTATAGCATTACTTTAAGTGTACTTTGTTTATTTGAGCTTGTTCCCTAAATGTTGCTTAAACCAGTGTTTCTCAAACATTTGCATGTCAAGGACCCCCCAATTAATATGTAATTGTCCACGTATCCGCATCTGATTAAAACATTTTCAACAGGGACCCCCTTCCAGATATGTGGCATAGTTTTACTGAGGTTAGGGTTAGGGTTAAGGTTAGATTTAGGCATAGTTTTACTGAGGTTAGGGTTAGGGTTAATGTTAGGTTTAGGCATAGTTGCAAAAACAAGAACTGTCAATCCCAGCTACTACTGACCAATCACAGCGGGTCTCCCTAGAAAAGCGGTGGTATTCATAAGCACGCATCCTGCTACCCGACTGAGACCCATCATCTTTACAAATCAGATTTGAATCACATTTCCTTTGGGGTGACAGTGGTTCAGATAATTGTGAGGCTCCCAGTTCGATCCCCGGCTCCCCCTCAGCTAGTGTGGAAGTAAGTGTCCTTGAGCAAGACACTGAACCCTTAACTGCTCCCGATGGGAAGGTTGGTGCCTTGCATGGTTTCCTCTGCTGTTTGTGAGTGAGTATAGGTGCAGGATAATGCATGTTGTAAAGTGCTATGGGAGAAAGGTGCTATAAAAACGCACCATTTATTTCAAACCATTTTGGATTCGTAAAAAATTGTTTCCATGTGGTGTGATGCAGTTCAGACTTGATTAAAAAGTCTAATTAAATCTGAATTTGGCCAACAATCAGATTTGTGCTGCAAGTGTGAACAGAGCCAGCAGATACAAGTCCCATACAGCAGTGGTTCTGCACAGGGACGCCCAGGGGTCCTTGGGGGGCAACATTAGTTAATGTAGCATCCAAATCAGTTTAACCACTTTATAGATCAGTGTTGAAAATACCAATCTACAAGCTTGTGAGTTTGTAGATCGGCTATTTTCAAAAAATCTTCAATATTTTTGAAACATTTTAACAAAACAAATCTTGTATGGGGGGTTCGTTCGTGGCACCAAATATTTTCAGATGAGGGTCTCGGAGTGGGGTCCGGGGACCCCCAGGGATCCTTGAGGGGGTTTCAGGGGGTCCCCAGATAAATGATGGATAGTTAGGAACCAAATGGACCCTTATGTGACTGTAACTCTGAGAGTGTACACATGGAACCAAATGGACCCTTACGGGTCCATTTGGTTCCATGTGTACACTCTCAAGAGTTATGGTGGTCCGTGGTCTAATGCAGGGGTTCTCAAAGTGGGGTCCAGGGCCTATGCATCAGCTATTTTCAAAAAATCTTGACATTATTGTGTTTATTTTTGACATTTTTTAACACCACAAATCTTGTATGGGGTCCTTGGCACACAATCTATTGAGATGGGGGTCCACAGCCAAATACACATTAATTTAGGGATCCTGGACAAGAACAAGTTTGAGAACCAAATGACCTAACAGAGCCAGTCCCATGCAGCCATTGCAACAAAAAAGCCAGCTGCAGGTCATCAGCTAATTGAAGGGTGATTGTGTGCAGGTTGCTGTCATGTTGCTGCTACTATAACTTTAGTGCAGGCATGCAGGCTGGATAGAGACACTGACAAACACTGCAGCGCAAGCGAGAGAGTGCTCACTGTGTGCTACTATTGCTTTATCTAGTCGGTAGATGTTCTAGTGCCTGAAAGGTTTGATCTTTAGTCTGTAGATGTTTTAATTGCATGGAAATAATGGCTTTTGGAATTCATTTGGGGTGAGTTGCACTCTCTGAGGTGTAGCCATGCAAGTCTGCATTATCAGAATCACAATTGGCTTTATTGTCAGAGACCACAGGTTTACAGGTGTAAAGAAGTGGGTGAAAGTCTTTTTTGTTTTAATGCAAGCACCATTGTTTCGTTGTCAGGCAGAAACCTCATATTTCAACTTTTGTTTTTTTTAATACATTAATTATCCTACTTCCATCATCCAAGTGTCGAACTAAAGTAGTGAAAAAATCAGATCTACAAGCTTGCAACGCATCGCAAGCTTGTAAGTCGGCTATATTCACTATTTTATGTATGTATATATTTTTTTAAAGCAACGGTTTTGGACATTCAAGGTTTCCATCCGACAACAATTTCTATGTGTAACAAAGATATGTACATGTATGCATATAGCATAAAAGTAGCAGTTGTGTCCCTGAGGTTGGACATGGTGAAAAAGGTAGCAGGTATGTACATGTACTTAGACTTAAAGTGCAACACATGAGGTTAGACTTAAGGTGCACAAATATCAGCAGTACAGCACCAGAACGGTAACAGATATGGGCACAGGCCTTAGAGCCACCCATGTGTAGTTTGACCTTAGTATTTATCATAGTATTTTGTGTGTGTACTCCATTACAGGACTGTGCTGATTTGTCTCCTGGTACAAGCAGAACATATCAGCTGTTCATGGAATCAAGGTGAGCAGAAATCATTACGTTAACAACCTAAAACCTCTCGTCTTAGTTAAACAGACCTGAGTTGCAACAGCTTTTTTTTGGTATGCTTTTCCCCCGACTACATCAAATGTCTTCGGCAACAATAGCCGATCTACGCATTGGCTATTTGAGCCGTGTTGTGAGCTTGTAGATCTGCTATTATTTGCCAAGATGTTCCCCCTCACAAAGGGATGCTGGGGTTCAAGTGGTTAATGTTTGACATGAACCACATTGAACCTGGCGTCCCTGTTGTGGGCTTGTCATTATGGGCAAAACGTTTCAGAAATTGTCTTTTGAAATGGCAGATCTACAAGCTCACAATGTGTGACGTGCAGTAAGCCTATAGATTAGCCGTATTCACTCTGTTACTCGGTCTTAACCACTTCAACCCTTAATACTGTACTTTGTTGACTGCAACACGTTGTGAGCTTGTAGATCTGTTATTTTTTGGCAGAATAGTTGCCTGTCGACTCTTATGACATACACAGATTAGGGATGCTGCAGTGTCGTGTGGCCAGACTGTTGCCTCCCACAATTTTCAAATGCTTCCGGTCATACAGGGAGTACGGAAGCTCTGAAACTGATTAAGGGGGAAAGCAGATGTGACGCCTCGTCGCTCAAATTTGTCCTAATAATCGAAGCATATACGGTATAGCATTGGTTCTCAAAGTGGGGTCCGGGGACCCCCAGGGGTACTTGAGGGGGTTCCAGGCGGTCCCCAGGTAAATGATGGACAGGAACCAAATGTACCCTTATGGGTCTGTAACTCTGAGAGTGTACAAATGGAACCAAATGGACCCGTCCATTTGGTTCCATTTGTACACTCTCAGAGTTAAATTAACATTGATTTTACAATATGAATTGAATTGAAAAGAGGTATAAATGCCATTAAATGGGGGTCCGTACCCTAATGCATGTCAAACTGGGTGTCCTTGAAATTAAAATGGTTGAGAACCATGCGGTATAGCTTGCTGCTTATTAGAAATGGAAATTCTAAAATTGTTGTAAAGACATTACATTATTATTTCGTTAACGGAAATAACTAACAGATGCCAGCTTCCTGTCTTGGAGGTGTAGTTCCAGACTCTATATAGCAGTGGTTCTCAAACCTTTTCATGTCAAGGACCCCCACATTGATATATATTTGTGTTCGGACCCCATCTGAAAATATTTTGAGCCAGGACCCCCAGAAGAGATTTGTGTTGCAAATGCAAAATGTTCAAAAGAATTTCAAGATTTTTCAAAACCAGCAGATCTACAAGCTCACAGCGCGTCACTTCGTGCCGTGCTGTGAGCTTGTATATCTGCTCTTTTTGAATAGCCAACTTATAAATGGATAAAGTGGTTAACTACTTTTGCTGGGGACCCCCTGGAACCACCCCAAGGACCCCTGGGGGTCCCCATACCCCACATTGAGAACCAATGCTATATAGCATTCGGAGATGGTGGAATAGTTGTCTGGGTATGCGAGACTAGGGATGCTGGGGTTCATGCAGTGATGAAACTTAATGATTATATTTAACTTGTGTTGCAGCTAACAACTTGGGTTCCAAAGGACGGAATGGCTACATATATGCTGGCTTATCACAACAACGGGGCGCGGGGGGACATGTTGGTGACAACGGGGGACCTGTTGGCGACGGCCACACCCAGAATCAATTCAGAGCAGCCTCCATGGCTCCGGGCTGGGCCCAGAGGGACGGCAGTGGCATCCACAGAGAAGATGCAGCGATCGGCGCTTCTAGACACAGACCTCCCAATAAGGTAGCACATTATGATGAGCTTGTTAGATCCATGTCCACTATTTGACCCATTAAAGGAGTAGTTCACTCAAAAAAATAGACTTATTTTCTATCAATTACACAGCCCATGAAGCCTTGAATTCATGGAGATTTCTTTTGTTTGTCGCATTCCTAAGCCAATAATTTTATGACCGGTGGTCTCTCCGGTAGGAGACTCAAATGCAGGTCATTTGAGTCTCCTACCGGAGACATTGGCATCTTTCCGCCGGTCAAATTATTGGCTTAGGAATGCGACAAAACCAAACTAATCTCCATGAATACAAGGCTTCATGGAGTGTGTAATTGAAAAAAATAAAATTATTTTTTTGGTGAACTACTCCTTTAAGACCTGCGGCCGATTCTACAAAATGAATCCTAACAGTTTTCTGAAAACTTGTTGCTATATCAGTGGTGCTCAAACTTTTTCATATCAAGGACCCCCAAGATTATGTATTTGGCCGCCGACCCTCATCTCAAAATATTTTGTTCCAGGGAGCCCCCAGAAACAAAAAATTGAGTCTACCTGTGACATATATATACTGTGTATAGTCAAAGATTTGCACAAATTTTAAAGATTTTTCAAAAATGGCAGATCTACAAGCTTATAACGTGACACGCTATGAGCTTGTGTATCTGCTATTTTTGAATAGCCAAAGTATAAAATAATGGGTCAAGTGGCTACACAGACGCTTTGCATTTTATTTGTATGACAACTATTCGTCAACTAAAATGTTTTGTGATGGTGACCACCCTAGGTCAAAGGTCACTGGAAGAGGTTTGGACTCTCTACGGACATCGCCAGTGGCTCGACCAACACCCGATCCTCCAAACTCAAACCGCAGAATGAACTCGCTGCTCCACTTAAACCTGCTGTTGTGAAGGGGAGGAGAGCGCTGCCCGGTCGGAGCACACCAAGGTTATTATCCACGCAAAGCCTATAATACGTTGAGCCGAGTCCCTCAGGGCTCGATACTAGCGACTTCTCTGTTTTCGCTATACATTAAATGTATTTGCTGAAAACGGCCGCTCTAGCTGAATGCGACACATTTTTATGTTGTGAGCTTGTAGATCTGCTATTTTCCCTACTATATATGGATGCTGGGGTTTAAGTGGTTAGTTTTAGCATTTTTCTCTTTTTTTTTTTTTTTTGTTCTGACTTTTTAAAGTTTTAATTAGTTTCTAAGGTGGGTTTGTTAGATTTTGTGAAAAGGCTCAGTTTGTTTAGATTTTATATGGATTAGTCAGGGGACACATTCAATGTGTTCAGACAAATGGCTACAAGCTCACATCATGTCGCATCAGGACATTTTCTTAATGATCTTTAGTTTGTTTTAGTTTTGTAAACAGAAAACTGTACCTTTTTTTTTTTTTGTCAAATTAAAAATAAGGTACAGTTTCCGTCTGTCGGGTGGAAACCCGACAGACAGAAAACAGTCCAAAACTTTATTTTTACTTTTCAGGATTCAAAAGTAGCAGATCTACAAGCTCAAAACGCGCTTCGAGCTTGGGGATCTGCTACTTTTGTGACGCTGTAGTATGATCAAGTGTATAAATATGGAGATAGGCGGTTTCTGCCCAACAGCTCTCTCTATATATGTATCGCAATATGATTGGAAAACCAGTCGAATTGAAAAGGTTTACTCGTTTTCACCGACTGAGACGCACTGCCTGAAGGTGACTTGAGCAACGAGAAGCACCGCCTAGCGCGCTTAGGCGAGCGAGTCGCTGTGCCGAGCATTGCGAAGTCACCTTCAGCCGACTCTGCGCCGTCGAAGTTATGTCCCGATAGGGAGTATAGTCTCGGTACCTCCGAGACGTCCTTTTGACGGGGGGGGGCCCGTACTGCCGTGTGGGAGGTGTACTCGAAGAAAACAAGCACTCTTTTTCAATCTGACTGGTTTTTCAATCGTACTGTAACATATATATATATTTTTTTAAATCTGCTTTTCTTTTGTTACTTTTTGTTATCTATAATAAGCCTGTGTTGGAATCTTCTTCCAGGGATAGCTCAGCGTTCACGTCAATAGGAATGGCATCCAGCTCTGGTCCCAGCTCAGCCCTGCTCTTTCAAGGTGACTCTCTTCCCTCTCGCCTGTTGGTGACATTAAATCTTCCCCATGGCTCGTTCAGCGGTGGAACAACATTCTTTGTCTTCTAGGGAAGTGTCCCCCCCTACCACGTTGAAATGAATGCCATGGGGAGAGGGGGGAATCTTCCCCTGACCCGTTCACTATGGAACACTCTGTCCTGTTGGAGAGCTGAGAGCTGCCAAACACTGGTGGACAAAGTACTCAACTCCAATACTTGAGTAAAAGTATAGATACTCCTGGTAACATATTACTCAACTATGTGGGTGAAAGTTGCACAGTAAAATTTGTGCTGAGTTACGTACAGCAGTACTTGCTTTTTCACAGGTATTCACACGTGCAAAGTACATACAAATTACATTTCTTTTTAATATCAATGTATTGTGAAAATCTACAAGCTTATGGTGTGAGCTTCTGTTATTTTCACAAGAATTTAAATGGGGCTAAAGTGGTTATACTTCAAGTACTTCTTTCCCTTCCAAGTAAATTATGTACTTAAACCATATATGGTTGAGCTATACTAGTGTATTTTCTGTTTTCGCTCTACAGTACATTAAATGTATTCGCAGAAGATGGCAGATCTGCAAGCTTACAACGCGTCGCTTAAGCAACGTGTTGTAAGCTTGCAGATCTGCCATCTTCTGCGACGTTTCCCCCTCAGAATATGGATCTTGGGGTTTAAGTGGTTAAGTAACAGTACTCAAGTAAATCTACCTAGTTACTGTCCACCACTGCTGCCAAAAATCTGAGGAGTTCACTGGCTGTCGGAGCAAACTGTTGGACCAGATTCTAATGCATTTCTCCCCCTTGTGTTTTGTCAGCCTCCCACCAGCCTCCAGCTCATGAGAAAAAAGCCGCCCATCCTGCTCCCATCAGGACCAGACCTCCAGCCAACTATTACAGGAACCGGGCCGGCCTGTTTCAAGGTGACTCTTCCACGGACGTGCGTCGTCCTCCCCCCTCCTCCTCCGCCGTCGCTGACGTCAAAGTGGCCCCTCGCTCCTTCACAGGACATTCTGCTGTTGCTCCTCGCTCCTTCACCGGAGGGAGTAAGACGCCAGGAGGAGGAGAACAATCCGTCGCTTGGGGCCTGACGTCAGCCAGGGTCGCTGGCAGCAGGGTGCCTTCACCGCAGAGCTCCTCTCAATCGTCTCGGCAAACGTACCAAAGTCTGTCCGCCGGCCGCCCCCAACCTCGGTCCGGTGGCTTTTCCCAAGCCGTGCAACCGATCCAACATTCGGCAGCTCTGAGCTCTGACCCCGGCTCCACCTCAACGGCCGAGAAAGATTTCAAGACGGTCAGCTCGGGACAGATCAACTTCGTCCAGAGAGCGGACCTCCTTCCCCCCCCCGGTCAAAGGCCAACGGGAACGTCAGGGCAGCCCTTTGCCCCCACCGTTGTCCATAAAATCCACACGAATTATGGAGGCTTCCATATAGAGAGGCTCCGAGACGCGGTTGAAACGGAGACCGTTGCAAGTAAACCACAACCTATAAGACCTGCCTACGCGCCCCCCACCCGCCAGGACCGCAGACCCGAATGGGTGACGATACGAACGGAGCCGGTTGGCATGGAGGCCAGTGGTGGTAAACACCAGCCGAGATCAAGGTTATTAGAGTTTAGCCTTTTTCAATTGTTTTAAAAATGTATTTAGCATTGACTTTTTGTTTTCAATTTCCAGTTTCGTTTTTAATGGGCTCTATGCACAGCAGCCATATTGGGAATTAATTGGGCCCCTTCCTTACTTCCTTCACAGGTGTTACCAATAATACTAATTAAGGCTGTGTTCCATTTAGTGTGGCATAGTCGTTGTCTTGTTTTCAAGGACCCCCATAACTCTGAGTGTACAAATGGTTCCATTTGTACACTCTCAGATTTGCACACCCACCGTAAGGGGCCATTTGGGAACCAAAATGGAGTGTTTCTAGTGAGCCAACATGCACGATATCAGCACCCTGACCAGAATGGAACAGAGCCTTCATTAGTATCATTGCTAACACCTTTGAAGGAAGTAAGAAGAGGCCCAATTTCTTTCCAGTATGGCTACTGTGCATACAGCCTATAGGCTTTTAAAGTAGGTTTGCCAGTTTAGATGAGTTTTTATTTAAAAGGCTCAGTTTGAGTTTAGTGTTCAAGTTTTCTTTTTTTTTGTTATCTTAATTGGTTGGAGATTGAACAAGATCAGAAAGATGGCAAAATAGCACATCTACTAGCTCACAACGTGCTGCATCGCGACACTGGTTGTGGGCCTGTAGATCTGCTATTTTTGACATACCATATTTTCAGTTTTGTCAACGCACATTAGTTTTGTTTAATTATCTCTTTTGTTTGTGAAGCCTTGTTGTTTTGATTACGAGTAACTATATTAACTTTCTTCTGAACCTCTCCACAGATCTCAACAACAGGAGAGTAAATGGTTCAGATTACGCCCTTTTACGTTTGGTAAGCTTGAACAAGGTTTTTTTCTACCCCCTCCATATCAGTGGTTCTCAAAACGTTTTCCTGTCAAAAGACACTCAAATTAATATATATTTGGCTGTGGACCCCATCTGAAAAACTTAACTTCTCTATTTTTTTCCCCCATAGGTTCAACAGATGGCTAAGGAGAAAGGAGAATGTTTTATATTATTAAATACAAATCTAAATCAAAACTGGTCACTTTGTTTTTTTATTCACTCTGTGGTGGAAAGTAACTAAGCACGTTTACTCAAGCACTGTACTTGCTTGATTAGCCTAGTCTATTTGATGCTTGACTCTACTACGTCTCTGATGCAAATCTATACTGTACCTTCTACTCCACTACACTTGACAGCTTTAGTTACTTGGCAGAGTTAGATTACAAAACAAACGTTAACCATTTAAACACTATTTGCCTTTGAGCTTGTAGATCAGCTATTTTTGAAAAGGTTATATAAAATGTTGAGTGCAGGCAGATAGAGAGATATGTGTGTGTGTGTGTGTGTGTGTGTGTGTGTGTGTGTGTATATATATAGATAGATACTTTCTTTCCCGTGTGTGTGTGTATATTCTTTCTTTCCAGTTGGCACCATCTACTGTTTAGACTGGTTGTATTACAATATTTGTAGTGATTTCCCGTGTGTGTGAACAGGGAGGTTAAATGTATTGCTTCAGCTGTTTATAACCATAATTATGACTGAAATAGTGCAGTGGTTCTCTGAGGGTCGGGGGTCCTTCCTTGAGGGTTCCAGGGGGTCCCCGGCAAAATGAGTTTATCTAGCATCAGTTTAACCACTTTAAACCCAAATAGCTAGCTAATCTACAAGCTCACAACAACACAGCACGAGCTATATGGGGGGGGGGGGGGGAATATATTGGAATATTTTTTAGACCTTTTAACAAATCTTGACTAGGGGTCCAAAATTGGAACATTAATACATATTAATTCTTATAAATATTAGATATAATTAATAATACATATTATTGAATATAACTACATATCAATTCATTCATATATAAATACATTTGGAAGTCCTTGACATGAAAACGTTTAAGAACCACTGCTTTACATGTAGAGTTGACGCCATCTACTGTTCAGAACGGTGTATCACAACATTTCCTAGAACGCCTGTTTTAGTAGAATGTCTGTAAAGTCAATGGTGTGAAGAGGGACTGTAGATGTATCTTTAAACAAATTAAAACACCGCTTAAGATGTTTAACAGCTGTTAATAATCATAATTACGACTGAAATGATGGCCATATGCCTTTAAAAAGTGACGACGTCACCGCCGGGTCACCTGTGTGTGTTGGAACCAGTGTTGCCAGATTGCGAGAGAAATAAGCAGCCAGGTCTATGAAAGCTCTCAACGCGTCTGCATAGAAAGAATTCATAGAAAAACAAGTCTGAAGTCGCTTGTAATAAGCAGACATGACAACACTGCTTGGAACAGTTTTGACGTCCATTGACGTTCCAGGTACATTTCTGACTAAGTTGTACAAGTTTTGGAGCCATTTAATCATTATCTGACCTTTAAAGATCGAACTTGTAAGGGATTAAAATGTTTACGGTCACGTGAAGGATTATATTATAAATAAATAACACCCGGAAGGAAGGTATAAAGACAACCGGCGGATGTTCCTGCGTCGACCTGCACTGCACAGCTGTAAGTAATAATTCTCATTAATAGTTGGTTGCGCGACGATGTGGCGCGTGCAGAAAATAGCAGACCTACAAATCCTCAATCAGTCGCGAACGCGACGCGTTGAGGACGTAGGTCTGCTATTTTTCTTAGCCCTGAAACATGACTGTCATACCATGACAGTCATGGCGCTACTTGTTCCTTTGTTTTGAAAAATTCACATTTACAACCAGTACATCTACATAAACGTTCAGATTTCAAATATAAAGTGCTGACCCCAAGCCACGGATGTTACAAGTTAAAGCGCACGGGTCTAAGTACCCGAATCTGCCGTATTGTCCAATAAAAAGCTTTTTAATCCGATCGCCGGCCATTTTCTCCGAATTTTCTCCAAATGCTTTCAACTTCGCACCCCTATCGGTGGGGAGATGTATTGCACTCTGATACATTATACAAAAACAAAAAAAAACTTTGCCGCCGATCGGATTAAAATGCTTTTTATTTAACAATACGGAAAATACGGGTACTTAGACTGGGCCGCTTTAACTTTTTACATCAGTGGCTTGGGGCTCAGCACTTTATATTTGACATTTGAACGTTTATGTAGATGTACGGGCTGTAAATGTAAAATATTCTCAAACCAGGAACAAGTGGTGTCTTCTCTGTGCGCCACACCGTAGTGTGACGAAGTATATGAAACGGCCTCGAAACTCCAATGGAGAGTTTTAAGAGAAGTAAAAAGTATTTATTTAATTGTATTCAGAGTGAGGAATAATCACCCGACGTGGTTTCGCCAGTTTATTCATTTGGGTGTTTGGAAAAAGACGCGTTTTGTGTCTTTAAAACGTCAGTGTGTCGTTAATGTCAACATTGATTTTGCAGAAGCAGGGGGGGGGGGCTCTGTTTGTATGCATGTTTCGCTGCGTTATCATAGTTATACTATATGGGTTGTTATGCGGTGGTGGAAAAAGTACTCAATTTCTTTACTCAAGTAAAAGTGTGTGTGTGGGCGTGGGGGGTTAAGACGTTGACAGGGGCCAGTTTGGAATGGCAACCTCCTGAAGGTGTTTATCATTATCCCAGATGTCCCTATTGTGCAGGGGTCTTCAACCAAGGACCCCTTGGCTGACAGAGAGATAAAGCAGGGACCCCCAATATATATTGTATAGAATATAATATTTTCATAGATTTCATAGATAGCTTCATAGACTTGTTTGACAGCACTGTCATCAGTGTTGATTCATTTGAATGTGTGTTTTCAGACTTTTAACCACATAAACCGTCCATACTAAGTAAACTTGACCCACTCTGTACTTGGGTCTGCTCTTTTTCCCCCTACACCAAACCGCTTTGCTGAAAATAGCAGATCTACAAGCGCACAACGCCTCGCAGCGCGAGGTGTTGTGCGCATTGTGTGCTTGTAGATCTGCTATTTTTGGCTAAAGTTCTCCTCAGAATAGGGATGCTCGGTTGAAGTGGTTAATGTAAAAATCACAAAGATTTGGTGACCCCCCTGTAGTAACTCTGAAGACCCACTAGGGGTCCCGGACCCCCAGTTGAAGACCCCTGCCCTAGTGCCCACCTGTCCTGTTATCATTTGAGACAAGAGGAGCTTTTTTGCATTCTCTGAAAAAAAAAAAAAACACAAAATACTTGCAAGACTTCTGTGTATCTCAGATGTCACTCAATGTGACAGACAGGTGCTTTGATTGATCTAAACCAAGATAAACTAAGTGGTAGGTATGTCCACAGACACTTCCTTCACAGGTGTTACCAATGATGCTAATGAAGGCTCTGTTCCATTTAGTGTAGCACAGTGGTTTCCACGACCCCCATAATTCTGAGAGTGTACAAATTTGTACACTCTCAGAGTTACACACCCGTCAGGGGCCATTTGGAAACCCCTCAAGGAAACATATGGGTCCCTGGACCGCAACTTTAGACCCACTGGTGTAGCAGAGTGTTCCCACCCTGACTGTTTGACCAGAATGGAACAGAGCCTCCATTAGTGTCATTGGTAACACCTGTGAAGGAAGAGGCCAAATTTCTTTCCAATATGGCTGCTGTGTATTGGGCCTATTTGAATACCACAATGAGCTTTAGGGGTGAGGATTGTTAGAACAAAGTAATAACTATAGGCTACCCGAACAAAGCAAGGGCCCATGCAAATATGGGGTGGGTTTATATCACCAGAGGCATTTTTTAAAATTTGCCCCTCGGAAATGGGGGTTACACACAGAGATTACAGCCTAATATCTACGCAGTGTGATATATTAGTCTGGCCATGCCAGGCTACAATGTATCCACTAGCCAAAATTCTATGAGATTAGAATTCTTAGCATATTGCTCGCTTTCATGCACAGTCTTCAGTCCAGATTAAGACGGTTCAATTAACAGTGATTATCTCTGCTATACCGTGTGCTAATCGATAACAGGTCGTTATAATAGATTTGCGTCTTTAGTTGCCCTAAATGCTAGGGCACCAAGCATTTTAGTTATCCTTGGAATGCACACTAGCATGTACTGTCCTATGCATCATACACATTGTGAAATCACTTCACTGCAACATAATGGCAGTGAAGTATCAAACTCCCTAAATGCACCAGAATACAGGAAATGACATCTATTCTGTTAAAAGGTTTATGCATTTTTACACTCTCAGAGTTCCAGACCCTTAACATAAGGGTCAATTTGGTTTAATTTGAGTTACAGACCCATTTAAAGTTGGTGTAAGTGAAATAAACGATATTTAAATATCATTTCAATCATGATTAAATATCACGTGTGCCATCGCCACGCGTTATGTGCTTGTAGATCTGCTGTTTTTTTTTTACAAATTTGAAAACTTGTGACACTGACATTCTGCACAATGAGTCCTTTCTACTTTTGGTACTTTAAGTACATTTTGATTGGTGTAAGTGAAATGAATGGTATTTAAATAATGATATAAAATGATCCAGAAATGCGTGTGATATCGGATTACTTTCTAGTGACACATGTTGAACAGAAGAACCAGTTTGATGACTTTGCCTCGAGGCACCAGGTGGGATAATATTTCATAACATTTCATGCCCTTGTGACAGGAATATCCTCGGGGCGGATAGACAAGTGATTTAAGTTTCGTTCTGTGTAGATAACAGCCTCGGTAGCATTTGATTTGAATGGTTGCGGTCAAAAATGCACATACATACACATCAGTGGTGTGAAGTCAATAAGTACATTTACTCAAGTACTGTACTTAAGTAAAATGTTTAGGTACTTTTACTTTACTAAAGTATTTCCAGTTGTCAATACTTTTATTTCTTCTCCACTACAGAGTACTTTTACATTGCAGTATTGATACTTTTACTTAAAGGGTCTACACCATGAATTTTAACTTTTTCTTCATTTTTGTGTGTTTTTGGTCTCCCCCACCTCTCTTCTGTTCCAACAAATACCCGACTTCGAGCATGCAGGCTTTCATAGGCTATCTGTGGTTTTCATGTAAATTGGTCTGAAAACAGTCTGTCAGATTTGTTCCCCCACCCTACGTCACGTCTGGGAACAATTCCTCCCGTTTTTTTCATTTTTAATTTTTTTAAATTTTTTCTTATTTTTTTTTTTTACTTTTTCTACACAGAACCAGGACATGACATGCATACAAACTGGCTCAATAGCGCCCCGTGCCAAACAGGACAATGTGGTATTGCAGGTGAAAGTGCTTTATAAGCCAGAGAGAAGTTAGTTGGAATGAGTATATCTGAGGCTTGATTTAGGCTCAAACCTTTTGAAAAACGTTTGAGGGACATAAACAATATGATATCAAATATTATTATTATTTTTTAAATTCATGGTGTAGCTCCTTTAAGTAAAAAAAAATGTGAGTACTTTTTCCACCGCTGTACATGACCATGTATTTGTACTGTATGTATCTGTCTAAAGCATTGGTTCTCAAAGTGGGGTCCGGGGACCCCCAGGGGTCCTTGGGGTGGTTCCAGGGGGTCCCCAGCAAAAGTAGTCAACCACTTTATCCATTTATAAGTTGGCTATTAAAAAATCGCAGATATTCAAGCTCACAGCGCGTCACTTCGTGCCGCGCTGCGAGCTTGTAGATCTGCTATTTTTGAACATTTTTGAAAAATCTTGAAATTCTTTAGAACATTTTGCATTTGCAACACACATCTTCTCTTCTGGGGTCTCTGGCTCAAAATATTTTCAGATGGGCGGCCCGCGGACAAATATATATCAATTTGGGTGTCCTTGACATGAAAAAGTTTGGGAACCACTGGTCTAAAGGATAAGAGTGAGTGTGCCATCCCATGTGTGTGTTGGGGGAGGGGGGGGGGTGCATTCACACAATTCTAACATATCGTACTAGACGAGTACAATAGCAAAGAACAATAGCATTGCTTTTGCTCTTTGATTACAACGCTAGAACTTGACTTTAATTTAACATTTTCATCTGATTTCCATCGTACACTATGTGTTTCAGACCTTGAGACTGTGTGTGTGAACCATGTCTAACAGCGCCGCGGGGCCCGATGAAGACAGCCGTGTCCCCAGCTTGTCCCGTATGAGCAGCCAGCGGTCCTCGTACGAGGAGAGATGTGTGGACCCTCCAGAAGACGGTAGAGCCGCAATTAGTCAAATTTGTAACCTTTTTAATGTGATTTTTTTTATTTCCCGCAGCAGCCATATTGGAAATAAATTGGGCCTCTTACCTTACTTCCTTCACAGGTGTTAGCAATGATACTAATGAAGTCTCTGTTCCATTCTGGTCAAACAGAGTCAGGGTGCTGATATTGTGCATGTTGGCTCACTGGAAACACTCTGCTACACCAGTGGGTCTCAACGTGTGGTCCAGGGGCCCTCATGGTTCCTTGAGAGGGTTCCAAATGGACCCGTACAGGTGTGTAACTCTGAGAGTGTACAAACACGGGTCCATTTGGTTACATTTGTACAGAGTTACGGTGGTCCTTGAAATTAAACAAAAGTTTGACAACCACTGTGCTACACTAAATGGAACGGAGCCATCATTGGTAACACCTCTGAACGGAGTAAGGAAGAGGCCCAATTTCTTTTCAATACGGCTGCTGTGCATAGAGCGGTGTTCACTCTCCATTCCGACATCTCACCACTCCGACTAGTGGCTTCCGCGTGCGGTTAGGGTTAGGGTTAGGGTTAGGTATAGGGTTCGTCAACGTCGGAAAGGCGACATGTCGGAAAGGAGAAATGCACCCGCATAGAGCCTATGAAATGAACATGACCGTCCGATTTTTGGCATTTATTGATGTGTGTCTATCAGCAGGAATGTAGCACAAAGTAGCAGTTGTCTGTTGATTTAATGAGTGTTAGGTTTACTTTTTTGGTACACAAAAATGTACACAGAATTTACAGCAGGGACTGTTGGGCGGGAGGAGGAGGACCAAGGCTCCGAATTGGTATAACAACTAAATAGGCTCTATGCACAGCAGCCATTTTGAAGAGAAATTGGGCCTCTCCTTTTACTTCCTTCACAGGTGTTACCAATGATACTAATTGAAGGCTCTGTTCCATCCTGGTCAAACGGAGTCAAGGTGCTGATATTGTACATGTGGGCTCACTGGAAAGATACGCCAGTGGGTCTCAAAGTGTGGTCCAGGGACCCTCATGATTCCTTGAGGGGGTTCTAAATGCCCCCAATAAATGGTGTGTAACTCTGAGAGTGTACAAATGGAACCAAATGGACCCGTAAGGGTCCATTTGGTTTCATTTGTACACTCTCGGAGTAATGAGGGTCCTTGAAATTAAAAGGTTTGAGAACCACTGCAACCAAATGGACCCCAAATGGACCATTTGTACACTCTCGGAGTTATGAGGGTCCTTGAAATTAAAAGGTTTGAGAACCACTGGAGTGCATGAAATGGAACAGAGCCTTCATTAGTATCATTGGTAACACCTGTGAAGGAAATAAGAAAGAGGCCCAATTTCTTTCCAATATGGCTGCTGTGCATAGAGCCTATTGGGCAGAAAAAGGGGTTTAAAGCACAAATAATAATAATTGTGATCTCATTATTGATTATAAAATCATCCTGCTAATCATTTTGGACCACAATCGTGCAGCGCTGCAAGATGACGGCGCCCAAAGCAGGACGGCGCCGAGCGTCCACAAAGCCCACCCCAAAGACGCCAACGGACAGGGGTCCGAGACCATCGGCTTCATCCCGGGCACGGCTGAACCCGCCGGCCCTGGGGCCCCCCAGACGTGCGGTCCCTGCGGGGCCACAGGGGCCTGCAGGAGCCTGGTGTGCAGCCTCTACCGGTAGGCCCGTGTCACCAGCATGAAGCTCTACCCATTAAGACCTGAGGCAATTCTTAAAACAAATCTAAATCTTAACAGTTTTTTGAAAAAAATAAAAAATATATTTTTTCACGATTTTTCAAAAATAGCAGATCTACAAGCTCGTAGCGCGGCACTCGGTGCCGCGTTACGAGCTTGTAGATCTGCTATTTTTTAATAGCCAAAGAAATCTTAAGTGACACAGATGCGTTCCAGGTCTTAATGGGTTAATTTATCGTTAAATCATTGTGATTAACATTTTTTATTGTGTTATGTTGGCACATATACATTTTAATTCTTTTAACAAAATGGCAACTCAAAATCTATCGAAGTAGATAATGTGCTATGACCAAAACTGTCTATATTTACATGGATTTAAGTTCTCAGTCGTCATTTAGATTCCATAGAAGCCAGCAGCTGTCAAGCTCATGGCTATTTTCGGTTATTATTTTAACCCATTAAGACCAGTTTTTTGAAAAAAAAAGAAAAAAAAATCAAGATTTTTCAAAAATAGCCAAAGAAGTCTAAAGTGACACAGATGCGTTCCAGGTCTGAAAGGGTTAACCCATTAAGACCTGAGGCCGATTCTACAAATTCCTTCTAAATCAGTAGTTCTCAAACTTTTTAGTTTTTTTGTGTATTTGGTAGAAAATATTTTGTGCCAGGGAGGGCCACCAGAAGAGAAGATGTATGTTGGCTAAACATAGCTTAATAGAATGAAGGCACTGGAGCAACTCGGACAGTTAGGGCAAGGATTCAACATTTCGATGTAGCTACACCTTCGTCAGGTCATCTGATGACATGTCCCCCCCCCCCCCCCCCCCCCCACACTCACACCTTTGTTCCATTCAAATACATAGATTCAAGCAAAAATGAAATCTCACAACTGAAAATATTTGCTGTTCTACATACTGCCAACCAGGTGAAGAAATCACAGATTCAGGCTTTAACCTTTGCTTTTAAATGAAATATCCGAGACCGTTAAGATTGTATGGAAGACGCTTCTGAAACATATTGCTTTTTTGACCACTTCAAATGCTCTAATCTTAATAGATGGCTTATCCTGTGTTTGCAGGGTGTGCCAACGCACCATCCTGGCACCGTGCTTGGCGCCCGAAGTTGACCACCCCTCTCCGGACGAACCGGAGAAGATCAGCCTCCGTGCCGGGTCGAACCCGGGTCCGAACGGAGAGGACGACGCTGCTGATTGGCTGGAAGACCTCCACATAGGCGGAGTCAAAGTGGACGGTCACAGGCAGGACCTGATCGTTTCAAACGATGTCCCTCCATACCAAGGTTATTATAGTTTAGAATTTGTATTAGCTTTTGTTTTTGTTTTTTGTTCAATTTCAGTTTAGCTTTTAGCAAAGCGAGGTTACTATTTTAGTTCTTATTTTGTTGAAAAGACTTGGGTTTAGTTTTTTTTGTTGTGATTTCTATTTTTTGGGGTCAGAAAAATAGCAGATCTACAAGCTCACAACATATCACATCAAGACATCATGACGCGTTATGAGCTTGTAGATCAGCTATTTACACTGTTTTTAAAGATTTTTGAAAATGTAAAAAAAAATGAAACAAATCTTATGAAATATGGAATATTCCCATAGACTAAAACTATTGACATTGTCTCTATGATTTTAATTTGTTTTGTAAACACAATACAGTTTCAGTTATCGTTGTAAAGCCGAATTATTTTTATTTTATTTTTCATGAACTAAAATGTTTTTCCAATTCTAGCTTGAGTTATTTTGTCAGGTTGGTTAACTATTATATCCCCGCTTTGTACTCAGCAGCGCTACCCGGAGGCCAGCGCCACACCAGCCCGTCGTCCTTCTACGACTCGATGGCATACGACGACGAGTGGGATGACAGCGGAGAGGGCGTGGACTCTCTGATCGCCAAGAAACTGCTGGAGCTCTACTCTGAGTACCAGATACAAGAGCTGGCCAGGTAACCATCTCACAATAGGCTCTATGCACAGCAGCCATATTGGACAGAAATTGGGCCCCTTCCTTGCTTCCTTCACAGGTGTTACCAATGACACTAATGAAGGCTCTGTTCCATTTAGTGTAGCACAGTGGTTCTCAAACTTTTTAATTTCAAGGACCCCCATAACTCTGAGAGTGTAACTCTCAGAGTTACACCCTCTCAAGGAACCATGAGGGTCCCTGGACCACACTTTTAGACCCACTAGTATTTCTAGTGGGCCAACATGCACAATATCAGCCCCCTGACTCTGTTTGAACAGAATGGAACAGAGCCTTCATTAGTATCATTGGTAACACCTGTGAAGGAAGTAAGAGGCCCAATTTGTCTCCAAAATCGCTGCTGTGCATAGAGCCAATTTTGATTGATTTGAAAGTATTCAGTCACCACATGTAAACAGCACAGAGGTACAGTAAGACATTAAAGCTACAGTAACTGTGGCTCACTGGCTTCCTTCAAAACAGGCCTGAAAATCCATCTTTCATGAGACCACAAGGGGAGATAAACTCACTTTTCCCATAGAAAGGAGTTGGCATTCACTGCCAACCTTTTTTTTATACCCCCCCCCCCCCCCCCCCCCCACCCCCTTTTCTTGCCCCCAGGATTTTATTGTGTTATCCTTTTATCCCAAATGTCTGACTGTACCTCGTGCTGTTTACATTTCTGTCTAATAAAGTGTTCAATCAATCAATCAATCAACACTATTACACATTGGCTGCCAAAAACGCAGATCTGCGTTCTATTGAGTCCTTAGAACGCAGGCTGCCAAAGACGCAGATCTGCGTTTTTTTTTTTTTTTTTTTTTTCAATTTCAAAGACCAAGGAGATATGATTTTTCAAAGATTTAGACTCCCATCCACTTCCTTCTTAACTTAAAACTTAAAAATTCTGTATCTCGGCTCCTGAGTACTTCTGGCAGTCTACTGTAGAAAATAAATAAATAATTCTGGCAGCCAATGTGTTGTTAATATTCAGCAGAGAATATTAACACATTCACCACAACGTGCCATCAACAAATACAAACAACTATATGTACCAAGGAGAAAAAGGGGGAAAACGGCGGGAGTGACGCCTCCTTTCGATGGGAATTGAAATCTTTGTGGTCTTCTGAAAGATGTTTTTATTTTATTTTTTTCAGGGCAGTTTTGAAAGAAACCAGTGATTCACATGCTTTAATGGATGGTGTCAGGGCATAACACATTGTGGTGGCTGAGTAGTAGTAAAGACAATTTTCCCAAGTTTGTTCTAAATTTGGGGGGGGGGGGTACCAGGTCATGGTTGCTCCCTCTGGTGTTGTGGGTGTCACTCACTCACAGGTATGAGGGTGCTGTCCCTGCTCTTCTGGGACAGAGTTGGGCTTTTGTGTGACGCTGTAGTATGATCAAGTAGGGCAGTGGTTTTCAACCTGTTTTGCGTCAAGGACCCCCAAATTGACACGCATTAGCCCACGGACCCCCATTTGAAAAGATATGCCAGGGACTCAACCTCTTTGATTTCTTGGGGTTCTTAATCTACACTGTATCGTCACCATTAGTGTTCATTTAACTCTGAGAGTGTACAAATGGAACCAAATGGACCCGTTAGGGTCCATTTGGTTCCATTTGTACACTCAGAGTTAGAGACACATAAGGGTCAATTTGGTTTCTAACTATTCATTTGGCTGGGGACCCCCTGGAACCCCCCCAAGGACCACTGGTGGTCCCCGGACCACTGGTTGAGAACCACTGAAGTAGGGCATTCATTTATGAAAAAGAAAACACAAAACTATGGAGATAAGAGATTTCTGCCTGACAGCAACGATATTATAAGCAACGTTTTTCAGAAAACTGTTAGGATTTAGAAAGCATTTGTAGAATCGCGCCTCAGGTCTTTAATGGGTTAATAATAATTACTTCATCAGCAGCGAGGGGCTGGTCTGTGGCGAAGCACTTATCTCACCGACGGTCTGACAGGAAACTCCCATCAACACGTGACGCTGCGCTTCTAAAATAGCACGCCTGACACCGGATGTGGCTTCTTCACACATGCTGCGTTTTAGTGTTTACTGTACCTGGTGACCCAGTGCAGTGGTTCTCAAAGTGCGGTCCGGGGCCGCCCAGGAGGTCCTTGGCTCGAGGAGGTCCCCAGCGAGATTAGTTAACCCTTTAAGGCCTGATGTTCCGATTCTACAAAATGTCTTCTAATTCATTAAATTAAACAGTTTTTTTGAAAAAAGAAAACGTATGTTGCTAGGTCAGTGGTTCTCAAACTTTTTCATGTCAAGGACCCCCAAAATTATATGTATTTGGCCGCGGACCCCCATCTCAAAATATTTTGTTCCAGGGACCCCCCAGAAGCAAAGATTTGAGTTACAAATGTTCGCTTTAAAAATATATTTATTCAAAGATTTGCACACATTTTCTTGATTTTCCAAAATAATAGCAGATCTACAAGCTCGTAGCGCGGCACTCGGTGCCGCGCTATGAGCTTGTAGATCTGCTATTTTTGAATAGCCAAAGTGTAAAGTAATGCTTTTTAGCTCAAATCTAAAAATGACACAGATGCGTCCTAGGTCGGGTTGGGTTAATACAGCCTCAAAATCAGTTGAACCACCTTATACATTGGCTATTTGACAATAGACAATCTTGTGGGCTTGTAGATCGGCTATTTGCAAACAAATCTTGGAACAAATTAGAACCACTGTCCTAGTAGATGAAGGTTTCATATTTACAGTCATTTATTGGGTGAAGTATTCCTTTAACCCATTAAAACCGCGAAAGCATTTGTGTATTTTTTATTTTAGCTATATTATATAGCACTTTGGGTTGGCTATTAAAAAATAGCAGATCTACAAGCTCATAGCGCGTCACTTCGTACCACACTATGAGCTTGTACATATGCTATTTTTGAACAATTGTGACATTTTAATATATGTATTTTTTAACCCATTGAGACCTGAAGCCGATCCTACATGTCTCCTAAATCTCAACAGTATTCTGAAAAACGTATGTTTCTATATCAGTGGGGCTCAATCCTTTTCATGTCAAGGACCCCCAAAATTATATGTATTTGGCCGCGGACCCCCATCAAAATACCTTGTTCCAGGGACCCCCAGAAGCAAATATGTGAGGTAAAAATGTTCGCTTTAAAAATATATATATATTCAAAGATTTGCACACATTTTCACGATTTTTCAAAAATAGCAGATCTACAAGCTCGTAGTGCGGCACTCGGTGCCGCGCTATGAGCTTGTATATCTGCTATTTTTGAATAGCCCAAAGTGTAAAATAATGCTTTTTAGCTCAAATCTAAAAATGACACAGTTCCAGGTCTTAATGGGTTAGCAAACATTTTTAACTCAAATCTTTGCTTCTGGGGGTACCTAGAACAAAAATGTTTTGAGATGGGGGGGGGGGGGGGGGTCGGCGGTCAAATATATATAATTTTTGGGGGTCCCTGACATGAAAAAGTTTGAGAACCACTGATATAGAAACACGTTTTTTTCAGAAAACTGTCAGGATTTAGAAGGCATTTGTAGAATCGGCCTCATATCAGGACTTAATGGGTTAAGTAAATGTACCACCGCTGAACGATAACCCATCCTATGCCTCCCATATGTGTCCCCAGGTGCACGTCGGACTCGGTGTTCCTGAAGAAGACCACCCACATCAACCAGCTGATCAACTCCCTGGCGGAGGAGCACCAGATGGACGAGCAGGAGGCCGAGTGCCGCCTGGTGCGCGGCATCATCCGCATCAGCACCCGCAAGAGCAAGAAGAGGAGACCGGCGCCCCCCGGTGGCGGCCAGCGGCGCAGCGAGAGGACGCTGTCGGACAGCGGCAACGAGACCATGAGGGACAGCGACTCCGTCTCGTTCAGCAACAACAGTTGAGTTTGACCCATTGAACCCATTAAGACCTGGAACGCATCTGTGTCACTTTAGATTTCTTTGGCTATTCAAAAATAGCAGATATACAAGATCATAGCGCGGCACCGAGTGCCGCGCTATGAGCTTGTAGATCTGCTATTTTTGAAAAATCGTGGCATTTTTTTCCCCCTATTTTTTTCAAAAAACTTTTAGGATTTAGAAAACATTTTTAAGAATCGTCTCAGGTTAACACATCGAGATTTTTTTTCACCAAAAAATGGAAAAAAAAACGAGCTAGATGTGTTTTCCTACAACTGATAGGAGTGGACAGAAGTGTCATTTTTTGGGGATGACATCACATCCGTCCAGTCCTTCTCTCACACTAGGGCAAAATCAAATATCACCACATTCCTTTCAAAGACAAATATATCTGAGATTCAGAGTCGACTTTATTGTCATATCACAGGTTTACTGGTGTAAAAGAACATGGGGTTTCAGGAAAGAAAGGGGGGGGGGGTTGGTGCAGGGAGAAGGAGAGCAAGAAGGACAAACTGATTGAATGCATGCTTTATTAGTTAAAAGAGTGTAAACCGCACAGAGGTACAGTAAAACATTTAGCCTAACAGGATAACTGTTTCCATTGTGGTCCTATGCATTCAGTTCATCAACAGGGCCTAGAATATTAACACATTAATACATGTTATATGTATACAAATAGCTTTAAAAAAAGAAGAAGAGATCCGAGCACTCAAAAAATGTGGAGGAGAGGAAGTAAAGTTAAAACAAATATGTTCTATAAAAATGCCAACATGTTTCGACCGGTTAAGGTTGGTCAGAGCGAGAACTGAATATACAAATACAAATGCAAATAGCTATATTTACAGAGGAGAAAAAGGAAAAAACGGCGGCAGTGTATGACTCATAGCATAATAAGCAGCATGAGTTTTGACATAAGGATCCACATAGCAGCAGGTTTGTACATGCGGTTAGACATAAGGATAATCGGATGACTACAAATCCCACAAACCCCATAACTTCCATGTCTGTTGTGTTTTGTCTCTGCCAGATGACTACAAATCCAACCCAAATATCCAGATATCAGAACAGACCAACTCCGACGCCTTCGCCAGGAAAATGAGGAACTACGGAGGTGTGGCAAAGTTTCATTAACCATGATTTTTTAACTGTGAATAACTGGAGGAATCGGTTCCATCACATTTGAAAACAGACCTCACTATTAGAACCATTACATTAATATGCATGCGCTACTGTATGATATGATTTGAATTTGCGTTCATCAACAAGTATAATGAAGACCAAAATGATATAGAATCTTTACAATCTAGGAGTCGTTAAAGGGAACCGTTAAGGACTCGGACCGTTAAGTGGGAATCGTTAACCGGAATCGTGACCATCCTAAAGAAGCCCAACACTTGACTGTGAAAGTGTACAAATGGGTTTGTTGGGCACTGTCTCGCAGTTAAATCAACACTGAGGACACCGGGTGTTTTCCCCCCTCCGCACATGGGTGGAACGCATGGGTGTGGTCTGTCTGGTGACAGCTCGATCACAGACAGCTTGCAGTGTCACGGTCACACAAATAGACGGCAAAGAAAACAATGTGTAGTGCTTTAGAGTTACTAGGATACCAGGTAAACATCAAGCCAGTGTCTGTCTAAACCAAGGGTTCCCAAACTCTTCAGGCCACGACCCCTCAAAATAATCATATTTTAACAGGGAACCTCCCCCACCACCCTGACAGGCACTTAGAATTGTAGGCATTACATTTAGTTGTCACTCGTTTCTACAGATACATATTGTGAAAATAGTCGGTCTCCAAGCTCACAACGTCCCGCAGTGTGAGCCGTTGTGAGCTTGGGGATCGGCTATTTTCACAATGTTTGCCTCTTTATGGCCAAGTTGGTATTAAAACGGTCTTAAAAGTCATTCAATTGTAACTTTAGAAATGTGCAGATACCCTGTATACACTTATACTGTATGTTGGAAAACAATCAACAGTGGATCAGTGGAGCTCCCTCTGGTGGTGTGCCCGTGAGCGTTACTCACTCTAGTGAAGTAGTTAGACAGGTACATTGCCACTGGTACCTTGAGTAACTTGTAGACCAGGCCCATAAGCCAAATTCCAATACCGAAAATCTCGGCCACTCGCTCACTCCCACTCGGTCACTCCGACTTCGAACCGGAAGTAGTCGCGGTCCAATTGTTCATGTGCTTCTTGGAGGAGGCGAGTGGAGTCGAGTGGAGTCGGCGAGGAGGCTCTCCACTTCCGCATTGAGCGAGTGTACATCAAGTGTATGCTCGACCACTCTCAACAGCTCCTCCGCGGCAGACTTCCGCATCACGTGTACACTTTTTTTTGTTTTTTTTCCCTTCTCCCGTGACGTATACATGGTCCTCCTCCTCCACATGTGCCGAAAACACCGGCCGCACCCCCCCCCCTCGCCGCTGCCGCTCACTCGTTGCGCATCTCACACACACACACACACACACACACACACACACACACACACACACACACACACACACACACACACACACACACACAGTGTAAAGTAACTGAAAAGACCGCAACAAGCCACTGGCTTTATTGCGTTGTTGAATGATATAAAGCATAATACAATTATACATTGTAATATATTGTGCACACTTTCTGTCTCAAAAGCTGTTTCTATTCGTGCATGCCTCAATGCAGTACACGGACAACTATAAATGACTGAGACAAAGATTATGTTAACATTTTTAACTTCTGGGACGAAGAAAAAGAAAAGGAAACGGGAGGTGCGCGAACAGCGCGATGGAGAAGAAGGACCCGCCGATATTTAATATTGTTTGTTGGTGAAACAATCATGACTGATACACATGAAAGAAGACCCTTCACAGCTAAATAGAGAATTTTACATTTTAAGAATCGGTTCAGAATTGAATGAGTACGACTATAGTTAAATGTGAACCGGTTTCTGCTATAAATATGCATCCACCGTTCTGCGCGCCCCTTGGCTGCGACGTTTCATTTTTGCCACGCATCTACACTTCATGGAGTACATTTTTGTACTGGGGTTCTGGGGACTGTACGAGCAATAAGAGGGACAGGTCAGGATTAAATCAATAAATGTAAGTTTGCTCATCCTGGCGCTCACTATTTCAGGAATAAATGGCTTTGCACAATAATGTAACTATAAAGAGAACGATGTGGCCATCCATCCACATTGATGAATTGTCTATTCTTATATTCTGTATTATTCTATACCTGCATATTATTCTATGAATAGTATATTTTCATCCACGCCTCTGCTGCTCTGGTCCAACTGTGTGAGGCGTCATAAGTGATCGCGGAATTTGCCGTCTCTTTGAAATGACGCGCTGAGTGTAGTCCGATCCTTTGAGGGCAACCGCTCGACCACTCGTCCTCTCAAATAATCCTCGGCTCCTCGCAGGGGCGGGGCTTAGGCGCGAGTGGAGGAAGCGAGGAGAGTGAGCGAGTGACCGAGTTTTGGGGAATGGAATTCAGCTATAGGCTCTATGCACAGCAGCCATATTGTGAAGAAATTCACAGGTGTTACCAATGATACTAATGAAGGCTCTGTTCCATTCTGGTCAAACAGAGTTAGGGTGCTGATATTGTGCATGTTGACTCTCTGGAAACACTCTGCTACACCAGTGGGTCTCAAAAAAGTGTGGGGTCCAGGGACCCTCATGGTTCCTTGAGGGGGTTCCAATGGCTTCTTACAGGTGTGTAACTCTGAGATTGTACAAATGGAACCAAATGGACCCGTAAGGGTCCATTTGGTTCCATTTGTACAATCTCAGAGTTATGGTGGTCGTGGAAATTAAAAAGTCCGAGAACCACTGTGCTACACTAAATGGAACAGAGCCTTCATTAGTATCATTGGTAACACCTGTGAATTTCTTCACACTATGGCTGCTGTGCATAGAGCCTATTGCAAGTTGCTCCTGTACTCTGTCCTCTACCCTGAGCCATCCCACCCTAGCAAAATGAACAGGGGTTAGGTGAGTTCCGGGTGTGAGGTCTAGTAGTTAGTCTAACTAGTTTGTTGGAGAGGTCTGTCGTTTTGTAGGTCTGTAGATCTGTAGACTTTGAGGTGCATGCAAAGTCACAATGTTACACTGTATGTTCGTCGTTGCAACAATTGCCGATCTACAAGCTCACAAAGACCCGTTGTGACAACAACGGGCTTTATGTATGTGGAGTCAGCCAACAGACATGCTCTTATGGCGACATAATGTACCTCAATCGTCATAAGATGTATTGTTTATTCATATTTTATTCATCTGTTTTTATCTCCGGGTTAGGGTTAGTACTTTTGTGGTATTGTGAGGACATAATAGTCGAGTGTACGCAAGTGTACGCATGTTTCAGCGAAAAACACCAAATAATGCATGCAGGGCAGAATTAGGACGATACCCACTCATAATCAAAATAAAAAAGAGAGCACTGAAGTTCTACAACCACCTAAAAGAAAGCGACCTAGATGCACTCCATAACAAGGCACTCACACACACAGCGAAACTCTAGAGAGATGCCCCCTCAGCCAGCTGGCCCTGGAACTCGGCATAAACACAAACAGAGCCTCGAGATAGAAAACCCATTGGACTAAACCAAATTATAAAACAGCAAAAGGAAAACTACCTGACACATTGGAAAGAAGCAACACAAAAGCAGAGTAAACTAGAATGCTATCTGGCCCTAAACAGAGAATACGCAGTGGCAGAATACCTGAGCACCGTGACCGACCCATTCTACTTAAACAGGGGGTCTGCGACCCCTAGGGGGTCCTCAGAGTTATTACAGGGGGGTCGCCAAATCTTTGTGTGATAGTATTGAGGTTTGTTTTTGTACACTATGTAGTGGGGGGGTCCCTGCTTCATCTCTCTCTCAGCTAAGGGGTCCTTTGCCTGAAAAACGTTGAAGACCCCTATTCTACAGTAGAGTGTTTTATCTATTGTTGCATTGCCTGTTCTATGTTGTAATGTTTTTGCTTGTCTCAGACCTTAAGGACAACAATGGAAATAAGTCACTGACTTTTTTTAAATTTTTATATGCTTGACGTTTCCTTGAGAAGCACGTGGCACATGTTTTTCTTTTCTTTTAATCATGACGTCTAATAATTCAAATCAAAATTAATTCTGGTTTGTTCCCCACAGAATCACCCTCTCACTCTGAAGCACAATCCTCTGGCGTGCACCTCACTCATTCACCTGTGAGAACCTGAATCCTCGCTCATTCCAGTTCAAAACTCGTGACCTTCCGGTGCGCTGCTCGGTGACTGCACTGCGTCACAGCCACACATGCCTTAATATCTGTTTAATATCTGTTTTCCATGTACGTACGTCGCCGTATATCATGTAGGAATGTGTAAGATGAGAGTCTTAGAAACTGTTCTTCTGATCCTGTGGATTATGAACTTCTGTGGAACATGCTGGTCGGTGGAAGTCCAGGCTCAACAGCAACGGTGGTGTGGAGAGGCGTCCAGGCCATTTTGGATTTGTTTTGTTGCTTCCTATAATGCCATGCCCACAATAAGACACCCGGGGTGAATGTGGTTAATAATGATCATGAATTAATGAATGTTTTATACTAACATTAATGGTTAATCATAATGAATTGTTCCCTCGCCCTTGAACAGAATCACAGCCGAAACTTGACTCCCGTTCCTTCCTGTGCCAATGTTTCATGTTTTAATGTTTTGTAATTAGGGCTGTCAAAATAGCTGAGTTAATTCATTTATGGAATTAATTAGGTACAAAATGTTAACGCAATCCACACAATAATTCAAACGAGATGGAAAGAAAGCCTGTGCGTGGCCCCTATCTGGATGGAGAAAAGCACGAGTTGCTTGTTGCCAGAATAGGCTGGACAATTTACAATAGCTCAAATCACAGCACAAATGTGTTTATAATATGAATGGTGATTAGTCATGATTAATTCATTATTAATATCTAATTAATCTGATTTTTTAAACATATAGCTTGACAGCCCTAGTTTAAAGGTTTTAATGTTTCAATATGTTTAATGTGTTTAATGTTCTAACATTTTAATGTGGTGTTCTTTGGGTGTGACTCTGGGATCATCCAGGCATTAGGAGGATTTGCACATCATGTAATTGAAGGAAGTTCTCTCACTAATTAACCAAAGAAGCCTTTATTTCACCCTAAAGAAACCTGTATTTCACCCTAAAGAAACCTTTATTTCACCCTAAAGAAACCTTTATTTCACCCTAAACATTCACTGGTTGTATTTTATTTTTTCATTCATTTTCATTCCAAGGACCACTAGTTCGACACACATTCAACCATATAAAACTGGCCTTATCCCTGGGACCCCTATCTACAGTACATGGTAAAATCCTCAGTGTCCATTTGGACCCACTGGTAGACCCCAGACCCCATATTGAGCACCAGTGATCTAGTGCCATGTTTTTTTGGTTTGTTAGTTTTTGTTGTCTTTAACGACTTTTTAAAACTTAAAAAAAAAAAAAAAAAATAGCCGATCTACAAGCTCCCAACAAATGAAGTGACAAGTGAAAAATTATGACCCATAGGATGTCGGGGTGAAAGTGATTCATTATGTACATTTGACATTATTTTCAGTTTTTGGTTGATTAGTGAGCAGAACTCATTCTGTGTTTATTGATAAACATAATCACAACCGTCTTGTGGATGAGATACATGTAATCCAGTTATTAATTGATGACTAAACGATGTGATTTGTACTTGTTAAGGCCAGTATGCACATAATGAACTGTACGCATCAGTGATTGTATATTGAATGATGCGAACTTAATGTCGTAGAAGATTGAATAAGATTGTTCTGGCCACATCATTCTTGAATGTCATATAATGTGAAGTTCATACGCAGTGAATGTAAAGAAATATAGATTTGTTTTCTTGCATCACAACTTGCATTTACATTTTTGCTTTGTTATCACAGCCTTTGTCTGTCTATGAGCAGCTAATCTCCAGCACTGTTGGACCGGTTTGATACTTTGCATGCATATTACTCCCGGGAGGCAGAGGAAGAACCTCTGCCCCACATGTTTCAAATCAGCCTCATGGTACACATTATATCTGGAGTCATGTGATCGAGATATATCGGTCGGATGTTTCATATTCCATTCCAAAGCTAAGATTAACTTTCAAATGTAGCAGCACAGCCTGGCGGAGATCTGTGTTCTGATGAGCACAGATCTAAAAAAAAAGTACTTAAGTACAGTACTCAAGTAAATGTACGTAGTAACTGTCCACCACTGACTTGAATTAAAATCATAGGTGTGTTCAGAGCCAAGGGCCAATGTGCAAGCATCATAGACAGTATTGACACACCTAAAATCTCTAAACACACCCATTATTCATTTGATTAGCTGCAGCTGTGTCGCTTACATCACTGCAGCCTTCCATGTTTTTACCCTGCTGTAGTTTTTCACAAACTACAAAGTCATGCCCTCAAAGAGCTGCTTTCCATTCATACAAGTAATGAGTCTATTTGCCCAGCAGGGGGAAGAAAAGCCCAGTCTCTCTGTGTTTTATGTACACTGACTGAAACGTTTACCTGGTTGTGATTTGAGTTCTCTTTTGATGTAGATACTCCTGTATCTACAGTTCATATGTCATAGTTTGTTAGACAACATAGTGGTTTAATATATTCTGCCCATATGTAGATTACAGTAGATTAATTACATTTATGAGTTCATAATATTACTGCAACACACTTATTATACTGTTTTAATACAGAACTTGCCTTATGAACATATATTACTGTCATATGATATATTGATTTATAATACTTGTTCAGCTAATTCAGTTTGAAGTCATATTCATTTTAGCAGTCTTTTTTGGTGACACCGGTAGCTCTGTTGTCATTACAGCTGTTTATCTAAACCAGTGGTTCTCAAACATTTTTGGCTCAGGTCACTGTAAATAACATTTTCATCCACGGCACCCCTGAAGTACATTGTTACTTACAGCACCTTATGTCATATTACACATTACAGTAAGTACATATGTACATTTTTCCCCCTATAGATACAGTGTATGTCACAAGGAAAGCTTGAGAGAATATCTGTTTACATTATAGGACAGATTGAAAATAACTTTACACTTGACATTTAACCAGTTGAACCCTAATCTGAGTTCTCAGAAGTTCTCGCACAATTGAACCCCTGCATCCCTATTCTGTGGTGAACATTTGCTAAATATAGCAGATCTACAAGCTCACAACGCTTGCATTGTTCTGAGCTTGTAGATCTGCTATTTTTTTGCGAAGAGATTTGGTGTAGATGGAAAAATAAAGCACCAGGTACAGTGCAACTCAGGTCCATTTGACTGATTTGAACTAAGTGTAACTAAGTAAAACAGCAAGGTAAAAATACAACAACAAAAATCAATAATTAACAATAATATAAGACAGTATACACTGTCTGCCCTATGCAGGAAAAAACATATACAAAATCATTGTGTTGTTACAGTATCGCGCCGTATGCTTAGGCAAAAACGTAAACAACCAATATACAAACAGTATATGCTCTATACAATGACCCACTGCATAGTAAAGAACACACAGTCACATTAACATGACAGCAACCACCAACCCGCCAAATGCTTGATGTAAGCTAATATAATATGATATGAACACAAGCGAAAACACAGTCACAGTATCTTCAGGACATCACAGGAAACATTGATATTGTTACAGTGTCAACAGTATTATCAGTACAATATCCACACCCTACAGTGTCACTGAGGAATAGAATACACTGATATTACGCTACAGCCTCCATGCGAAAGTCAGTGTTCGTACAGTGTACTGGTGTTACTTCAGAGGTATTGGTCTATTGACAGAGCAGAGAAGCCATCGTGTGCCTCGTTGTAAATCCTCATGGCTGTGCAGGTGCGCAAAGGACAGACCAAGTCTATTGTAATTCTACTGTGTATAGATGAATCTGTCATTTCCCCAAGTTGCCCCACAATCTCCATGTGGAGGGGGTGGGAGGGGTTGTCCATGATAGTGTCCAACTTTCTCACTGTAGGTACCTTCACCACCTCCTATCACCCCATTCAATGGAAAGGAATTACATCCAAATGTCCCCATTATATAGGGTGGAGTTGTATATATCTAACCTTGCTCACCTGGGTTACACAAATGACTCCCAAAACCCCATTTAATGGTAAGGCTTCTCCATTGGCTATTCTCTCCGCCACCCCGCCCACCTCTTTCACCCGGGGTTACACAGATTATTGCCAAAATCCCATTTAATGGTATTGGATTCTCCATTGGCTAAGGCATATGCTGTCACGTGACCTGTCTGCGGACCAAACATGATTTACGATCCTGTCCCTATCAGGACTAACTCGAATGGTGCTGAAGCGGACTTCACAACGTTCGGCACGACGGCGCACTCGCCCGGCAGTGCCTCTCATGGCTCATTAAATGGGGTTTTGGGAGTCATTTGTGTAACCCGGGTGAGCATGGTTGTAGAGATTGTACAATTCCACCCCATAGAATGGGGACATTTGGATGTTATTCCTTTCCATTGAATGGGGTGATTCACAGTAGATCAGTTGAACTTGTCCAGGGTAGCCCCAACGAAGGAGCCATCCTTCCAGCATGTTGAGCAGGCAATCGCAAAGAAGAGGGCAGAAAGAACAGCCTGCTCCAGCCCTTGCTATAGAGTGCATCAGAGTCGTCAGACCAGTCCAGTAACTCGTTCAGGTGCACTCCCAGTGGTAACCACCTTCCATTCCGACATCTCGCCACTCCGACTAGTGGCTTCCGCGTGCGGTTAGGGTTAGGGTTAGGTATAGGGTTCGTTAACGTTGGAAAGGCGACATGTCGGAAAGGCGCCATGTAACCCTCCCAGTAACTTGTAGTTGTCCACGATCTCCTCCACCTCCCTGTGTATGAGGCTTGGGACCGGCGGTACCCTCCCGCTCGTACAGTAGTCCACCACCAAGTCATGGAGGAGAGGGCCTACAGTTGAGCTGAGGATTGCATCGGTGCTTCAAGGAGTTCCTCAGACGTATCAGCAGGTCTCTGATCGTCTGGCTGTGTGAGACTAGGAGATGAATGGATGCCGCTGTACCGATGCTACAGTATCTCTATGCCCAAACTTACATGACCCCTGATGTTTGATGCTAAATGATGTCTGTCACTTGCACACTTTATTTCTATTTTGACCTTATGCCTTATGCTTAAATTGGGTAAGTGATTTACTTTGGTTAAAATAAGTGTTAAATAGCTCTATATTCTGATAGTACCCATTGCTATAGAGTGTTTGTTCAGTAAAAGGAGTCTCCCATGTCTCTCCAACTCTTTATTAAACACATTTTCATTGCTCTCTCCTGATTGGCTTAAAATGTGTCACCTACCTGAAAATGTACTATATTCTGTTTACTAAAGAGCTGGAGAGACCCCTGTGACCAAACAAATGCTCTGTTGCAATGATTACTATCAGAATATAGTACTTTAACATTAAAAACAAAACAAAATGATTAACAAAAAAATATCACTTACCCTACCTTAAGTATATGTGACATTGTTTCCTTTATTTCTTTGTCTTTTCTCTATTCTTATCACTGTTTTTGAAACTGCTAAACTTGTACAAAACTTAATGCATCCTCTCACAAGACACGTTATTTGGAAGTGGAAGGGATTTCGGATTCATCCAGTCGCTGACCAGGTCCGGAGTGGACATCCGCTGATGTCGTCATGATTGCTGACACGTTTGACCGATTCAGGCCAACGACTGGACGACCTGGAGGAGAAATAATGCATTGTTTTCAGTTATAATTAATATGGGGAGATATAGTGGGCAAGTTGAACCACCCCCTTTATCTAGAAAACTAGAAAACTGTGTTGTCATGTGACCTTAAATCTAGTAAACATCCATCGTTTACACCTGGCTGTGAAATTGGGAAGCACATGGGGAAAGTAGAAAACATTATTTTACACAAAAAAAACTTTTGTTTTGCTGGTCAAAGTAAGATTTCTACTATCGTCAGGTATAATGGTTATATCAAAGCAAATTGACCCAGGTCTAAAAAGATATATCTTACATGTTGGTGATTTGCCAATGGATAAAACCATGTGAATAATTACTCATTTAAGAGAAGTTTGCAATATTGTATTAACAATTGAAATTTCTGAATAACAAACGTTATTTAATTGTCATTACATTGTTTAATAACTATTAAGAAAAAATAAATAAGACCATTTGCAAAAATGTGCTATTACATTATTTTTGATAATTTGTTCAAGTTTAAACTTGATATTAAATATTGTGTGGGTGAACTTACCCCTTGACTTGGATCAACAAGTCTATTTTCATGGCCCTTTGTCATAGATGCTTACTCATAATTTCAATTGAGAGAAGACATCCTGAAATAAGGGTAGATGTTTAGATTGTACTGTTTGGATTGTATCTCATTTGGCCTTGGGATATTTCACTTAAAAAAAATGGGGTCATTTTATCGTCTACTCAGCCTTTTGTGAGCCCCCCAGACAGTTTGTAAGTTGCTTAATTCAGTATTTAGATATTTGATATTCATTTTATCAGACATGCCCCCTTCCTATACAAACCCATTATAACTTCAAACTCCATTTTTAACATGTTAGATTCATCTAAAACACCCGTCCTTGGTTCTGGTGACACACCCTGCCCTCCTAATACCTGAGGGGGGCGTGTTCTCGTGATTACTTTTTTCATTTATTTATTTTTGGGCGGTGCAACCGCCCCTATATGTGAGGTTTGGACATCGACATTCGCTGCACTGTGATTGGCCACCATTGTACTCTGATTGGTCAGACCCGTCAAAGCTCTGATTGGTCAGTCCTGTCAACGCTCTGATTGGTCAGACCCGTCAACGCTCTGATTGGTCAGACCCGTCAACGCTCTGATTGGTCAGACCCGTCAACGCTCTGATTGGTCAGACCCGTCAACGCTCTGATTGGTCAGACCCGTCAACAAAGTGATTGGTCAAGCTTCACGTGACACATGGCTATAAACACATTATAAACACATATCGATGACAAAATGTATCAAAGGCGCCGCTACCTTCACACAGGGTGTGATTTTTTATTTTAATTGTATTAATTTTTTTTTTTCATTTTCAAAAATAAATATTAAAAATAAATGAAAAAAGTTATTGAAAAACACGGCCTCCTCACGTATTAGAAGGACGATGTCAGTCACCAGAACCAAGGACGGTTGTTTCTGATGTTTTGGAGACTCTTTGTGTCTCCTACCGGAACCCACTACTCGTCATCAAATTATAGGCTTAGTAATGTGACAAAAACTAAATAATATCCATGAATTCAAGTCTCCATGGGGTGAGTAATCGATAGAAAAAAATAAATCTGTGTAAATTAAGCATGCACATTTTGAACATTGTATCCTGTTTATAACGCATATTTTTTATAACTGAAAAATAGGTAACATTTTTAAAAGTTGTTAGTAATAATAGTTCATAGGGCCATAACTGTTATTGCTCCAGGAATCCCATTTAATCAGTATTCATGTGCTATGTGTCATTCAGGGTAACAAGATAGTAATTCATTGTAACGCCAGTACTTAAATAATAATAATACATTAAAATACAATAATGCTTTAGCTTTTTTTGTCAGTGTAAGGGAGGATGTTTTTGTTAAAAACCTTCAACAACTTGTGTGTTGTACCAGTGACACATCACACAAGTAATTATTCAAAATAAAATAATTACATTTTCCCTCACTAATACAATTTCTGACAGTCTAAGCATTGATGTACAACCTTGTGATTGTGAAAAAAGGGCATTTTATTGGATTTCATTTAATTTAAACGCTACACGTTACACTGAATGACATTTTATGGGGTACATTTATATGAATAAAATAGAATTACTGACTTTATTCATGAAGATAAATATTACTAGAGAAGGTGACACTCCAATGAACATAAAAAAAAATATTTTAGGGAATTGTAATTGCTGTTTAGATGTTTTGATACCTAGAAAACCTTATACATCTTTGACCCATATATATATATATATATATATATATATATATATATATATATATATATATATATATATATATATATATATATATATATATATATATATATATATATAATCTGCATTAACTCGTAAAGATCTATCTTCACCTATACCTTGAAACCTCAACGCTAGATCCTCTCTGCTGATCTTCTTTAGAACATTCATCACAATCTGAACTTTCTTCTGTGGATAGGCTTGGACGATCAGATTGGTAGTCTTCATCTTGTCAGCGTCCTCCAGTCTGTCCTGTGGGAGCGGTTTGAGGCCTTCAAGGTTATTACGCTGTCCCAGATACCACTTGAACTCCTTGAACTGCTCCTTATCCAGCTCCTTCAGAGTTTGAAGGATTTGTTCTTCAAGTGTTTCCTACAAACAGAGGATGTTAACATCTCAGTTTCATTATCTTAATGCCTTGGGTTTATGATGTATATCATGGACTACACAATGAGCATTTCTACACACGCACCTTTGCACAGCAATGTTCTTGGTTTGATCCCTGACACTGCCCACGGTGCTGGTGAAAATACAAATCAGATGTGTTGGAGCAGAGCTAGATGTCAAACACACAGGGTAAGCGGTAACAGGGATTCCAGGAGATGTTAGGGAAATAGTAGGTTAGGTAATGACTGATTGATTCTGATTCTGATTCTGACTACATATTTCCTTCAGCTCCCTAAGAAAGAGGTGGAGCAGTGATCAGACGGGTTGAGAGACGCGCTGATGTTACCATGAAGGCAGGGCCAATTTGGCGCCCTAGGCAATATTTTTCGCCCTAGGCAACTGCCTACTCTGCCTAATGGGCGTGCCGGCCCTGCATGAAGAAAGGGGGATGTGATGAAGATAAGGTGAAGGGGCAAGGGGTGAGGGGATTTAGTTGATAGTGAGTCTGAATAACACGTTATGAGCTGGTAGATCGGCTATTTTCAAATGGCCAATTTATATAGGGTGAAAGTGGATAGCCTTATTTTTATGCTATTTTACTGTGAACCCCCTGGAACCCCCTCAAGGGCCCCTGAGGGTCCACAGACCCCACTTTGAGAACCAGGGCGTTATAGTGGCTGCAACCATTATGAATGTGTGGCACTGTCTCTGTGTCACATGGGGCTGGATGTAAGATACAGTGTGGATCATGTTCTGAGATCACTGATTCAGTCACACTCTAAAACCTAGAGTTAGACACCACCTTTCTAGTAACAGTCCTATTTGAGATAGTTTTGTGCATAATCATCATCATATTGCTGCCAAATACAAATCCAATTTCCAAAACTAAGAAACAAACACAGAATTTAAATGTGTTTTGCAGTGGTGGAAAAAGTACTCAAATGTTTTACTTAAGTAAAAGTATCAATACTGCAATGTAGAAGTACTCTGTTACAAGTAAAAGTCCGGAATTGTAGTGGAGTAGAAGTAAAAGTATAAACAATTGGAAATACTCCAGTAAAGTAATAGTATCTCAAAAGTGCACTTAAGTACAGTAATTGAGTAAATGTACTTAGTTACTTTACACCACTGGTGTTTTGTGAACAATTACAAACTCGCACCTCAATCAAGAAAATGAAGAATCAACTTTAGATTATCACATCACTGGTTTACAAGTGTAAAAAGTGGGTGAAATTCCTTTGTTGCGTAAGCTCCATCATTGTGTTGTTTTTTTTCAGAAAGGGAGAAGAAGAAAAAGGAGGGAAGGTAGCGAGAGGAGAGAGAACTACTAAACTATTAAAACATTAAAGAAGAATGTCAAAGAGAACCTACAAACAATACTGTTTTTAAAACTCTAACTTCAACATATTATTTTGGATATTTTTCATCAATGTTTCAATCTTAGAGAATGTACAGAGATTTTTTTTTTAACAGTTGTACGAATTGAAGTACATGAAAAAAATAACCCTATACCTGTGTCTCAGACAAGGCAGTCAATTGACAGGTGATCCCTGGTTTTGTGGAAGTGTTGGTCTGAGGCAGCTCTTCAGGCACCAGCACTTTTGGGACAGACCTGCGAAATTCAACCTTGAAATCCCGCTGTGAAGAGGAAGTCGGCCACAGCGAGGTAAAGAAGCCAAATAGTCTTGACAGTCCTGTCGACCTGGGATAGGGCCCGTAGTCTCTGACATGGCTTTCGGCCTGGTGGAGAAAAAATACAGTGATCAGGGTTGAGAGACGCACTGTTGTTAAATCTTACCATGAAGGAAGGGGGATGTGATGAAGACAAGGGGTGTAGGGGCGAACGGCGGAGGGGATTTAGTTGATAGTGGGTGGTTCCGAGAGACTCGACCCACCTCTTCAGGAAACACTACCCTTCCTCTTTGCCTGGCCTACTTGTTGTTAACTAGTTGTACAAACTCTTGTTTTATTTTTGTATTTATTGAATCTTGTTTAGTCGATACACTTATTTGTTTTAGCTCGTGCCCATTTGATTTTGCCATTTTTGTCTCATCTGTTTAAGAAAGTAGGTAGCTGATATATTGCACTTTTACCTTAGCGCTAGGTATACTCTTGGTTGCTTGTTTTTGCAGGAAATGTACTTAAAACTTCTGGTGATTAGTAGTTTTCGTTCCCTACCTATGTTGAATACGCTTATTGTAAGTCGCTTTGGATAAAAGCGTCTGCTAAATGACTGTAATGTAATGTAATGTAACACCACCTTAAAATTTGGATAACTCTTGCAACACGTTATGAGCTGGTACATATCGGCTAATTTCAAATGGCCAATTTATACAGGGTGAAAGTGGATAAACCTATTTTGATGCTATTTTACTGGGAACCCCCTGGAACCCCCTCAAGGGCCCCTGGGGGTCCACAGACCCCACTTTGAGAACCAGTGCTTTATAATGGCTGCAACCATTTCACATGTGTGGCACTGTCTCTGTGATATAGCAAAAAATAGCAGATCTACAAGCTCAAAACGCGCCGCACTGCGATGCGTTTTGAGCTTGTACATCGGCTATTTTTGCTACTTTTGTGTGACATAGAATGGCGAAGATAAGAGGTGTCTGAGTGTTAAAATACGGAGATAAGAGGTGTCTGTCCGACAGTATATGCAATGTGGCCCTCTGGAGTGAGTGTGGAAATATAGTGGCCCTATGCATCATCAAAGTTGCCCACCCCTGATCTAACCTAAAAACAGGTCCCAACCATAGCTGTGGGAAGTACGGGTGCTGAGGGGGCGTTATAAGTAAGGAGTTATAAGTTCAAATCAACGCATTAAAACCTTTTTGCATAATGTGTCTGTTGTAATGTTGTTGATCTAAAAATGGTTTATTTGGGGAGGATTTAGTGCAATATGAATAATGTAATCATTTAACCATATGCACACAGCGCCGCGGTGCACACTCTGGACGCGTTTCCTGTTTATATGGGCATTGGCGACTCGGCTCCAAAGTTGTGCAGAGTGCAAGGCCATGCTTGGTTTATCATGATTGAAAAAACTCGCCCCGCAGCAGATCAAGGTACAGTGATGGTTAAAGGGATAGTTCACCCCCAAAATGACTTTTTCTCTATCAATTACACACCCCATGGAGACTTGAATTCGTGGAGATTTTTTGGGCTTTTGTCGCATTTCTAAGCCTTAAGTAAAAGTATCAATATTGCATTGTAGAAATACTAAAAATCTAGCCTATAAAAATCGTTTAAAAATACCTGATCTACAAGCTCTCAACCCGTCACGATGCCAAGCGTTGTTAGCTTGTAGATCTTCTATTTTCCAATAGCCAAAATATAGAGCTGTATAGAGATGTTAATGTTTAAATTCAAAATCAAGCCTATAAAAATCTTTTAAAAAGTAGATCAAAATCTACAAAGTAACTAGTTACTAAAGTTTTCAAATCATTGTAGTGGAGTAAAAGTACAATATTTGCCTCTGAGATGTAGTAGGCCTAGAGTAGAAGTAACAGTATTGAAAATTGGAAATACTCCACTAAAGTAAAAAATACCAATTAGACGTGGTTGCCATGTTATGGCATTCTTTTGCATTGTGCGCACTAGGCAATAGCATGTATAATGTTTGTGAAACCAATTGCAGTGTTTTGAGGATCAGTTATGTTACCTGTGGGTTGAATGTATGTGTTTATGAGGGGGAAAAAAGCTATTTACAGTTGTACAAATTAAAGCACATAAAAAAATAACCCTATACCTGTGTCTCAGACAAGGCAGTCTGACAGGAATAGTATATAGTAGCTGGGTTTGTGGACTGAGGCAGCTCTTCAGACTCCAGCACTTTTAGGACAGACCTGCGAAATCCACCCTTGAAATCCGGACTCCCGATGAACACGTACAACAGCGGGTTCAGGCAGCTGTTGAGACATGCCAGGCAGAGGCCTATGGGATACCCGATGATTTTCACATATTCCAATGTTTCACTGTGCTCTCCCACCAAGAAGCTCTCCCACAACGCAATCTGTTCCATGATGTGATAGGGGGCCCAGCACAGGAAAAATGCAGAGATAACAGCCGCTATGATTTTGATGAAGCCATCTGATTTGCGCCAGCTCAAGCCCTTGCTCCTGAGCCGGTAGATGATGACAGAATAGCAGGAGACGATGACGGTGAAAGGGACCACGAATCCCATGAAGAACTCCGTGAAGACCATGGCCGCAAGTTGAGAGTGTTCATAGGTGGGTAAGCACCAGATGATGTCCTCATAGGGCACTGTGTCCGTAATGATGAAGTAAGGGGAGCTGAGAGCCAAGGCCAGTACCCAGACACCCAGACATACACAAGACGCCTTTCTGACACTGCGGTGGGCCAACCACACTGGCCACATCACACATACACATCTGTCAACACTGATGGCCATCATAATGAAGATGCTGGCGTACATGTTGATGTAGAAAACTATATAGTCCAGTTTGCACATGAATTTACCAAAAGGCCAGTGTTCGTCCAGAGCTGTTTGTGTGATGAACAGCGGCAGGAACGCTGTCAAGAGGAAGTCGGCCACAGCGAGGTTGAGATACCAAACAGTGTTGACGGTTTTCTTCATTTTAAAGCCTGTCACCGTCACCCAGATGACAGCTCCGTTCCCCAACACGCCGAGCACACAGACCAGGGTGTTTATGGTGATGGACATGATCTTGAGGGATTTCTCGAGTTCTTCATGTTCATCCTCGTAGTCAGAGCCATTTCCACCAGACAGTTCCATCTCATTATTGTGATAGACAGCAGTTGTGGTCATAATCTCCATCGTCCTAAAACCTAAAATAACAAGACAAAGTACAGTACATGCTTTGTTTTAATCCACCATGTATTATTATCCTCTAGAACTAAGTAATACTCCATAACCATTTATAATGTCCTAAATACAAGGCATGTAACGGTAACCGAAACTCACAATGTGATAGTATCACGATAACAAATCCACTATATATTTATCACAATATTTTAAAAAAAGGCTGTAGGACACGACTTTTCATGACATAACATGAGCTAATACTAGCTAAACTATTTGAGTGTAATATAGCTGAGTAGCTTGTAAGTTCACCCATTAGTGGAGATGCAGTCTGCTTGATTCAGGGATTACAAAGCAAATCACACAACAGACGGAAGTTAGTCATAGCCAATCGGAAAGGATTCCTGAAAAAATTAACAAATGCATCTTGATCACATGACTCCAGAGAGAAAGGGCCTCATCCACAAAGCTGCTCATACATTTTCTACAATATTTGAGTGTAGTTTTGCGACTATGTAAAGACCCACGTGACAATCAAAGGGTGTGTAAATCTTTGATTTGTGCAGATCACAGGTTTATCAGATCATGAATCCATGTAAATCGAATGCACGTTCCTGTGTACACTTTTTTCATTGTTCTACGCCCCATTTAACACCATACAAGGCAACCGGAAATATCCAACCGTGAAACTGCAGTTCAACTACATCGCTCATCAAATAGAACAAATCTGCAGACCCTCGAGCGATGGGTCAACTGAATGTGAATTAAGTATTATGTGTAAATGAGAAGTTTAACTTCCCAGGACCAAATAGTAGGCTAATAAAGCATTTGGGTGCTTTCTTGTAATGGCCTGCCCAATGGCCCTAATCAAGAAGAACATTTGACAAATTATAATAATTCCACTATCATAATTATTATTCATATAATTAATAATACATTTTATTTATAACGCACTTTACATTCTCACGAATCTCAGAGTGCTACAGATTAAAAGCAGAGCATAAAAGCAGCAAAGGCAACAAAACAATTTTAAAAGACCCAACCAGGCTAAACTAAGAGGGCCAACATTTAGAATTTAAAACTCATACGAAAAACAATCAAGTCAGTGAAAAGTTAGAAAAATGCTTTTTTTAAAAGGTAGGTTTTCAGTCCATTTTTAAAAGCATAATTAAAAGCTGGCATCAGTCAGTTTCACTTTTTACCTAATACAGTGATGTCAAAGTGACCTCCCATCTCGTTAATCTTGCAGCTGCTAACAACTTGCGACAGGCACTCAGCAAGTATGTTAATATATTGTTGCTAATACACTTCACGTTTTGTGCAGATTAGCTACAACACTGAGATATGCTCATTTCATGAGGTTTTGTTAGCTTGGTTTGTACAGTCAGGCTAATTGTTTTCCCCTATTTCCAATCAATGTGATAATTAAGTAAACTGGCTTCTGGCTTTAGTTTGACATCATCTTAAAGCTGCACTATGTAACCTTCCTCGTCCACCCCGGATTTGAACCCGATTTCCTACGCAAGTGCTGACATTTTTTAACATTGAGCTAATACTGCCTGCCTGCCTGCTTGCTCAGGGAATAAATTGAATTTTGACCATCAGGTCAGAATTTGTGTCAGATCCTGTGTTTAGGTGAGACATGACCTTTGACACGATCTAAATGTCTCAATAGAAGATCAGGGAGACAAAATACAACAAATTGTATACATTATATTGTATTAACATACTCTACCATTCGGATTCGGCAAAATGATATATTTATTCATAAAAAAGTGACATAGTGCTGCTTTAAAGTTAATGTTAGGCTGTTTCGGTATGAAGGAGGCAGAGGAGATAGGGGGGTAACAGCAGGAATGACATCGGCCAAGTTATTGTGGAACATCTTGCTTCCATCATGTACTACATTTTTGATGTGAAATGGCACGAGGGACCCCCCAAAAAAGTTCCCCCCAAAAATTGTCTCACTCACATAATTTGCTCTTTTCATGATATTTAAGCATCTGTCCCTCCGGTGGTCTCATGTTACAGAGACAGTGGCGTAATTTGCCTAGGGTTGCTGGAATCCCTCCCATACAGGAGGGATTCATTCATTCAAGTTAATAAATGTATGTTTTTAATAAGAAAATATATCCAGTAAATGCATTTGCTATTATTTTCATTTTTGTCATTTCCAATATATTAAGTAGCCTATGGGATTATATCCCCACAAATGTGTGTGTGTGTGTGTGTGTGTGTGTGTGTGTGTGTGTGTGTGTGTGTGTGTGTGTGTGTGTGCGTGCGTGCGTGCGTGCGTGCGTGCGTGCGTGCGTGCGTGCGTGCGTGCGTGCGTGGGTGTGTGTGATAGCATTCCTCCGCTGACAGAGAGCTACAATCATCAAGCAAACAACCCCTCCCCTCCCCTCCCCTCCCCTCCCCTCCTCTCCTCTCCTCTCCTCTCCTCTCCTCTCCTCTCCTCTCCTCTCCTCTGCTCTCCTCTCCTCTCCTCTCCTCTCCTCTCCTGTACTGTATGTGCATTCTTCTTTTTAGTACATATTTGTTTCCATTTGAGGACAGTGAAACTTTACACTCACCCAGTGTCTCAATCAATATTTTAATGTAGCAGTAATATACAGTAAGCAACTCTGGGTCCTTTACTTCTCTAATCAGCACAGGTTAGTGGTGGTTTGAGCTATAACATTCTGGGCATGAGTTTTACTTATAACAGAGCATTCTACATAGTGATATTGCTACTTTTACAGATGTAAAAATATTCTGTGTACTTAAACCACTGTGTATATAAATATATGTGTGTGTGTGTGTGTGTGTGTGTGTGTGTGTGTGTGTGTGTGTGTGTGTGTGTGTGTGTGTGTGTGTGTGTGTGTGTGTGTGTGTGTGTGTGCGTGCCCGCGCGCGCGCACGTGTGTGTGTGTGTGTGTGCACGCTCAATTGCCCCAAATGTACTCACAATTTCATCGATACACAATCAAGGTCGAATATGAATATAAACCAAGGGCCAAGTCTTGGATATTTACGATGAGCCCAACACGGAAGCTTATGAATGGCCAGAGTGGCGCTGTTTTACCCTGCGCCGACCTGCGGTGTCAGAAAGAATTTATTTTAACGCAAGTGAATGGGTTTTTTGACAAACTTTAGACTAGATTTTCTTACCGTAATAAAAATTGTCATAAATTCTATATGCTTCCAGTCGCTAGTTTAAAGTCTCCTTTCAATCATCATGATGTGCGTTTTGCTAAATTATGGTCCCATTTATTTTAAAATTGACGATAAAGTAGGCTATTCTCTAAGAGGGGCGGGATGATTTGATTGACAAGCTACACAACCAATAGCATTCATTCCCCGCCCCCGCTCTTGATTGACAAGCTACCCAACCAATAATGGTCTGGTCTCATTCTGCAGGATATGACGCGATATGACGCGATATTGAAAGATGGCGGACCTACAGTCTTGGAACAATCGGCTTCATTTTCGGTCTGTAAAAAGCAGGGGAGTGGCTTTGTCCATCTCATTTATACAGTCTATGATATAAACCCATGCTGCTTTCTATTCAACATTTGAATCCCAAGGAAATCAAGGTCTTACCTGTGTTGTTGTTGTGCTGAAGTCTAAGAAGACTCTGAAGACTGTCAGTGCAGGTATGCAACTGACCAGTGTGAACTCGTCTTCATACTGTAGCACTCACAGGAACAACTTAACAACCAACAGCTTGACAACCAGTTGTTGATGTTGTGTCAACTTGACAGTTGACACGGTCCATAAAGGGAAACCCATTCTCAGTTGAGAATGGTAGCGATTGATCACTTTATGTTTTTGTTACTTGGGTTTATATGACTAAAAGGAATTTTATTGAAAAGACAATGACTAAAACTAAATCTAAATCTAAAAATGCACCCACATGCGCGTGCGCGCACACACACACACGCACGCACGCACGCACGCACGCACGCACGCACGCACGCACGCGCGCACACACACACACACACACACACACACACACACACACACACACACACACACACACACACACACACACACACACACACACACACACACATACACACACACACACACACACACACACACACACACACACACACACAGCATGCAGCAACATGATCTGTGTGTTGGAACTCAGCGGTAGAGAGAGAGAGAGAGAGAGAGAGAGAGAGAGAGAGAGAGAGAGAGAGAGAGAGAGAGAGAGAGAGAGAGGCCGTTTCTCAATACCCGAACTTGGGAAGCACGGACTTGCGTCCTTGGAAGTTCAGACTTGCAAGTTCGCCTCGGGAGTATAAACTTGCGAGGACGCGAGGACGGGAGTACGGGAGTACGGGAGTACGAGTATACGGGAGTACGGTAGTTGGAACGCACCGTTCTCGGTGACGTCATCATCTCAGCTTGTCCACAGTGTGGATATGCTCAGAGCAGATCTACAAGGCCCGTTCAAAGTCTCTAGATGGGTCTGAAACGTGCGTCAGGGGGTGAGGGATTCCGTCCGTTCTATACGGACACATGCATGGTCGCTCACGTTAGTTAGGTTTTTTTAAATTAATTTAAAGTGTACAGGCGTAATACCACTAGATGGCAGTTGCGAGAGTATATACCGTACAGAAATGTTGCCATGTCTGCTTATTATAAGCGACTTTGGGCTTAAATCTTAAAAAAAAAAAAAGTCAAGCTTCAGTTGAGTATTCACTTACTATGTACGTTTAAAAAGTAATTGGAAGTAATGGAACATTACCAAATGGCATACCATTTATTTACTGTTCTAGATTCTAATAAATAAGGTAAGATATAAATTATAATATTATAAAACCTACATTAACCACTTTAGCCCTATTTTATACCTAGGTTATTTGAAAATAGACGATCTACAAGCTCACAACGCGTCGCGATGCGACGCGTTGTGAGCTTGTAGATCTGCTATCAGTGACTGCAGCACCATTGGTACTGCAGTCAACGTGCACGTCAGGTTGACGGTGAAGGAGGGGGAGAAAAAAACGACAACGCAAGGAGCGCCGGCGCTCGTTACGTATCCTTACGTTCGACTATGAATGATACTTAACAACGCATTGCTGAGTGACACGGTGTTGGCTTGTAGATCTGTTTTTTTGTACAACACAGCATACATTTTACAATATAATGATATTATATAAACATAAGATATATTAACGTATATCTAGGTATATAAATGTTAAAACATCGTTTTTGTTAATTTAATGTATTTAGCCTACTCTTATAGACTTATCAGAAAAAAACGTATAGAAATATTCCATTTGGTATTTATTTATTATGATACTGACCGATTGTGTAACAAATAAATGACTTACAGACCCACCAGGGTATAACAGGATAGGTGGGCACAAGGGACATCTGGGCACCTCGATGTAAAATTGGCTATTTTGTCCAAAATGTTAATAAATAAAATATTTAAAAAATGTTCTACGGTAATGTAGCCTATATATGATTATAACATGCTTAAACATTCGACAATCAAGGTCTAATATTTCTACAATTGCTACAAAACCTGTATATCCAGTCAGTTGGGAGCATAAACGAGAAGTTGAAGGATAACATCTGATAGTTTAGCTCCAATCGGAATATTGAGTTATTATACTACCACCTTTTACTATTGTTTTATTACTAGCTCCATTTGGAACCTCTCCCTCTGCTGTAGGCTATAGCTTCTATGAGGCTCCACAGCCACTTTCGTAAGGTGAATTCTAACGTTGACCGGGCCAGAATCTTAACCCCACGGGGGTTAAGCGGCGGGGGGTCGCGCAACAACGGGTGATAAGTCTATTGAGAATTACCGAGTCATTCCAGGTGGAAAACGGAACGCTCGTACCAAAACACACTGCCCCGTTTTTTTCACGGACCGAGGCCACCGAGTTAGACCCGCGGGGCAGGGTGTTTTAGGACGACAGTTCTTCTATTACATTTCTGAATGGAGAGAGGTGCCCGTCTCTGCGCAATGGAGAAAAGGACGGCCGATGTTTTCTTTTTGCTTGATATTGTTTGATGGTGAACAATCATGATCTGATACACATGAAAGAAGAGTAGACCCTTCACAGCTAATAGAGAATTTTTAATTTTAAGAATCGGTTCAGAATTGAATGAGTATGGCTATAGTTAAATGTGAAGCTCTTTCTGCTATAAATATGCATCCATGCGTTCTGGGCGCCTATCGGTGGCCAAACCGGTTTTCAAATGGTCCTCATTTACAATTCGGCCGATTAGCAAATGAGGCTCATTTGAAAACATAGGCAACAGAAGAGGGTGAGGGGCTGCTAATCTATGTTGATTTTTTTAGTTTTTTTCCCCTGGCGGATCTTGCCCCTGCACTTTGAGCAGACAGGGCAGGCAGGGTGTTACAGACCCGGCTGTGTGCAGGCAGGTGATGACACCGGCGAATTGGCCACTACTATTTGCCCCATTGAAAGTGCATTGGGCGCTTAAAGTTAAATATCTCCAAAACTAAAAATGATTTCAAAGAAAAAATCTCAAGCATGCATGTCCACAGCAAGGTGGAATTTTTGAACTGTGAATGGAGTGAATGGACATCAAATTTCTCTTTTGGGCCTTGAGTCTTGGGACTCAAGGCCAAAAAGAGAAATTTTGTCTCCGCGGGAGTAATTGGTTCGACTCAAGACTCTTTTGGGTCTTGAGTCTTGGGAAAGAAAAAAAAAGTGCGCCAGTTGGTTTTGAACCAGGAACCTTCTGGTTACAAGCCCTGTATCTAAACCACTGCACCACAGAGGTCCTTACCTGTTCTGATGACTTGCGTGGAATTTTCTCAAAGATTATATAAAGGTAAAAGCCCCAGGTAAAAGTTAGAAAGATGTCCTTGCGGGATTTGAACTCAGGACCTTGAGTATGCAAGGCCTGAATCTTAACCACTGCTCCACCATGGTATATACTTTCTATGGTCTCTTACACGCTCTTCAGTGAAAGATCAGATAAAGGTGCAAGAGTCAGGTATTGGTTAGAAACCTGTCCTGGTTGGATTTGAACCGGTGACCTTCTAGTTACAAGTCCTGTATCTAAACCACTGCACCACAGAGGTTCTAACTTGTTCTGTTAACTTAGACTTATAACGTTTTCCCTTTAAATATCCATTGCCATTGACAATGCATTGGGCGCTTAAAGTTAAATATTTCAAAAACTACAAATCATGTCAAAGTAAAATATCTCAAGGACGCATGTCCACAGTAAGGCGGATTTTTTGAACTGTGAATGGAGTTTCTAGGTGAAAGTGTTTTTTTGAGGTCCCAAAACCTTCCTTTCGCCTCCTTTCTAAATCTCTGAACTTTTAAAGGAGTACAATTCTAAAACTATGCAACATTTCAAAGATTCCTTTTCAGGCAAACATGTCCACAGTAATATGAACATTTTAAAGTATGAATGAGGCTACTAGGCGTAAGTATGTAGTTGTAAGCCTGCCTTTAAATATCCATTGCCGCATCGACAATGCATGGGGCGCTTAAAGTTAAATATCTACAAAACTACAAATTATTAAAAAAAAAAAGACATCTCAAGCATGCATGTCCACAGTAAGGTGGAATTTTTGAACTGTGAATGGAGTTTCTAAGTGAAAGTGTTTTTTTGAGGTCCCAAAACCTTCCTTCCGCCTCCTTTCTAAATCTCTGAACTTTTAAAGGAGTACAATTCTAAAACTATGCAACATTTCAAAGATTCCTTTTCAGGCAAACATGTCCACAGTAAGATGAACATTTTAAAGTATGAATGAGGCTACTAGGCGTAAGTATGTAGTTGTAAGCCTGCCTTTAAATATCCATTGCCGCATCGACAATGCATGGGGCGCTTAAAGTTAAATATCTACAAAACTACAAATTATTTAAAAAAAAAAGAAATCTCAAGCATGCATGTCCACAGTAAGGTGGAATTTTTGAACTGTGAATGGAGTTTCTAGGTGAAAGTGTTTTTTTGAGGTCCCAAAACCTTCCATCCGCCTCCATTCTAAATCTCTGAACTTTTAAAGGAGTACAATTCTAAAACTATGCAACATTTCAAAGATTCCTTTTCAGGCAAACATGTCCACAGTAAGATGAACATTTTAAAGTATGAATGAGGCTACTAGGCGTAAGTATGTAGTTGTAAGCCTGCCTTTAAATATCCATTGCCGCATCGACAATGCATGGGGCGCTTAAAGTTAAATATCTACAAAACTACAAATTATTAAAAAAAAAAAGAAATCTCAAGCATGCATGTCCACAGTAAGGTGGAATTTTTGAACTGTGAATGGAGTTTCTAGGTGAAAGTGTTTTTTTGAGGTCCCAAAACCTTCCATACGCCTCCATTCTAAATCTCTGAACTTGTAAAGGAGTACAATTCTAAAACTATGCAACATTTCAAAGATTCCTTTTCAGGCAAACATGTCCACAGTAAGATGAACATTTTAAAGTATGAATGAGGCTACTAGGCGTAAGTATGTAGTTGTAAGCCTGCCTTTAAATATCCATTACCGCATCGACAATGCATAGGGCGCTTAAAGTTAAATATCTACAAAACTACAAATGATTTAAAAAAAAAAAAAGAAATCTCAAGCATGCATGTCCACAGTAAGGTGGAATTTTTGAACTGTGAATGGAGTTTCTAGGTGAAAGTGTTTTTTTGAGGTCCCAAAACCTTCCATCCGCCTCCATTCTAAATCTCTGAACTTTTAAAGGAGTACAATTCTAAAACTATGCAACATTTCAAAGATTCCTTTTCAGGCAAACATGTCCACAGTAAGATGAACATTTTAAAGTATGAATGAGGCTACTAGGCGTAAGTATGTAGTTGTAAGCCTGCCTTTAAATATCCATTGCCGCATCGACAATGCATGGGGCGCTTAAAGTTAAATATCTACAAAACTACAAATGATTTCAAAAGCTATGCAACATTTCAAAGATTCCTTTTCAGTTTAACATGTCCATATTAGGATGAACATTTTAAAGTTTGAATGGGGTTTCTATTCTATATATGACATTTTGAATCTTTACAGTCAGTTCACCTTCTTTTGGGTCTTGAGTCGAACCAATTACTCCCGCGGAGACATCAAATTTCTCTTTTGGGCCTTGAGTCTTGGGACTCAAGGCCCAAAAGAGAAATTTGGGACTCAAGGCCCAAAAGAGAAATTTGATGTCTCCGCGGGAGTAATTGGTTCGACTCAAGGCTCTTTTGGGTCTTGAGTCTTGGGAAAGAAAAAAAAAGTGCGCCAGTTGGATTTGAACCAGGAACCTTCTGGTTACAAGTCCTGTATCTAAACCACTGCACAACAGAGGTCCTTACCTGTTCTAATGACTTGCATGGAATCTTCTGAAAGATTATATAAAGGTAAAAGCCCCAGGTAAAAGTTAGAAAGATGTACTTGCGGGATTTGAACGCAGGACCTTCAGTATGCAAGGCCTGAATCTTAACCACTGCTCCACCATGGTATTTACTTTCTATGGTCTCTTACACACTCTTCAGTGAAAGATCAGATAAAGGTGCAAGAGTCAGGTATTGGTTAGAAACCTGCCCTGGTTGGATTTTAACCGGTGACCTTCTGGTTGCAAGTCCTGTATCTAAACCACTGCACCACAGAGGTTCTAACTTGTTCTGTTAACTTAGACTTATAAAGTTTGTACCCTTTTCCCTTTAAATATCCATTGCCATTGACAATGCATTGGGCGCTTAAAGTTAAATATTTCAAAAATTACAAATCATTTCAAAGTAAAATATCTCAAGGATGCATGTCCAAAGTAAGGCGGATTTTTTGAACTGTGAATGGAGTTTCTAGGTGAAAGTGTTTTTTTGAGGTCCCAAAACCTCCCATCCGCCTCCATTCTAAATCTCTGAACTTTTAAAGGAGTACAATTCTAAAACTATGCAACATTTCAAAGATTCCTTTTCAGGCAAACATGTCCACAGTAAGATGAACATTTTAAAGTATGAATGAGGCTACTAGGCGTAAGTATGTAGTTGTAAGCCTGCCTTTAAATGTCCATTGCCGCATCGACAATGCATGGGGCGCTTAAAGTTAAATATCTACAAAACTACAAATGATTTAAAAAAAAAAAGAAATCTCAAGCATGCATGTCCACAGTAAGGTGGAATTTTTGAACTGTGAATGGAGTTTCTAGGTGAAAGTGTTTTTTTGATGTCCCAAAACCTTCCATCCGCCTCCATTCTAAATCTCTGAACTTTTAAAGGAGTACAATTCTAAAACTATGCAACATTTCAAAGATTCCTTTTCAGGCAAACATGTCCACAGTAGGATGAACATTTTAAAGTATGAATGAGGCTACTAGGCGTAAGTATGTAGTTGTAAGCCTGCCTTTAAATATCCATTGCCGCATCGACAATGCATGGGGCGCTTAAAGTTAAATATCTACAAAACTACAAATGATTTCAAAAGCTATGCAACATTTCAAAGATTCCTTTTCAGGCAAACATGTCCATATTAGGATGAACATTTTAAAGTTTGAATGGGGTTTCTATTCTATATATGACAGTTTGAATCTTTACAGTCAGTTCGCCTTCTTTTGGGTCTTGAGTCGAACCAATTACTCCCGCGGAGACATCAAATTTCTCTTTTGGGCCTTGAGCCAACTCAAGGCCCAAAAGAGAAATTTGATGTCTCCGCGGGAGTAATTGGTTCGACTCAAGAATCTTTTGGGTCTTGAGTCTTGGGAAAGGAAAAAAAAGTGCGCCAGTTGAATTTGAACCAGGAACCTTCTGGTTACAAGTCCTGTATCTAAACCACTGCACCACAGAGGTCCTTACCTGTTCTGATGACTTGCGTGGAATTTTCTGAAAGATTATATAAAGGTAAAAGCCCCAGGTAAAAGTTAGAAAGATGTACTTGCGGGATTTGAACGCAGGACCTTCAGTGTGCAAGGCCTGAATCTTAACCACTGCTCCACCATGGTATTTACTTTCTATGGTCTCCTACACACTCTTCAGTGAAAGATCAGATAAAGGTGCAAGAGTCAGGTATTGGTTAGAAACCTGTCCTGGTTGGATTTTAACCAGTGACCTTCTGGTTGCAAGTCCTGTATCTAAACCACTGCACCACAGAGGTTCTAACTTGTTCTGTTAACTTAGACTTATAAAGTTTGTACCCTTTTCCCTTTAAATATCCATTGCCATTGACAATGCATTGGACGCTTAAAGTTAAATATTTCAAAAATTACAAATCATTTCAAAGTAAAATATCTCAAGGACGCATGTCCACAGTAAGGCGGATTTTTTGAACTGTGAATGGAGTTTCTAGGTGAAAGTGTTTTTTTGAGGTCCCAAAACCTCCCATCCGCCTCCATTCTAAATCTCTGAACTTTTAAAGGAGTACAATTCTAAAACTATGCAACATTTCAAAGATTCCTTTTCAGGCAAACATGTCCACAGTAAGATGAACATTTTAAAGTATGAATGAGGCTACTAGGCGTAAGTATGTAGTTGTAAGCCTGCCTTTAAATATCCCTTGCCGCATCGACAATGCATGGGGCGCTTAAAGTTAAATATCTACAAAACTACAAATGATTTAAAAAAAAAAGAAATCTCAAGCATGCATGTCCACAGTAAGGTGGATTTTTTGAACTGTGAATGGAGTTTCAAGGTGAAAGTGTTTTTTTGAGGTCCCAAAACCTTCCATCCGCCTCCATTCTAAATCTCTGAACTTTTAAAGGAGTACAATTCTAAAACTATGCAACATTTCAAAGATTCTTTTTTCAGGCAAACATGTCCACAGTAAGATGAACATTTTAAAGTATGAATGAGGCTACTAGGCGTAAGTATGTAGTTGTACTGCAAAATTGCCTGAAACGTACTCCTAACAGGTTTTTGGGGGGACAATTTACCGAAACTTTCGTTTCGGTAAAAAGAAAATCGTTTCGGTAAAAAGAAAATTTACTAAGTCCAGAGCTCGATGAATGTTAGGGACGACAAAAAAAGTCACTACAAAGTACTACCATTTATTCAACTCTAAATTGCCTGAAACGTACTCCTAACAGGTTTTTGGGGGGACAATTTACCGAAACTTTTGTTTCGGTGAAAAGAAAATCGTTTCGGTAAAAAGAAAATGTACTAAGTCCAGAGCTCGATGAATGTTAGGGACGACAAAAAAAGTCACTACAAAGTACTACCAATCAACTCTAAATTGCCTGAAACGTACTCCCAACAGGTTTTTGGAGGACGATTTACCGAAACTTTCGTTTCGGTAAAAAGAAAATCGTTTCGGTAAAAAGAAAATTTACTAAGTCCAGAGCTCGATGAATGTTAGGGGCGAAAAAAAAAGTCACTACAAAGTACTACCATTCAACTTTAAATTGCCTGAAACGTACTCCTAACAGGTTTGTGGGGGGACAATTTACCGAACCTTTCGTTTCGGTAAAAAGAAAATCGTTTCGGTAAAAAGAAAATTTACTAAGTCCAGAGCTCGATGAATGTTAGGGATGAAAAAAAAAGTCACTACAAAGTACTACCAATCAACTCTAAATTGCCTGAAACGTACTCCTAACAGGTTTTTGGGGGGACAATTTACAAAGAAAATCGTTTCGGTAAAAAGGAAATTTACAAAGTCCAGAGCTCGATGAATGTTAGGGACGGAAAAAAAAGTCACTACAAAGTACTACCATTTAACTCTAAATTGCCTGAAACGTACTCCTAACAGGTTTTTGGGGGTATAATTTACCGAAACTTTTGTTTCGGTAAAAAGAAAATCGTTTCGGTAAAAAGAAAATTTACTAAGTCCAGAGCTCGATGAATGTTAGGGACGAAAAAAAAAAATCACTACAAAGTACTACCATTTAACTCTAAATTGCCTGAAACATACTCCTAACAGGTTTTTGGGGGGACAATTTACCAAAAGAAAATCGTTTCGGTAAAAAGAAAATTTACTAAGTCCAGAGCTCGATGAATGTTAGGGACGACAAAAAAAGTCACTACAAAGTACTACCATTCAACTCTACATTGCCTGAAACGTACTCCTAACAGGTTTTTGGGGGGACAATTTACCGAAACTTTTGTTTCGGTAAAAAGAAAATCGTTTCGGTAAAAAGAAAATTTACTAAGTCCAGAGCTCGATGAATGTTAGGGACGACAAAAAAAGTCACTTCAAAGTACTACCATTTATTCAACTCTAAATTCAACTCTAAGTTTCGGTTTCTTATTGTCCCCCCAAAAACCTGTTAGGAGTACGTTTCAGGCAATTTAGAGTTGAATATAGAGTTGAATAAATGGTAGTACTTTGTAGTGACTTTTTTTTTCGTCCCTAACATTCATCGAGCTCTGGACTTAGTAAATTTTCTCTTTACCGAAACGATTTTCTTTTTACCGAAACGAAAGTTTCGGTAAATTGTCCCCCCAAAAACCTGTTAGGAGTACGTTTCAGGCAATTTAGAGTTGAATTTAGAGTTGAATAAATGGTAGTACTTTGTAGTGACTTTTTTTTTTTCGTCCCCAACATTCATCGAGCTCTGGACTTAGTAAATTTTCTTTTTACCGAAACGAAAGTTTCGGTAAATTGTCCCCCCAAAAACCTGTTAGGAGTACGTTTCAGGCAATTTAGAGTTGAATGGTAGTAGATTCCTTTTCAGGCAAACATGTCCATTTTAGGATGAACATTTTAAAGTTTTAATGGGGTTTCTATTCTATATATGACATTTTGAATCTTTACAGTCAGTTCACCTTCTTTTGGTAATTGGTTCGACTCAAGACTCTTTTGGGTCTTGAGTCTTGGGACTCAAAATCCTGGAAATCAAATCTTGGAAATGGCAAATCAGCATGTGTGGGATTTGAAGGTGCAAGAGTCAGGTAAAAGTTGGAAAAATGTCCAAGTTGGATTTGAAATGGGAACCTTCCGGTTGTAAGCCCTGTATTTTAACCACTGCACCACAGAGGTCCTTACCTGTTCTGATGACTTGCGTGGAATTTTCTTAAAGATTATATAAAGGTAAAAGCCCCAGGTAAAAGTTAGAAAGATGTCCTTGCAGGATTTGAACTCAGGACCTTCAGTATGCAAGGCCTGAATCTTAACCACTGCTCCACCATGGTACATACTTTAAGGTCTCTTACACGCTCTTCAGTGAAAGATCAGATAAAGGTGTAAGAGTCAAGTATTGGTTAGAAACCTGTCCTGGTTGGATTGGAACCGGTAACCTTCTGGTTGCAAGTCCTGTATCTAAACCACTGCACCACAGAGATTCTGACATGTTCTGTCAACTTAGCCTGGCAAAGTTTGTACCCTTTTCCCTTTAAATATCCATTGCCATTGACAATGCATTGGGCGCTTAAAATTAAATATTTCAAAAACTACAAATCATTTCAAAGTAAAACATCTCAAGGATGCATGTCCACAGTAAGGGGGATTTTTTTGAACTGTGAATGGAGTTTCTAGGTGAAAGCGTTTTTTTGAGGTCCCAAAACCTTCCATCCGCCTCCATTCTAAATCTCTGAACTTTTAAAGGAGTGCAATTCTAAAACTATGCAACATTTCAAAGATTCCTTTTAAGGCAAACATGTCCACAGTAAGATGAACATTTTAAAGTATGAATGAGGCTACTAGGCGTAAGTATGTAGCTGTAAGCCTGCCTTTAAATGTCCATTGCCGCATTAACAATGCATGGGGCGCTTAAAGTTAAATATCTCCAAAACTACAAATGATTTCAAAGAAAAAATCTCAAGCATGCATGTCCACAGTAAGGTGGAATTTTTGAACTGTGAATGGAGTTTCTAGGTGAAAGTGTTTTTTTGAGGTCCCAAAACCTTCCATCCGCCTCCATTATAAATCTCGGAACTTTTAAAGGAGTACAATTCTAAAGCTATGCACATTTCAAAGATTCCTTTTCAGGCAAACATGTCCATATTAGGATGAACATTTTAAAGTTTGAATGGTTTTCTATTCTATATATGACATTTTGAATCTGTACAGTCAGCTCACCTTCTTTTGGCTCTTGAGTCGAACCAATTACTCCCGCGGAGACATCAAATTTCTCTTTTGGGCCTTGAGTCCCAAGACTCAAGTCCCAAAAGAGAAATTTGATGTCTCCGCGGGAGTAATTGGTTCGACTCAAGACTCTTTTGGGTCTTGAGTCTTGGGACTCAAAATCCTGGAAATCAAATCTTGGAAATGGCAAATCAGCATGTGTGGGATTTGAAGGTGCAAGAGTCAGGTAAAAGTTGGAAAAATGTCCAAGTTGGATTTGAAATGGGAACCTTCCGGTTGTAAGCCCTGTATTTTAACCACTGCACCACAGTGATTCTTACTGACTTTGTCCACTTGCGTGTTTTTCACTAAAAGATTAGATAAAGGTGGAGGAGTCAGGTAAAAGTTCAAAAAATGTCCTTGTTGGATTTTAACCAGCAACCTTCTGGTTATAAGCCCTGTATCTAAACCACTGCACCACAGAGGTCCTTACCTGTTCTGATGATTTGCGTGGAATTTTCTTAAAGATTATATAAAGGTAAAAGCCCCAGGTAAAAGTTAGAAAGATGTCCTTGCAGGATTTGAACTCAGGACCTTCAGTATGCAAGGCCTGAATCTTAACCACTGCTCCACCATGGTACATACTTTAAGGTCTCTTACACGATCTTCAGTGAAAGATCAGATAAAGGTGCAAGAGTCAAGTATTGGTTAGAAACCTGTCCTGGTTGGATTGGAACCGGTAACCTTCTGGTTGCAAGTCTTGTATCTAAACCACTGCACCACAGAGATTCTGACTTGTTCTGTCAACTTAGCCTGGCAAAGTTTGTACCCTTTTCCCTTTAAATATCCATTGCCATTGACAATGCATTGGGCGCTTAAAATTAAATATTTCAAAAACTACAAATCATTTCAAAGTAAAACATCTCAAGGATGCATGTCCACAGTAAGGGGGATTTTTTTGAACTGTGAATGGAGTTTCTAGGTGAAAGTGTTTTTTTGAGGTCCCAAAACCTTCCATCCGCCTCCATTCTAAATCTCTGAACTTTTAAAGGAGTGCAATTCTAAAACTATGCAACATTTCAAAGATTCCTTTTCAGGCAAACATGTCCACAGTAAGATGAACATTTTAAAGTATGAATGAGGTTACTAGGCGTAAGTATGTAGCTGTAAGCCTGCCTTTAAATGTCCATTGCCGCATTAACAATGCATGGGGCGCTTAAAGTTAAATATCTCCAAAACTACAAATGATTTCAAAGAAAAAATCTCAAGCATGCATGTCCACAGTAAGGTGGATTTTTTGAACTGTGAATGGAGTTTCTAGGTGAAAGTGTTTTTTTGAGGTCCCAAAACCTTCCATCCGCCTCCATTATAAATCTCTGAACTTTTAAAGGAGTACAATTCTAAAGCTATGCAACATTTCAAAGATTCCTTTTCAGGCAAACATGTCCATATTAGGATGAACATTTTAAAGTTTGAATGGTTTTCTATTCTATATGACATTTTGAATCTTTACAGTCAGTTCACCTTCTTTTGGCTCTTGAGTCGAACCAATTACTCCCGCGGAGACATCAAATTTCTCTTTTGGGACTTGAGTCCCAAGACTCAAGTCCCAAAAGAGAAATTTGATGTCTCCGCGGGAGTAATTGGTTCGACTCAAGACTCTTTTGGGTCTTGAGTCTTGGGACTCAAGACTCAAATCCTGGAAATCAAATCTTGGAAATGGCAAATCAGCATGTATGGGATTTGAAGGTGCAAGAGTCAGGTAAAAGTTGGAAAAATGTCCAAGTTGGATTTGAACTGGGAACCTTCCGGTTGCAAGCCCTGTATTTTAACCACTGCACCACAGTGATTCTTACTGACTTTGTCCACTTGCGTGTTTTTCACTAAAAGATTAGATAAAGGTGGAGGAGTCAGGTAAAAGTTCAAAAAATGTCCTTGTTGGATTTGAACCAGCAACCTTCTGGTTATAAGCCCTGTATCTCAATCACTGCACCACTGTAATTCATCCTAATTCTGTTCACTTGCATGTTCTTCATTGAAAGGTTAGATAAAGGTGAAACAGCCACGTAAAAGTTGGAAAATATTCCTTGTTAGATTTGAACTCAGAACATTCTGTATGCAAGGCCTGTATCCTATCCACTGCTCCACCATGGTTCATAGTTTCTCTGGTCTCTTGCAGGATGTTCACTGAAAGATTAGATACAGACCACAAGAGTCAGATAAAAGTTGGGAAATGTCCTGGTTGAATTTGAACCGGGAACCTTCTGGTTGCAAGCCCTGTATCTAAACCACTGCACCACAGAGGTTCTTATTAATCTGTTAACTTGTGTGGTATTCACTAAAAGATTACATAAAGGTGAAAGCGCCAGGTAAAAGTTGAAAAGATGTCCTTGCTAGTTTTGAACTCAGGACCTTTCGTGTGCAAGGCCTGTATTTTAACCAGAGCTCCACCACGGTTAATTTTTTCTCTGGTCTCTTGTACGCTCTTCACTGAAAGATTAGATACAGACCACAAGAGTCAGATAAAAGTTGGAAAGATGTCCTTGTTGAATTTGAACCAGGAACCTTCTGGTTGTAAGCCCTGTGTCTAAAGCACTGCACCACAGAGATTCTGACGTAGTTTGTTAACTTGTGTGGTATTCACTACAATATTAGATAAAGGTAAAAGTCCCAGGTAAAAGTTTAAATGTCCATTGCCGCATTGACAATGCATTGGGCGCTTTAAGTTAAATATCTCCCAAACCACAAATGATTTCAAAGAAAAAATCTCAAGCATGAGTGTCCACAGTAAGGTGGAATTTTTGATCTGTGAATGGAGTTTCTAGGTGAAAGTGTTTTTTTGAGGTCCCAAATTCGTCCATCGACCTCCATTCTAAATCTCTGAACTTTTAAAGGAGTACAATTCTAAAACTATTAAACATTTCAAAGATTCCTTTTCAGGCAAACATGTCCACATTGAGATGAACCTTTTAAAGTATGAATGGGGTTACTAGCAGTAAGTATGTAGGATTAGTAGCCTGTACTCGTTTCCCTTTAAATATCTATTGCCGGTCTATGCATGATTCTTACCTTTTTCCGCACAAAGGTAAAGGTCAGCCCGCCTTCTCTCAGATGTTTTACATTTTATCGTCCAAGCCATTTTCAGCGACGGGTGAAACAAGCGTTTAAACTCGCTTTTTTAGTCAGCCTGTGGCCAGTCAACCCCCGTCCGTATGCGCTGTACTGCTCCAGTAAGATTGCATTGGGAAAACATGGCACAGGCTGACTAAATAAGCGATTTAAACGCTTGTTTCAACGCGTCGGTAACATTTGCTTGGCCGCTAAAATGTAAAACATCTGGACTACCTTTACTATTTGGATACGATGTGCGGGAAAATGTAATAATCATGCATAGAGACCAATTTTCGCTCGTGTCTTCACTTGCCTGCACGTGACGCTGTGGATTGTGGAACCTCATTTCGGCACAGCCCTCCGCTGCAGAGGTTTCAAATGGTTAAACTTATTACAATTAGACTTAATTAAGTGTGATAATGATGTACCGTGCATGTTCACATCATGTATACTGTACTTTACTTAAGACCATATTTGAAATATTTAATGTTTTAACATTTTGGACAAAATAGCCAGTTTTACATAGAGGTGCCCAGATGTCCATAGTGCCCACCTATCCTGTATCCGTTCGCATACCTCATACCTCATACCTGCTGGAGTCAGGAGGCGATTGCGGGTGAGAAGCCTGCGTTGGCGAGGGTCTGGGAGCACTCGACCAAATAATTACCCGTGTGGAATAGTTGATCAGAACGGGAGGCTGGCGAGCGAGGCGACGTGATGTTGTTTCCCCCTAGGTATCACTTATGTATTGAGTGAGTGGTATATTATAGAATATAAAACTAAACAGAATAAACATATATAACCAAATAAACACACACACACACACACACACACACACACACACACACACACACACACACACACACACACACACACACACACACACACACACACACACACACACACACACACACACACACACCATTTAGCCTAAGGCTATTAACACATTTGAAAATATAGTGCCGTCATTGTGGATTATATTAGTTAAAAGTAAATAGCCTAAGTACTATAACGAACACTATAACGAACAATAGGTCTGCACATCAAAAGAAGTTAAAACTTACATTCACAGTCACACATACAAAAGTCAAAGTGGCTCCGAACTCTCAAAAATCCGTACTTGGCTTACCGATAACAAACTGTCACTACACCTTGGGGAAACTGAGGGAATGTTTGGTCCCAAAGAGAATGGATTCAGACAGATGGATGTAAATGATTTCAAGGTCAAAGTCGATGACACAATTATCTCTAGCAAAGAAGAGATTACCTATTTGGGTTGTATTCTTGACAAATACCTGTCAGGTGAAAGCATGGGGACAAAGGTAGTCAAAGGAGTAAACCAGAGAACCAAATTTATGGGCAGAGTTTCCTCTTTTGTCAACCCTCAGGCCCTCAGGACCCTCTCAGGGGCCCTGATTCAACCACTTTTTCACTATGCTTGCACCTCCTGGTACTCCAACACCTCAGTGTCACTGAAGACTAAGCTTCAAACCTCTCAAAACAAACTGATTCGGCTACTCCTCGGATTGGGGCCCATGACCCACCTTTCTCCCACCCATTTTGCCAGCCTAGGCTGGCTCAGGGTGGAAGACAGAGTTAAACAACAAAAAATGGGACTGGCCTTCAAAATTGTAAATGCCAATTTGCCCGATATGCCCCCTATTCCCGCATATCTGAGTAAATACCTCCAAAAGGTTAGCGACACCCACAGTCACAATACCAGAGGGAGCGTTAACAACAATTTGGTACCACCCACCCATAAAACAAACATGGGCAAATTCTCCTTCTACACCACTGCCACCCCAGGATTGGAATAGTCTAACCCCATCCCTCAAAAAATGCAGTTCGCTGGGCTCATTTAAAAGAGCCTTAAAAAAATCACCTTTCAGGAGGCCAAAAGAGGAGGTAGTACCATTTTCCCGTTAGACAGCCGACCCCCCCCCCCCCTGTTCTTGTACATATCTTTTCCCCCCCTTTTTTATTTTTTTTGTTGTACATAGTGTTTTTTTGCTGTTTTTTTTGTAATGATATTCGAACTGTGGTGCCACTATATATGTATATGAATTGAATACCAAGGCCCTCATTGGAAACAAGTCCGCAAGGACTTTTATGAACGGACCTGTTAGACAAAGTGTTTTAAATGCAACTGTGCTGTTTTACATTTTTTGCCTAATAAAATATTCAATCAATCAATCAAAGCCTATAGTCAGACAAAATCGCACACAAATAAGAGTGGACCTCAAATTGTATTTCCAAAATATAAATAACCAGAGTGAAATTGATGGAATGACAAAATAAAAAATACATGAATGATGTACAGGCGTACGACATGAACCAAGCTTGATAAATATTAATAAACACCAGTGGTGGAAAGTAACTAAGTATATTTACTTAAGTACTGTATAAGTCCAATTTTGAGGTAGTTTTACTTTACTGGTATATTTCCAATTTTCAGTAGCCTACTCTTACTCCACTACGCCTCAGAGGCAAATGTTGTACTTTTACTCCACTACAGTTATTTGAACACTTTAATTACTTTGTAGATTTAGATTATTATTACAAAACATACATTAACCACTTGAGCCATATCTACATTTCGGCCATTAGAAAATAGCCGATCTACAAGCTCACTTGTAGGACTTGTAGGTCTGCTATTTTCAAAGGATTTCTATACATTTTATACATTAGAAAACTTGTGAAATGGGACATTCTGCATAAGGATTACTTTCAACTTTTGGTAATTAAGTACATTTTTATACCAATACTTTTGTACTTTTACTCAAGTACATTTTTAATTCCGGACTTTTGCTTGTAACAGAGTATTTCTACATTGCAGTATTGTTACTTTTACTCAAGTCAAAAATGTGAGTACTTTTTCCACAACTGATAAACACATGCATATTTCTCTGGATGAAGTCCTCTTGCTTGGTGAGTCTCGTTGACAGCTCAGCGCAGAATGAACTCCCTGGACGCATACCTTGGCTTCAATTGAAGTAAAATAACGTTAATACTACTCGCATAAACACATATCAAACATTAGTCAGTCCAATAAATATATCCACAACTAATTAGATCACAACTCATTTTAACCATTACAAAGAAGACCCAGCTGAACCAGCGGACACTTTCAAAAGGACTGGCCGCAAATAAGGCTTCTTAGGCGGTGTACAGTGGTCTGACGGGCCGGTCATCTGCGGCTGGGTTAACAGCGGCTAGCCGGCTACACAAACGTCCGAAAGTTCGGTGCACAAATCAGCCACAGATTTGAAGTTAATTAACAACATTCAAGCCTAAAATAAATCTTAAAATTACATTCTGTGGCAAAACAAAAAAAGAATTCGGACATTTCTTACCGCGGTCCGTGTCCGCCATATTGGTCTTGTTTTTCAAGCGCTGGTGCCTGGTGGTCCGGTGCGGTGTTGCATTCTGGGCAATCTGCTGTGAAAAGTCCTCAGCGAGTCTAGTCTGAAGCATGCTCGGTAAAGGGGGCGGATCAAGTTCACATCCGGGTATTTGGTCTGTACTTGGGCAAATGCGAACTTAGGATTGGAACAGTACTTGGGCAGCGACTGATGACGTATCACAAGTTCGTGAGGACGGGAGTACAGACAAGTTCGGGTATTGAGAAACGGCCAGAGACTCGTGCAGAGGGGTGGGGCGGCCTGAGGGTTGAGGGAGCAGACAGGGAGGCATCAGCTCAGCTGCAACTCAATCAAACTAAACGTGTTTATTCAATCACTCATTAAATACAGAAATCAGCAGACAGTTAACAAGCACATCCGGCAATGTCAATTTATACAATTGAGAGCATATTATGTCAACAATGACAATTCAAGTCGTTTTGTAGCTTGATAAATGAAAAAAAGCTATCACTGCATTTTCAGTGGCACACCAACATCAAACAGCACAACAGAGGAGAGTTGGTGAACAGATGGAAGAGAAGATTATCATGAGAAATCTTTATACTTTTTTTGCTTTATTTAATTTATTTCAATGGAGAGTCTTGACCTCTGCATCTTAATCTGAACAGTGACTGAACAGCTGACTGAATCTGAGTGAAAGGCGTCCAGGCAGAACAGCAGGGGACCACCCCAAAATATGTGCACCGTGCACAGGGACAACCCACCTCCCCACTATGCTCTGGGGCCGAGCCCCTGGTCTTGTCAGGACCAAGCTCCAAGCCTGGTGTTTAAACACTTGATGTGCCCTTTAGATGGCATTTTGAGCACCTGGCCCTCCAGTGGTCTCTGCAATCTCATGCATTGCATCTCATGCATGCATGAACACACATGCACATCAATGCATGCATGCAACCGTCTACCCCCGGGCCACTCGCACGCATGTGAATGATTGATTGATTGATTGACTGATTGATTGAATACTTTATTAGCAGTTTGCAAAAAAAAAGCACAGGAAAGTGCAGGTCAATATAAGGTCTGCTAACAGGATTTTAAACCCAAGAAAGCCTATGGCTTGTTTCCATTGGGGTCCTTTGTACTCAATTCATCAAAACATTTAATGACAGATACAGTGGTAGCCAGTTGAGATCCTCACCATTTTCAAACCAGTACCTAGGGGTGCCCGTGGGTACCTTTTTCGGCCACACCCCCAGATTCTCAGACACGCCCCCTAAGATGTATTGTATCTTATTTCAATGTGTAGTGTGGCGCGTTCACAGTGAGCAACATAGGTATATTCAACGTTTTCAGGCCAAGGACCCCTTGGCTGAGAGAGAGAGAAAGCAGGGACCCCCAGTATATATTGTATGAAGTATTTTTTATTTTCATAGATTTCATAGACAGCTTCATAGACTTGTTTCACAGCACTACCATGTTGGATTCGACATTTAACCATGCTCTAAAAACAATACTTAGTAAACCTGACCTTTCCACTCTGTACTTTCTGTACTTTCACTCTTTTTTCCCCCTATACCGAACCACTTTGCCGAATATGCACTACTATGCAAAACGTCACATCAACAGTAGTGCGCGGCGCGGCGCACACACACACACACACACACACACACACACACACACACACACACACACACACACACACACACACACACACACACACACACACACACACACACACACACACACACACACAGGATTTTGTTTAAGCCATTTTTGTGTTTGTGTGTGTTTATAATGTCAAATATAAGTATTTGTTTTTGCATTATACGGTGGTCTCCCTCCTCATTATTCTCTGGACACACGGACACATGGAGGGACGGACAGGGGGTAAAACATACTCTCGCCATGCCTTTTGGTCTGGCGGAGATAAAAATCTATACAATTATTTTCTGCATGTCACAGAAACTGAAGCGGATTCGAACTCAGCCGCATTCCCAAAACTGTAAATGAAGTGAATCTCTGATTTATATATATACTGTCCCAAATCATTAGATCTGTAGAGCCTGACTTCTAGACAATCGACTGACCCTAGTACACAATGAAACATGTCACCCACAACATCAGCATTCACTGTTATTAACCAATTCTCCTCTAGCATCCCTATTCTGGGGGGAACATTAAATAGCTGATCGACAAGCTCACAACGCGTCGCAAACGTGGCGCGTTGTGAGCTTTCTAGAGCTTGTAGTCTTGTAGAACTTGTAGGCTTGTAGAGCTTGTAGGCTATTTTTGGCAAAGAGATTTGGTGGAAGATTAGATGGAAGTTGCAGCTCAGGTCCGTTTCACTGAGGCTATAGAGGGTTTAAGTGGTTAATATTCAGTGTGAGACAGGCCCTCTGGGTACCCTAACTTTGATTGGCTCCCACAAAGTCTCTCAGAGGAGTTGGATTGGAACTAATTGACAGGTGTTAGTAGATACTTTTATGAACAAATTTGTGGAGAAAGTTATTGGTAAGCATTTATTTTAAATGCTAAAAACGTTGGCATAATAATAATTGGTACAAATGTAATTATATTGTAATGGCAGCACTGATTTGCATACCAGCATGCCACAGGTACATGTGATCACTTTAAAGTAATACAATGCAGGTCCACAAATAACGATTTTTAGCAGCCTCTGCTGGTCATTACCGTCACTGCAGGCCGTTCGTTTATTCCTCCGTTACCCAGAATTCCATTTGTTTTCACCGGAAGACACAAGCGTTCTTTTAATTGTTTTATACTATCTGTGGATCGTTTCTCTTAGCCAGTGGAGCTTTAGTTACCGTGAGCTGTGTTCTTTTTCTGTTGTTTTCGATCTTCAAATCCTACAATCTCTTAAAAACAGCGTGAGATTCCTTTCTGTTATTAGCGCGGTAGTTCCTGGCCAAACAGGAAACCGGTGCATTTCCGTTTCTGTTTTCCGGCCCGATGACGTCATTTTCACTGGAAAGGCTCACCGAGCCACCTTTTCAATTATAATAGAAAAGGCTTTCGGGGGTGAAATTCATGGAGTGGGTGTTGTGAAACATTTGCCACTCACAAAAGATATACAATTTAACTTTAGTTTTGTTGAAAACGTTACCTAGTATTACTTTAAGAATAGTTTCATTGTGATCCTTGACCCTTAAAACATAGGTCATGACATTTTTTTAACATAGCTCATAATTTTCAGCATTTTTTTTTCCAATCAGAAAATACTGATTAGAAATGCATTTCCGGGGGGTGCATGAAAATCCCTACTTCCCACTAGACCAGAGGTCTTCAACAGGGGGTCCGGGACCCCGGGGTCCTCAGAGTTACTACAGGGGGGCCACCAAATCTTTGTGTGATAGCATTTATTTTTACATTAACCACTTGAACCCTAGCATCCCTATTCTGAGTGGAACATTTGCCAAAAATAGCAGATCTACAAGCTCACAACGCCTCGCAGCGCGAGGCGTTGTGAGCTAAGTCAAGGATGATCAAATGTTAAAACAATAATTACACATTAATACAATGTTTTAGCAGTGAAGCACAAAAACACACTTTGAGAAAGCTCTGGTTAACATAAAGAATTGGTTTTGGGGGCTCATGTCCCAAACAACAAATAATAAGAGGGGCTATTGTTTCAATAGATACTTTACTTTTTTAGCAAAGACAATCAGTGGATTCTGGGGATTGTGTTCAAACTCTTAATACGATGTGGTCAATAATTCCTCTACTTATAATGGTCAGATCAGTATTACTGTTGCAACTTGCAAAACATCCTACTGTTGTTCCACCAATAACTCACACACATCCTTAAATTGATCTCATCACTTGTTACACAAGAAGTTATACTACGAGTACATACTAAACTTAAAGGAGTAGTTCACCCCAAAAATTACTTATTCTCTATCAATTAAACACCCCAATGAAGCCTTGAAGATTCTTTTTAGTTTTTGTTGCATTCCTAAGCTAATAATTTGATGACCGGCGGAGACTCAAAGAGTCTCAAGAGTCTTCTACTGACCGATGACCCGGTCTTATTGGCTTAGGAATCCGACGAAAAAAGAAAAAAAAAATCATGAATTCAAGGCTTCATGGGGTGTGTAATTGATAGAAAATAAGTAATTGTTGAGGTGCACTACCCCTATAAAGGTAGGGTAGGGATATTATTTGGTTGAAACAAAAAGTTGTTTTATTAAAAGGTTAAAGCTCTATATTCTGATAGTAATCATTGCTATAGAGTGTTTGTTCAGTAACAGTGTTAAATAGCTCTATATCCTGATAGTAATCATTGCTATATAGAGTGTTTGTTCAGTAACAGGGGTCTCCCCGTCTCTCCAAGTCTTTGAGATATAGAAACTACATTTTCAAGTGGGTTGAACATTTTCAGCCAATCAGGAAAGAGTACCCATTTATCAGCTTAAATGTGATGGTGTTCCAGTTCCAATTGTGTCTGCTCGTTTCTAAGTGCCATCACTTCATATTTCACATGTTTCATCTGTATTCTGTGCAAATTCTCTCTCCTGATTGGATAAAATAGGTATCCCGACCTGAAAATGCATGTTCTGTTTACGAGGAACAAACATAGATGTAATAGAGTGTTTGTTCAGTAACAGGAGTCTCCCTGTATGATATAGAGTCTATATCAATGAGTACTCTCAGAATATATTTCTATTTGACACTTATTTTAACAGAAAAAAACGAATTATTCAAGCTGTTTACTCCTTCATTTTTATTTTAGCTTCAACACATGTATTCATTTTCAGTCATATGAAATATTATACATTTTTCAATGGCCTATCCATCTTAATCATGAATTGATTAATCAGAGACATTCGTTCTTATCATATGCCCCTGATCAGTGATCACGTTTAAACTCATTCCCGTTATGCTGTCAGTCATCAAAGCCTTTGTTCAACGCGCCTGACCCCGGTGGTGGTGGTTCGATACAGTAGTGGTCCCATACATCAAAACGCTGAAGGAAAACAACACATACAAAGTTGCAAATATAATAATAGTAAATAAGCTACAAGTACTATGTATTGGAGTACTATAAAGAAATATATAGACGAAATAACAGATCTACAAGTTTGCATTTTTGCATGACATCATGGCACATTGTGAGCTTGTATGCTATTGCACAAAAAAAGGGTTTGCAGATGAAATGCACAAAATAGGAACGCAAGGTTTCAAGTGGTTAATTTCACTATTATTTCATGAGTTAGAACATAATCCAAAAAGAGAATGAATAACTGATGACTATTCTGATGATCATTTATCTCTCTCCACCTACAGTATGGACAGTTCTGAACTTAATCTACCAACTGATATTTTCTCTTATGGGGGTCCCTTTTCTCCAAATGGGAGTCTGTGGCTTAAAGCAGTGGTTTTCAACCTTTTTCATGCCAAGGACCACTAAATTGATATACATTTTGCCGCGGACAAAAAATGTTTTGTGCCAGGGACCCTCAGAAGCAAAGATTTTAGTTCAAATGTATATATATATTCAAATATTTGCACACATTTTCATGTTTTTCCCCCCAACAATAACAGATCTACAAGCTCATAGCGTGGCCCTCGGTGGCTTAAATCAATAGATTTTTATACATTTGAGAACTTGTAATGGGACATTCTGTGAACTTTGTGAACTTGTAGATCAGCTATTTTCACTTTTCACAAAACTGTGATTTTATTGTTATTATTATCTTTTATAAAATAATAAAAAAAGAGATATATTTACTTGTGACCCACAAAAATCGGTCTGTGACCCACAAATGGGTCCCGAACCACTGTTTGGGAAACAAGTCTTCTAACCGATCACTGCATATTATACAACAGGTAGTTCCGACCAAGCAATCTGATTGGTTGAAATAGCTTTCTAGCCGTGCTTCAAACCAGCATCATAGCACGGGCCTAATCACATTAATAAATCACTCCGCAGTGCAGTCCAGTCCGCACCTTATTAGACCATTATATGGCACAGCTGTGCTGTGAAGTCACTCTGTCCCACGGTAGGAAAACAAACAGACAGTAGCCTGACCCACCGCCGCCACCGGAGAACAAACAGATATGCAAAATGGACTATGTTGTTAATTTGGTGGATTTACGGTTGATCAATGGTTAGAAGGTTATAAATATCCTCCTGTGTAAAGTAAAATGACTCCCATTTCGTTAACAGTCCAGTAGGCTATATGCTCCGTCGTACGACCGTGTCACGCGGCCAAAATAGCCGATCTACAAGTTCACAACGCGTCGCCATCGCGACGCGTTGTCAGCTTGTAGATCAGTTATTTTGGCCGCGTGACACGGTCGTACGACGGAGCATATAGCCTACTGGAATTCATTCCACTGCGCAAGCATTGATAGCTCAGCTGTGTTGATGAGACGGCGCCTCAAACTCAAAGCACTGCTACAGGGACTATTTAATGTCTCTCAGTCAAAAACTCTTCTCTTTACAGGGAAACTGACAATAGCGAAACATTTTTATTATTAATTGCCCCACAATATGAATACATTTGGATGTGTTTTGTTGGTAACTGTTGTATAATCGCAATATTACACTCGAGGGTGTGCTTTACCTTACATTATTGGCACTTCAGTGATGCTGGCGGAACTCCGCTTCGCGTCGTTCCTGACCGCATCACTGGCGTGCCAATAATGACGGTAAAGCACACCCTCTCGTGTAATATTGCTTAATTCAAGTACACAGTTGTTCCTTACTTTTAACTGTCACAATCAACTTAACTTTTTGTTTTCAAATATGCTTTGCATGGTCCTGTTAATATGAACCTTGCAGCAATCTTTTTTTGAAGATGCACCATTATCAGTCCTCATGAGGGGATTAATTAAGGCTAATGGCAGTTATTTGCAGAATACATTATTTTCCTTCTATAGGCACAAGTTCCTTTTAAATTCTCCGAATTCTCTGAAGACATCCTGTGCTCTAATGTGGTGTCATCTGTGTTATTAGCATGTAGCCTAGCTGAAACAACTGTGAACATCAGCCTGCATGTAAATGAGTGGGTTGTCACCAGTGGTGTAAAGTAACTAAGTACATTTACTCAAGGACTGTACTTTACTGGAGTATTTCCAATTTTCAATACTTTTACTTCTACTCCACTACATGTCAGAGGCAAATATTGTACTTTTACTCCACTACAATTATTTGAAAACTTTAGTTACTAGTTACTTTGCAGATATAAATTATTATATTATACAAGTAAGACGCGCGAACGCTGGAAGCGAACGCAGCTCGAAAATATTGTGTATTTACGGACTGTGTGTGTGTGTGTGTGTGTGTGGGGGGGGGTGTGTGTGTGCGCGTGTGCGTGCGCGTGTGCGTGTGCGCGTGCGCGTGCGCGTGTGTGTGTGTGTGTGTGTGTGTGTGTTTTGACTGCACTCTGGCGCACTCTGTTGGTTGCACACAGGTAGTGCAGCTGCTATATTTCAGCCAGCGCGAGCCAATGAGAGCGTGAGTCACATGGGGGCGCGGCTGCACACATACTGCACACAGACAGACAGACAGACAGAGAGAGACACAAGCCGAGCAGAGTTTCATAGTATGCTCCACTTGGGCGGAGGCGTTCGCCGCGCCTCCTTCCGCGTTCGCAAAAACATTCATTAACCACTTTAGCCCTGTTTTATACATACTGTAGGCTATTTGAAAATAGCCGATCTACAAGCTCACAACGTGTGCGTTGTGAGCTTGTAGATCAGCTATTTTCAAACATTTTAGTACTTTTACTTTTGGTAATTTAAGTATATTTTGATGCCAATACTGTACTTTTACTCAAGTAACATTTTGAACACAGGCCTTTTACTTGTAGAGTATTTCTACATTGCCGTATTGATACTTTTACTTAAGTAGAAAATGTGAGTCCTTTTTCCACCACTGGTTGTCACCCACAGCCAGGAGTATCAAACTTGATGAGCTGGGGCTCCTCTCCACAAGTAAAAAGTGTAAGTGTAAGCTTGGTGTCTTTACCAATAGAGATGCATGGCAGAAAGGCCCTGCACGCTGATGAAATGCTTTGGAACACGTAAGAAACAGAGAGAGATATTTACCGTGCTCTGCTCTACATAGCGAACACAGTCGATGAAAGGATCGCTGGTGCTTGGATCCGGGCTACACACCATGCAACGAACCTGGAACTGACAGACAGACAGACAGACAGACAGACAGACAGACAGATATACAGACGGACACAGATGAAACACAGACTGATAAACAGACAACTTCAAACTCTGCTGGTTTAATCTGCACATCGTGTATATATTATTAGAAAAAATTAACAAACAAATGTAAGTGTATTTTGCTAAGACTTTTTTTTTTAAAATTCCTTCCAGTGATGTCATCAGTAGGATGCTTATTATTATTGTTATAATTGTTGTTATAACCAGCACAGCTTCACAGTTTCAAAGTGAATGTAATGTATTTCACAAACCCGTTTGAACGGACATTCAGGGCGATGTGTGTGGTCCTTTGCACCCGAAGCCTTTGTGCACTTCAATTCAATTCCATTCCATTCCATTCCATTCCATTCCATTCCATTCAATTCAATTCAATTCAATTCAAATATTGTACTTTTACTCCACTACAATTATTTGAAAGATTTAGTTACTAGTTACTTTTCAGATATCAATTATGATATTATAAAACATACATTAACCACTTTAGCCCTATACCTAGGCTATTTGAAAATAGCAGATCTACAAGCTTACAACGAGCTTGTAGATCTGCTATTTTCAAACATTTTAGCACTTTTACTTTTGGGCTACTTGTAACAGAGTATTTCTATATTGCAGTATTTCACTAATGCTCATTATAAGATGACACCATTTCTGTCTAGTCAGAATAGTCTTTTTTTCCAATCTCTGATCTATAACGGCTGAGTCATTCATTCCACAGCATTAAAGTACCAGCAGATACATTGGAACAGCTCTGATCTGTGTTTCACAAGAGAACACACGTATCATAACGCAAAGCTACATTCATGAAAACAAAAAATACACATTACCGTTGCTACTTCGCCGATTTCAAAGAAGTTCACATGTCCACGATCAAATTGTTGATTAGCTCTAATCAGAGCCAGATCAACAAAGCTCTTCAGGCGAGGTTCCATCTGGCTGTATGTCTGTCCTGTCGCCAGGCAGAACACACCGCTTAGGAACAACAAGCACACAGTGAGTCTCATCATCTTCTGCAGCATGGATCCTTAACAGGAGAATATAGTGTTGGTTAGACCTCCAGAGCAGAGTTATTACAGTTAACTAGATATAATAAAATAACATAAACTACAATTGACAAAACAGTTTAGTTAACTGACATAAAAACAAAGAACAAAACAATAGCTAACTGCAACTGTGTTGTGTGTTCACAAAACTAGCTGAAAATAACTTAAACCATAGAGGAAATGTTATTTATTTTTGTAAGAGTGCAATATTTTTCTTTAATAATAGTGAAAATAGCAGATCTACAAGATCAACAAGATCTGCTATTTTCACATTTATTCTGAGCTTTTTAAATCTGTCTCCTAGCCTGCCCCATATTACAATCTAAAAAACTAAAAATAATACAAACTCAACTAAAGCTAAGCATTTTCCACAAAATGAAAACTAAACTGGCAAACCCACTTTGAAAACAAATTAAAACTAACCTAAATTGAAAACTTGAAGTCAAAAGGAAATCACAATCACCTTGCTTCAGAGGAGAATGTATTGTAGTGTAGACCTTCTTCAGAGGAGAATGTATTGTAGTGTAGTGTGTGATTCCTCCGTTTGTTTGTTTTTGCGTGTGTTTGGCTTCAACCAGAAAGTTCATTGACCACCTGGACTTCTGCAGTCCACCTGGACTTGTCACAGTTCAAACTGTGGTGATTTATTAATCGTTCCTGGTATCAGTATGATTAGGGGTGCAATGCTCACAGGGCGGCCTCGCACGCCGTGCATGAACCTATTTGACCAGGATTACACGCAGGCACACGCATAGATTTAAAACTACTTTAAATTCACACCTCGACAAAGTTTTCAAAGGCTCCCGACTCACACCTAGCGAATTAATATAGGAATAAGCCTAGATGCATATCAATTTTCCATTGTGTGACTTGCAGTGTAGGTGTTAAGCGACGTCACGTCATTGAAATAGAGTGCAAGAACATACCAAATGAGCATTGCATGCCTGAGTATGATAAACAGACCCCCATGTTGGAGTCCCTGCAGTTATACCGTTAGGTCAGAGCATAGATTGTCAACCGTTTTCATCACAGATTCTCACGATTTTTTTGAAATCATGTCCTACCAAAACATTTAAAAGTAGAAAAAGTGCTCCTCGGAGCACAGGTCTCCGCCAGGTCAGGTACGTTATTGTGGCCTCCTGGTGGCGCTATAATAGGCCAATGTGAAAAGGGTGCCAATTATTCTTAGGTCGTTCACGGCAATCGGACACTGCATTCATGATTTGAGGCATTTTGTTCCAAAAATGTGTTTTGCTAAATTAGACCCGCTGGTGGCGCTATAACAGGCCAATGTGAAAAAGGGTGGCATTTCTTCCTTGGCCTAGAGGGAATGTGTTTGTGAAATTTCACGGAAATCGCAAGCTGCGTTCATGATTTGAGGCATTTCGTTCAAAACGGACCAATCGTGCAAATTTTGGAAGCAAACCTTAGCCAATCAGGATGGAATATGCAAAATCGGACATATCTGTTTTGATCACATGACTATAGAGATACTGTGTACCGATTTGCATGACGTTTGGATAAAATCTGTAGGAGTAATATTAAAAAATGGGTTTTGCACAAATCGACCTCCAGGTGACGCTATAACAGGCCCATGTCAGAGAGTCAGAGTCATTTTATTTGCCATTTGTAGTGAACTACATTGGAAATGGAGTGCAAGAGCTAAAAACATTTTAAGAACATTTACAAGACATGATACAAAAAGGTACAAAAAAATGTGAAATATTTGAGGCAGAGGTTCTGAATTGGCATCCAGGGATTGTGTGTGCACAGTTTCGCAGCGACCGGGCCAACGGTGCCGGAGATTAGCTGCTAACACACGGACAGGACACACGGACACACACACGGACGGACAGACGGACGGAGGGTAAAACATACTCTCTCGGCGGAGACAATAATTGGAAAATGTTTCATAGTAAAGTGTGCTGTGTGCAGTGTTAGAACATGTTTAAACATTCGGCAATTAAGGTCTAATATTTCTACAATTGTTACAAATTGCTACAAAACCTGTATATCCAATCATTTTGGGGCATAAACAAGCAGTTAAAGGATACAAGTAAGTCTGATAATGATGTACCATGCATGTTCACATCATACTTTACATTACTTAAGACATTTTGAAATTTTGGACAAAATAGCCAATTTTACATTGAGGTGCCCAGGTGTCCCTGGTGCCCACCTATCCTGTATCCAATGCAGGAGGCAGAGGAAAGGGTAATGGCAGTAATGACATGAGCCAAGTTATTGTGGAACATCTTGCCCTATATTAGCATATCCAACATACTACATTTCTGGTGTGAAATGGCACGAGGGACACCCACAAAAAGACCACCTCAAAAATCGCAGTGCCGTCTGCACGGCCCTAGCCTGGTAAACCCTCCCTCCGGAAATCTCATTTCCATTTGATTTCTCCTGAAATCAAATGGAAATGAGATTTCCGGAGGGAGGGTTTACCAGGCTAGCACGGCCCTGCCTGCAACCTTCAAATTGTGAACCCTCAGCTTCCTGTCCGGTTACAATATGAAAATCCACAGCAAACACCTCTCCCCCTGACAGAAAGACTGAATCTACCAGATGCAGCCACCGATGATCATGGTTCATTATGATACCATCAGTTAGAACATTTTTACTCTGCACCCAGATTTACTCTTTTATTGACAGCAGACAGTTTAGTTTTAGCCTTAGTAATGTCATTAATTATAATTCACACCCATCATTGTCACATCTTAGTTATTTGTTCTGGATTACCAAACCGATATGAGTTTTTGTTTAATCAAGTACATTTGCTGTTGTGACTTTGGATCATTACATTAAAATGACTGGGGGCTGACATCTGGAAAACATCTTAACACATGGTTCCATTACAGTTCTCCTATAGATCTTGTTACATCAGTGTGAATTAAACTTCAGTGTGAATTTCTCCTCCACTACTAATATTTGAAGATTCAAGGCTCTTGGCCTTGAATCCACATTGGTCGAGTTTGAATCCACATTGGTCGAGTTTGAATACACATTGGTCGAGTTTGAGCCAATGCATGACCTCTTAACAGAGAGATACTTGTCTATCAAATGTATTGGTATCTACTGTATTCATTTATAATAATTAACAGAATCAGACAAATTATTTCCTCTTTCAGTTTAATACGATCTTCATTAACAACTTGAACATACATCACATTCATGTTCAAACAGATAACACTGGTCATCACAACACTTCAGTAAGAAATCTAGTCATCATTATTGCCACGTAAACACAAGGTTCTCCAACAAAACAAAATAAAACATAAATATCAATAATAATACACAATGGTGTATAGCAAGGCTACCTGTAACCTCCAGACGTCCAGATATTCTTATTAGTAATACAATTAATAACAACTACATCTAAGTTTAGCAAGACACAAAACCTTCAACAGCTGTGGTTGTACCGGTCAGCTCCCAGTACAACAGTTTCAGACTGTGGTTGTACTGGTCAGCTCCCAGTACAACAGCATTAGACTGTGGTTGTACCGGTCAGCTTTCAGTCTAGTGATTAAAGAGCGTTCTGTAACTATAACGCCACAGGTTCAATGCTCACAGTAAAGGCCAATTCATGCTTTGTTTGACAAGAGTGTCAAACGACGCGCCGCAGGACGAAAGTGACGTCAAAACGACAAAAAATGGGCTGTGGAGGACGTCTGCCGACGGGTCCGCGTACCTCTGGAAAAATGAAGCGTCTAATTGGTTGGGAAGACGAGGTAAGTTCCGCTACCACGGACATGAACGAGACCACATTCACTTCCTTGTTTGCATTTCACTGTTCGCGAGTCGCAGAAAGTATGACTGCTCAAATCTCAGAACGTTGTGAGCGGTGTTCGTTTTGTCGACTAAAACTATGATGAAAAATGTTCGTTACTACCTTTTTTCATTGACGAAAACGAAACAAAAGCGAAATAAAAAACTACGCTATGATGACTATGACAAACTATGACAAAACATATTGACAATTTTGCCAACAAATACAAACTAGACTAAAATGTTACGGAGGGACTAGTGGAGAAGAGATCCAGTAGAACTACGACAAGTCATTTCATGCTTGGTTGCGCGCAGGTGTCACGCTCCGAAAATAGCCGATCTACAAGCTCACAACATGCGCAGACGCATTTGCGAGCTAGTAGATCTGCTATTTTCGGCAACAAATCAGCCATTACGACACCATCAAGGCCTGCCAAAATTAACTTTAGTCGACTAAATCAACTGTAGATTTAATTGACTAAAATCTTTAGTCAACTAAAACTAGACTACGAATATTCAGACGACTAAAATATGACTAAATGGAATTTTATTCAAAAGACTAGGACTAAAACTATATAAATATTTGCTGTCAAAATCAACACTGGTTGTGAGACACTTGTCGCTCCAACCATAAATTGGCCTCAAGAGTCATCTGTAATGCGAACGTTGGCTCTCATTAGCTAGTGTAATGGTTCTCAAATGTTTTTACGTCAAGGACCCCCAAATGAATACATATATTTGGCCACGGACCCCCATCTGAAAATATGTTGTGCAAGGGACCCCCCGAACAAGACGTGTATTGTCAAAATTATTCAAAAATATTCTAAATCCATCTCAATGTGGCGTTGTGAGCTTGAAGCCCCCTATGCATATAGGGTTAAAGTGGGTAAACAGATTTTGCTGGGGACCCCCTGGACGACCCCTGGGGGTCCCCCAGACCCCACTTTGAGAACCACTGGGCTCGGGCAATGGCTCTCAAATGTTTTCATGTTAAGGACCCCAAATGAATATATATATATATATATATTTGACCGCAGACCCCCACCTGAATTCTTTGATTTCTTGCAAATTTCATTTTTTTTTTTTAAATAGCCAATCTACAAGCTCACAACACGTTGTGAAGCTTGTAGATGTATATTGGGTTAAATTGCTTAAACTGCTATATTGCTATATTAATTAACGTTGCTGGGGACCTCCCTGAAAAGCCCCTCAAGGACCCCTGGGGGTCCCTGGACCCCCAATGTAAGAACCACTGGGCTGGTTGGTGGTCAGTCAGGGGCCGCCTCCTGGCTGTTGATTGGCTGATCCTCCGCAGAACAGGAAGAGGGTTTATGGGAAGCGGAGTGGAACAGTTGAATGAGGTGTCTGAACCGATTACTGACCTGGAGGAGAGGAGAGGAGAGGAGAGGAGAGGAGAGGAGATTTTTTGTAGAAGCGGCTGTCAAAATATAAAATATTTTTATATACAGACAATTCTTTCCATCTTTATTGTTTGTTATTATGTAAATACATAAAAGTTTGAGGTGACACTACCTCTTCTAAATACATATGCACTGGGATGAACCAAGGTACTTATCGACCCATTAAGACCTGAGGCAGATTAAAACATTTTTTTTCTAAATCCTAACGCTTAAAAAAAATATAGTATTCAAAGATTTTCACAAATTTTCATTTTTTTTCTAAAATAGCAGATCTACAAGCTCATAGCGCGGCACTCGGTGCCGCGCTATGAGCTTGTATATCTGCTGTTTTAAAACCGGGAACGCATCTCTGTCATTTTAGATTTCTTTGGCTATTCAAAAATAGCAGATATATGACTGGGTACAATGCTTTGTGCCGCAAGGGGCCATGGAAAAGTTCCTTTTTTTTTTGCAGATTTCTTTACAGATTATGAAGCTCATAGCGCAGACCAAGTGCTGCGCTATGAGCTTGTAGATCTGCTATTTTTGAAAAATCAGCACCAGCTATTGTTTGGCAGTCTCATGATAAAACGATGACGAATCTTCCAGCTGGAAATTCCAGACGATGAAAGTGATCCTTTCCTTCTTAACCCATTAACTCATTTCCCGCCATGGACGCATAAAGTCATTCTATTAAATAGTGCACTTGGACGCAAAGACGCATAAAGTCGTTCTAGTATAAATGTTTTATAACACAGCTTTGGGATGATCCATCGTCACTCAGAGAACAAGTATGTGGATTGGATGTCATTCCAAAAAACGTCACATCCATCAAACCTGACTATAGAATTTTTAGAAAAACACTTATCTCAGTTTCCTTTTTTTGCATTGAAAACCACCCATTTTCAACGAGCCATAGCCCCAAAATGGCCGATCGCGGGTGGAATGTTATTGTTCCAGCGTACACGCGGATGCCTCCGCCTCCTCACATGGACTATTTTTTTTTTGTGTACACAATGTGGCTTCCACAGCGTTTCAAAGATCGTCGGATTAAGGTAATTACGCTGGCAAGGGCGTAACAAACTATGTTTAATACCTTGGCAGGAGATGTGTTAAAACCGGGAAAAAACATCTGTCATTTTAGATTTTAGCGTTGGCTATTCAAAAATCGTAAATAGACAAACTCACAGCGTGGCACGAAGCTTGTAAATCTGCTATCTTTGAACATTTTTGAAACATTTTGAATTACAAAAAAGTTTGAGAACTACTGATTTAGAAGGCATTTCTAGAATTAGTAAAAGATTTGTTTTGGGGCTCTTATGCCTTTAATGATAGGACAATAGACCGACAGGAAATGGGGAGAGAGATGGGGAGTGACACGAAGCAAAGGTCGTCGGGATCGGGATTCGAACCCGCGACATGCCAGGCCGGCCTCAGGTCTTAATGGGTTAAATAAGGAATCTGAAATGAAGGTAGGGAAGCATTCAACACTGGGCATGCGCCATTGACATACATGGGAGGCAAACTGGAAGCGGAAGTTCTGTGGAGTGCATTGCAGTCAATAGGCTCTATGCACAGCAGCCATGTTATCACTCCCTTCAAAGGTTTTACCAATGATACTAATGAAGGCTCTGTTCCATTTAGTGTAGCACAGTGGTTTCTACGACCCCCATAACTCTGAGAGTGTACAAATGGAACCATTTCATTCCATTTGTACACTCTCAGAGTTACACACCCGTAAGGGGCCATTTGGAAACCCCTCAAGGAAACATGAGGGTCCCTGGACCCCAACTTTAGACCCACTGGTGTAGCACAGTGTTTCCAGTGAGCCAACACCCCGACTCTGTTTGACCAGAATGGAACAGAGCCTTCATTAGTGTCATTGGTAACACCTGTGAAGGTAGTAAGAAGAGGCCAAATTTCTTTCCAATATGGCTGCTGTGCATAGGCCCTATAGAGCCAGCTGGATGAGCTTATGAACAAACACTACTGTATATCGTAGCCGTGGGCAGAAACCTCTTTTCGATGTGTCATTTTATTGAGGCATCTAAACAGCGCTCGGCAGTATGGCGATAATTGGTTGTGTTGCGATACCAGCCCATTGGAAAGAATAACAAATGTACTCTGTGTCTTTTAAATGCCTCAATAACATTATAAAGCCAAAGAAGTGACGTAGATGTCCTTTCCTTCTTATAGGGATGAACCAAGTTAATTAAAAAGAAGGTACGGGCATCTATGTCATTTTCACACTATTTCTCAACGACTGCAACCTTTATAAAAAAGTCAGCCCAGGAAAATAAAAGAAGACATACTGTATCACACATTGTTTTCCGATGTGTACGCTGTATCATTTTACTGAGGTCTCCAAAGAGCACAAAGCATGTTTCTGGAAGTGACAAAGTGTCGCGAGACTGTCGACCATTGACGAGCCAGAAACGATACACAGCGCTGTTTCGATGCCTCAATAAAATGATACACTGTGCACATCGAAAAACAAGTGATTAGAAAACAACCTGTGATATGTCTTCTTTTATATTCCTGAACCGATAGTCTCTATGCACAGCAGCCATATTATCACTTCCTTCACAGGTGTTACCAACGATACTAATGAAGGCTCTGTTCCATTTAATGTAGCACAGTGGTTTCCACGACCCCCATAACTCTGAAAGTGTACACATTTGTACACTCTCAGAGTTACACACATGTAAGGGGCTATTTGGAAGCCCATGAGGGTCCCTGGCCCCCAACTGTGGACCCACTGGTGTAACAGAGTGTTTCCAGTGGGCCAACATGCACAATATCAGCACCCTGACTCTGTTTGACCAGAATGGAACAGAGCCTTCATTAGTATCATTGGTAACACCTGTGAATGTCTTCATAACATGTCTGCTGTGAATAGAGCCTATTGACTGAGTGTTTGTTCACAAGCTGGTCCAGCCGTCTCTCATCGACTCCAATGTATTTCACCAAACGTCCAGGTCCAGTTTTGCTACCTTCTCCTATCATAGCCTTGGGATGAACCAGGAAGCAACTGGTCACTCTCTCACCTCACTGGCCGTCTTGTTTCCCAGCTGGGTGGAGACTCGACGAAACGTCTTCCGGTTGGCTCCACCCTGTTGACAGGCGGTTAGGATGGCCCGGTCCTCCTCTCTGAAATGACCAATTGGAGATAAACACACAACGTACGTTAGTGGTGGGAAGAAAAAAAACACGTTCATTTCAGTGAACGAACGGTTTCGTACACGGCAATGATTCGTTCAAATGATTCGTTCACGTTCAGTAGCGCTTCTGGTTCCGGCCGGCAGCGAGTGCCTGCGGCGCGGTAAACAGCTTGCATGGTCCGGTGACAGGTCTAAGCTTAGCCCGCGACCTCCCGTCCTGTGTGCGTGACGTGTGCCGAGCGGGGGGCGGTGGCTGGAACAAAATCGTGAACGTAACAGTTTCAGGAAGTGAACGGGTTCGTTCACGGCAAAGAACTAGTTCTTATGAACGAATTGATCATGAACGACCCATCACTAATATACGTCAGGGCTGTCACTTTTTTCCCCACACATTTTTTTTTTTATCCCACGATTTTGTAACCCTTTTTTTCACCCGGTGCCAATTTCCTAAGTGATCCTGGGCGCTACACTCCCCCCACCAGCCTAGGGAGGCCAGGGCCGAGCTCATGCCTCCTTCAATGCATGAGAGCCAACTGACCTTCTTGTCATCTGACAGGGGAGAGTTTCCCCGGTAGGACGTAGCACGTGGAAGGAACACGTTTTCCAACCAGTTCCTTTCCCCTCCATCAGGCGCCCCGGCTGGCCAGGGGGAGGCGTTATAGCGACCAGGATTACTACATGTTTTTGTGAGGGTATTAACTACCCTAGGAGACACGGGGAGAACATTCAAACTCCACACAGAGTAGGCCCTTTCACCAACCCCACCCAGGGTATGGGCGCTGATGACGCGGAGGACAAGACACGCCCCCAGCGCCCACAGTGTCCCCGGCGAGAATCGAACCCAGGACCTTCTAGCTGTGAAGCGACAGCGCTACCGACTTTCCCCAAACATAATGGTTGATATGAATTTGAACTATAAATGAATGAAACTTTTTCGATTAATTGAGAAGCAAATTATTTTGATCATTTGTTTAATTTTTTATACATCGATATAAGGTTCGGGAACAATTTGGAGCAGATTTTTTTTTAAATACACGACTAAATGGATTAGTATGATAAACCACTTTCACTTCAGTGTTGCACAAAAATAGCCGACATACAAGCTCACAACGTGTCGCAATGCGACGCGTTGTGAGCTTGTAGATCAGCTATTTTAGCTATGTTTAATAACAACGTTTCGGTCCATTAGACCTTCATCAGGTTATATCGTGTGTTGTTGTTTATGGAAGTGCAGTCATTCATTCATTTAATCAATCAATCAATCAAGCGCACACACACGCACACACACACACACACACACACACACACACACACACACACACACGGCTGTACTCACCGTGTCCACACAGTCACTTTCTCTCCAGTGGGAAGAGTCGCACTGATGTTTCTGGCACAGATTGGAAGCTCTTCCTTCTCCTCTCTCTGCTCCTCCCCCTAATATAAGAGAAGACCATTGTTGATCCAGCCAGTGGAAACTTAAGTCTCCAGAGGCAGCACAGCAGTTAAGATACAGACTACAGGGCAAGAAAGAGTACCGTCGATCAGTGTTTCCCCAACAGTGAGTTGAGACCCATTTCTACGGGTCGCGAGTAAATATCCCTTTATTTTTAATTTACTACATCTTGTTTATTTTCAATTTACTACATTTTTTTTTATATTACTATCATTTTAAAATATTAAAAAAGCTAAATTCAGTAGAACTTTTAAATTTAAAGAAATAACAATGATAAAAACAGATTTAAAATATTGTTTTGATGTTCATATTACCCTTAGGAAGTATTAAAGGGATAGTTCACCCCCAAAATGACTTTTCTTCTATCGATTAGTCACCCCATGGACCCTTGAATTCATGGATATTTGTTTGTTTTTGTCGCATTCCTAAGCCAATAATTTGATAACCGGCAGCGGTTCCGGTAGGAGACACGAAGAGTCTCCTTTGTTTCTCCTACCGGAACCGCTGCCTACCGGTCCGCTGATCATCAAATTATTGACTTAGGAATGTGACAAAAGTAGTAGTAGTTTTTTGGGGCGGTGTAGCCGCCCCCTATAAGTGAGTTTTGGACACCGACCAAAACATTTGTATACCCCCTAACCCTTCCATTGTTAATGCAAATCGATACTTTTTTCATATCAGCCAATCACATTACAGCTAGTGTCATCACCACTAACTGTAATGTGATTGGCTGACTTTGCAAATTCAGGACTGTGATTGGCTAGCGAAACACATGACACATGTGCAGCCCTATGAATAGCAGTATGGACTTTAAAAAAAGTAATTTATCCTTTTTTTAAAGTGAGTCATGTTGTGATGACCACACACCGCCCACTTCACACTGGGTGTGATTTTTTTAGTTAGCACATGCATTCCATAGGGCTGGACAAATTACATTGTCCCCTTATACGCACCTTTGCTACAAGCTCCCTTTGCTCCTCCCCCTCTTCTCTCCTCTTTTGGACTCCTCCTCCTTTCCTCCTCTTGGTCTTGGAACGCTGGCGTCTTGTCGCTCTCTTCCTGGTTCGATTCCGGGCATTCTGGGAAACAGAGTCGTTTGCCTTTGCCGTGGTCTCGGGCCGGGCCGGCTCTGCCGGCCGGTTGCCGTGGAGGTCTTTGAAGAATACCCAGAATTCCTCGTGGAGGTGGGCGTGGTCTTTGAGGAGGGAGGAGATCTGAGAAACAGAAGTCACATTATTGATAATAATAATAATCATGATAATGTGCTGTATTTGTCACTGTACATCTGCGTATAGAGTGACATGTGTTCTCTGGACTTTACCCATCCTAAGCATCAATAGTAGTTGCTGTTACGGGGGCAGCACCTCAGGGAGCAGTTAGGGGTTTAAGGGATTATGACATACTGTAAACATCCATGTTTTTTTTTAAAATCATGGATTTCTTTATTTCATTTTTTAAAATTATTAACAATTAACTTTTGATGCATCTTGACCCAAGTCGTTTTTTTTCTATTTCTTTTTCACGATTATACTGAGCCTCTGCGGTTAATTAATTGTGAAATTTTAAATCACGGTTAATAGTAAAACTGGTTAAAAGTCCTATCCCTAGATACATGTGTGTTGAGCTTGTAGATCTGCTATTTCCACTGTTTTTGAAAATGTAACATAACATGGACATGGACGATTATGCAAACAATAATCGCAATTATCTCAAATGGCCACATTATCACTTCCTTCACAGGTGTTACCAATGATACTAATGAAGGCTCTGTTCCATTTAGTGTAGCACAGTCAAACTTCTTAATTTCCACGACCACCATAACTCTGAGAGTGTACAAATGGAACCAAATGGACCCGTAAGGGTCCATTTGGTTCCATTTGTACACTCTCAGAGTTACACACCGGTCAAGGGGCCATTTGGAAGCCCCTCAGTGTTGCTCACTGGAGTGTTTCCAGTGAGCAAACATGCACAATATCAGCACCCTGACTCTGTTTGACCTGAATGGAACAGAGCCTTCATTAGTAGCATTGACAACACCTGTTAATTTCTCCACAATATGGCTGCTGTGCGTAGAGCATATTGGGCGATCTTCCGGAGCCAACAATACCGCCATGGGCAGTAATCACAATCCTCCCCTCTGCCCTCACACTGCACGACAGGCACTCACGCTGGCCGACCCCATTCTCTGCGTCCGGCCCTGCCCCTCTCACCCCCCCACTCACAGAGATCTCAGAGTTTGACCGTCCTCTGAGGGCACGCGTAGCGTCCAGAGCGAACCATTGGCCTACTACATCACTGGTGCAACGTCTAATAGCACTGTTCTAAAAGCCAGTTAATTAACCAGATTACAGCCTTTTAACACATTCCCTGCCATTGATGGATATCTCCGTCATTAGTGTGGTTGCCCTAACAGGGCAACCAGACTACTGTTCTCCACCTACTTTATTTCTTTATTAGTGTGGTTGCCCTAACAGGGCAACCAGACTATTGTTCTCCACCTACTTTATTCTTTCTTTATTTATAGATAAACTTTATTTCGGGCTGCTACTCCTCCCACAGTTTATTTTTCCCAATTTAGTGCCATCTGTCAAAATGACCGGCTTCAACGGGAATCGTGCACTTGTACTTTTCTAAGAGACTGGTTGCATAGTTTTATTGATATTGATTTATTAGTGCATCAAATTTCCCAATCCACTTTAATGGGAAAATGAAAAAACTCCCATTCAAAAAAAAAGAAGTCTCGGAAACGGTAAGGGCTAGAGTTACAAGACTTTGAGGGAAGGTTCATAGTTTATTGCCAAATTATTTAAACAAATATTACACCATTCGGCCACATGGTGGCGCTATAACAGCCCACTTTACCTTTTGGCCTACGCCACGCCCATTTGCGTCTGGATAGATTTTTTTATATTGATTTATTAGTGCATTCAATTTCCCCATACACTTTAATGGGAATTGCAAAAACTCCCATTCAAGTATTTTTTTCTCGGAAACTGTAAGGGCTACAGTTACAAGACTTGGAGGGGAGGTTCATACTTTATTGCAAAATTATTTAAAAAATAATCACACCAGTCGGCCAAATGGTGGCGCTATAACAGCCCACTTTACGTTTTGGCCTATAACTCTTGAACCGTAGGTCGTAAAATCAAAATGTTTTTTTCCCTGGATTCCTTGGGTCAAGACGCATCTCCCCATATAGGTCACGCCCATTTCCGTCTGGATAGATTTTCCGCCATTTTGAATTTTCTTCTAACACACTTTTAGCTCCTCCTCCTACGGATTTTGTCCAAATTTCACAAAAATCGGTACACATGATCTATTCTATGGATCAATGCGATAAACATCTCCAAGCGGAATTTTGATAGTCATTACCGTTCGTCCGCAAATGGCTTCCAAAGTTAGCGGAAGGGGCCTCTTTTACGAAAAAGGCCAAAAATCACAAACGAAACGTCCAATCAATCCCACATTTGAATCACATGTCAAGGGTGGTTTACTCAACAAATCCCCAAAAGCATTTCCACTTTGATCCATAGGGGGGCGCCACAAATGCGCAAAATGTGACCGTTTGATGCAAAAACCTTATTTTTGTTGTTGATGAAAACGAGCCATATTCAACTGCCGATAACAACATAATGGACGATCCTGGTAGAACAAATGTTGTTCTGGTGGATAGACGAGACAGCCTTTGTTTACATCCGGCTGGCAGTAGCAGATGAATCAATTATTAATTAATAACTGGCAGTGATTGTGTTGATTAAAAGGCAGAAAAAAGACGTACAGACGGAAAGTCAAAGAACAAATAACGGACATCCGTTCGTAAACGGAGGTCTGCCAGCCATGCATTCATGGCATCCGTTTATGTTGAGTGACGTCAGACTTCAGGTCTTTATAAAGGCGTCGTACATGTCCAGAGAGAGGATATACATCTAGAGAGGGGACAGTCAGACAGACAAAGAGACAGACAGACAAAGAGACAGACGGACAGAGACAGACTGACAGAGACAGACTGACAGAGACAGACGGACAGAGACAGACGCCTGAGGTAGACAGACAGACACGTGAGGTATACATCTACGGAGACAGATAGTCATGCTACACTGGACGGTGCACCTAAAAGGAGGAACAAAGAGTCCCTATTCTGCTGTTGTAGCTGTGGGGCAGGAGGTCTATGCCTTTGGAGGGTACGGGAGGTTTTACGGTCATGTTATGGTGTACATGTTCAACACAGTGGCCTTGCGCTGGATTAAGTTGCCCCCCGTGATAACCGGGGGAGAATGTTCCCTCGGGGTTCCCTCCATGCGCTCGGGCTACACGGCGGTGCTGATAGAAAAAGGCATCTATATCTGGGGAGGGTGTTCTTACTGCAACGCTCTTTATGCGTTTGATGTCGGCCGCCACGTATGGTTCAAAGCCTCGGTCTCTGGTACTGTCCCAGAGGGGAGGCGTGACCACTCGGCGTGTGTCTTGGGGAAGGTCATGTATATACATGGAGGAAGCACCCAGCTGTTGAGAATCTCGAGATACACTAATGACATCTACACGTTGGACACCGCTACAATGTTCTGGACTTTGATTAACACCAGAGGCACGCCGCCACCTGTTTCATCACATCACTCTGCCACCATCTTCGGGACAAAGATGTTTGTATCTGGAGGTCAGAGTGCGAGTTATAACTTCAGCATGAATAACGACTTCAGAGTGTTTGACACAGAGTCGAATTGCTGGCTGGAAACATCTTCTAAGAAGTGTCCTTCAGAAGGACTCTGGAGTCACCCAGCTTTTGCCTACAATGGGGAGCTGTATGTATTTCGTACAGAAGTACAACTTGATGTTCTGTGGAAATTCAACCCAGAGAAGTTCTCCTGGAAGAAACTTGACCATGGGAGTTTCTTGAGGTCAATGCATTGGACGCGCAGTTGCATGGTGGGAGACCGTATCCTCCTCTTTGGAGGTACAGGTAATGTACATCACCTGTACATCTTAGACTTATGTCCTAGTCTCAAGACAATATGTAAGCTAGCAGTTATTCGGTACAGTCTGGAGCAGTCAGAACTCCCATATAACATCAGGTGGGAACTGGCAGCCATGATTACATACAGAAACAGAAAGAATATGGGTGCTGGCTCCCAGTGAGCAAAAAAAAAAAAAAAAGGAATTAACAGCAATCCCATATGCTGGGATACCCGAGCGAAACCCGCCGGGACCCGGGGGCTCCCGACGGGCCGGGCTCGCACACGTCCTAGTACATACTATTATTTATAAGGTCTCTTATAAATATAGTATATGGAGAAGCGTCCCGGCGTAACTCGGAAACATCCTTGTATATACTATTATAAGGTCTCTTATAAATTATATTAAACTAGATGTTTGGGCCGCTTCACGGCTCTCACATCTAGGCCTGATCAGCTACATCACAGCTACGTTGCACCAGTGATCCAACTGATATGGCCATATATGGAGATGCGCAGTAGGGTGAGATCTTAATGGCCAAAACAAAGCTGCTACGGCCAAAAAGAAGGAACGCTGCTGTGGCTAAAATGTTAAAATGTAGTTTTTTATATTAATTGTACAATATGTAAGTACATTGAAGGCGGGGAAAGAAGCCCAAATATTATCAGTGTGTTCGGGGGATTGTGCATCGCTTCCCTGATTGGCCAACCCGACCCGGTGGTTTAACTGATTGGCCGAGCTTCTCATAGTCAATATATTTCTTTGACAATTCCACAGGGGGGCGCTCTAACCCAACTTAGGAATGATCCTAGGACCCTGAAAGAAGGAATGGGCGGATGGGACGTCATCCCAAAAAAACGACACTGCCGTCCACTCCTTTTTTATGAGTTTTAGAAAAACACTCCCTCTTTTATTTTGGTGAAAACAGTTTTTTTTTCTCCAGTGGATAGACCAGACCCTCCCCCAACATGTTTTGTTTACATCCACGTGATCGTCAATATAAGGTAAAACAAAAACTGGCAGAAGCTAAATACTTAATTAATTAACACCTGGCAGGCAATGTGTTAATAATTACTGGTCAGATTCGAGTCAGGGTAGGGAACTATGCCGTCGGTCTTGGGTTCTACGCTATCGTTCTCGGGACGGGTTCGGACAGAAACATTGGCCCGATCACAACTCTAATCCCACAAAAACAAAAAACAGTGAGCCCACCAAACAATTTAAAGCACAGGGCCTAATAAAAACAAAACAAAACAAAATAATTATTATTGATGACCACAGCAGAGAACCAGTTCCAGGCAATGAAAGAGGATGATATGACCCCCTTTAAAAAAAAGCCTCCCTTGAATTCTGATGGAAACCACAGTACAATAATGCTACATCTGGGAATTGGTCTTTGGATAACAGTGCTTCTCAGCGTCGGTTATGAGACCCTTACGGCTCCATAACTCAGAAAGTGTACAAATGACCCTATGACCCTTTCTGGTCCATCCGGTTACATTTGTATACTCTCGAGCTTAAAGGGGAACCCAAATCCCGTGTTTTAATGAAGTTGAGGACATAATAAACATGATGTTGGAGTTGTGAGCTTGAAGATCTGTCACTAATACTTTTGGTACTTTAAGTATATTTTGATGCCAATACTTTTGTACTTTTACTCAAGTACATTTTGAATTCTGGACTTTTACCTGTAATAGAGTATTTTTATATTACAGTATTGGTACTTTTACTTAGGTAAAGAATTTGAGTACTTTTCCCACCACTGCTCACGCTGGCCGACCCCCTTGTCTGCGTCCAGCCCTGCCCCTCACCCCCCCACGCACAGGGATCTCAAAGTTTGACCGTCCTATGAGGGCCGTCGTGGTCCGGGATGCAGAGGGCACGCGTAGCTTCCTGAGCGAAGCATTGGCCTACTACATCACTAGTGCAACGTCTAATAGCACTGTTCTTAACCCATTAAAGGACAACTTTGTTTTTTTACAACAAGGGTTATTTTATTAGTTTGTAATGATAATAATTAAAAGGTGAGTGTTAAAAAAAATCATGTATTGCTTTCTATCGTTATAGTGATTTCAGTGATTTTTAACTGGAGGGCGGGTGCATTCGGTCCATTGGTAAATAGTCATGAACGCAGCCTCCGATTTCCGTGAAACTTTGTACGCACATCCCCACTAGGCCAAGGAAGAAATGCCATCCTACATTTTTCAAATCAACCTCATGGTGGCGCTGTAACAGGCAGATTCACGTTTTGGAGAGTTATAGGCCAAAACGAGAATCTGCCTGTTACAGCGCCACCATGAGGCTGATTTGAAAAATGGACTATTTACCAATGGATTCCTTGCCATTGATGGAGATCTCCATCATTTTTTTTCCCATTACGCTAGATGGCGCTCTTCACTAACCTATGAATGATCCCTGCGAGAGAAGGAATATAGACGGATATTACCCAAAAAGATTCACTTCCGTCCACTCCCATGTTATGAGAGGTAGAAAAACAAAAACATCTAGCTCAGATTTCTTCTTTTTTTGATGAAAACGAGCCATATTCAACTGCCGATAACAACAGAATGGACGATCGCGGTAAAACAAATGTTGTTCCGGTGGATAGACGAGACGCTCCCCCTCCCCCAGACAGCCTTTGTTTACGTCCGTGGCTACAACGTGGTTTCTGTGGCTCTCTGAGGATCGTCAAAATTAGGTAAAAAAATCACACCCTGTGTGAAGGTAGCGGCGCCTCATCGATATGCGTTTATAATGTGTTTATAGCCACGTGTCACGTGAAGCTTGACCAATCACTTTGTTGACGTACTGTACGCACCTGACCAATCAGAACGTTGACGTACGCACAAAGTCAGGTATAGAGCAGGATCCGGCTAGCGGCGCTAAAAGAATCACACCCTGTGTGAAGTGAGTGGTGCCTTTGATGACCCCCGTATTGATGTTGTCATCAACGTTTGTGAAAAGACATACATACATACATACGGACACACGGACAAAGCCAGATATAGGAGTGGTTGGCACCAATCAAAAAAAAGCTGGCAGTAGCAGATGAATCCATTTTTAGTGCCGCTAGCCGCTCTATACCTGACTTTGTCAGGTATAGAGCGGATCCTGCTCTATACCTGACTTTGTCCGTGTGCGTACGTCAACGTTCTGATTGGTCAGGTGCGTACGTCAACAAAGTGATTGGTCGAGCTTCACATGACACGTGGCTATTAACACATTATAAACACATATCGATGACAAAATGTAAAAAAAGGCGCCGCTACCTTCACACAGGGTGTGATTTTTAATTAATAACTGGCAGTGATTGTGTCGATTAAAAGCCAGAAAAAAGACGTAAAGGCGGAAAGTCACAGAACAAATAACGGACATCTGTTCGTAAACGGAGGTCTGCTAGCCATGCATTCATGGCATCCGTTTATGTTGTTGAGTGACGTCAGACTTCAGGTCTTTATAAAGGTGTCGTACATGTCCAGAGAGAGGATATACATCTAGAGAGGGACAGACAGACAGACACAGAGACAGACGGACAGAGACAGACGGACAGACAGACACGTGAGGTAGACAGACACGTGAGGTATACATCTACGGAGACAGATAGTCATGCTACGCTGGACGGTGCACCTGAAAGGAGGAACAAAGAGTCCCTATTCTGCTGTTGTAGCTGTGGGGCAGGAGGTCTATGCCTTTGGAGGGTACGGCGGGCAGTGGCACGGTCATGTTATGGTGTACATGTTTAACACAGTGGCCTTGCGCTGGATTAAGTTGCCCCCCGTGATAACCGGAGGAGAATCTTCCCTCGGGGTTCCCTCCATGCGCTGGGGCTACACGGCGGTGCTGATAGAAAAAAGCATCTACCTCTGGGGAGGCTCTAATTATTGCAACGCTCTTTATGCGTTCGATGTCGGCCGCCACGTATGGTTCAAGGCCACGGTCTCTGGTGCTGTCCCAGAGGGGAGGCAGGACCACTCGGCGTGTGTCTTGGGGAAGGTCATGTATATACATGGAGGAAACACCCAGCTGCCTAGATACACTAATGACATCTACACGTTGGACACCGCTACAATGTTCTGGACTTTGATTGACACCAGAGGCACGCCGCCACCTGTTTCATCACATCACTCTGCCACCATCTTCGGGACAAAGATGTTTGTATCTGGAGGTCAGAGTGCGAGATATAACAGCAGCATGAATAACGACGTCAGAGTGTTTGACACAGAGTCGAATTGCTGGCTGGAAACATCTTCTAAGAAGTGTCTTTCAGAAGGACTCTGGAGTCACCCAGCTTTTGCCTACAATGGGGAGCTGTATGTATTTCGTACAGAAGTACAACTTGATGTTCTGTGGAAATTCAACCCAGAGAAGTTCTCCTGGAAGAAACTTGACCATGACAGTTTCTTGAGGTCAATGTATTGGACGCGCAGTTGCATGGTGGGAGACCGTATCCTCCTCTTTGGAGGTAGAGGTAATGTACATCACCTGTACATCTTAGACTTACGTCCTAGTCTCAAGACAATATGTAAGCTAGCAGTTATTCACTACAGTCTGGAGCAGACAGAACTCCCATACAACATCAGGTGGGAACTGGCAGCCATGATTACATACAGAAACAGAAAGAATATGAGTGCTGGCTCCCAGTGAGCAAAAAAAACAACAACTAGAAAATGTGCTCCTCGGAGCACAGGTCTCCGCCAGGCGAGGTTGTGAAAGAAAGTACTGTTCCTGTCTTACCTACTTATATTACATATTGTGTACACGTGAAGCTTGACCTATGTTAGGTGTTCACAGACGGACGGACACACGGACGGACAAAGTGAAAACATACTCTCCACCAAGCCTTCGGCCTGGCGGAGACAATAAACAGCAATCCCATACGCTGGGATATCCAAGCAAAACCCGCCGGGACCCCGGGGCACCTGACGGGCCGGGCTCGCACACGTCCTAGTACATACTATTATTTATAAGGTCTCTTATAAATATAGTATATGGAGAAGCGTCCCGGCGTAACTCGGAAACATCCTTGTATATACTATTATAAGGTCTCTTCGCTTCGCGGCCCTCACATCTAGGCCTGATCAGCTACATCACAGCTACGTTGCACCAGTGATCCAACTGATATGGCCGTATATGGAGATGCACAGTAGGGTGAGATCTTAACGGCCAAAATAAAGATGCTGCGGCCAAGAAGAAGGAACGCTGCTGTGGCTAAAATGTTAAAATGTAGTTTTAAATTAGTTGTACAATATGTAAGTACATTGAAGGTGGGGAAAGAAGCCCAAATATTATCAGTGATTTCGGGGGGATTGTATGCATCGCTTCCCTGATTGGCCAACCCGACCCGGTGGCATAACTGATTGGCCGAGCTTCTCATAGCCAATATATTTCTTTGACAATTCCACAGGGGGGGCGCTCTAACGCAACTTAGGAATGATCCTAGGACCCTGAAAGAAGGAATGGACAGATGGGACGTCATCCCAAAACATGACACTGCCGTCCACTCCTTCTTTAGAAAAACACTCCTTTCTCTTTTTTTTGTAGTGAAAACAGATTTTTCTCCAGTTTATGGACCAGACCCTCCCCCACCCCAGACATGCTTTGTTTACATCCACGTGAACATCGCGCCTCCCATGGCCCTCCAAAGATCGCCAATATAAGGTAAAAACCCTGGCAGAAGCTAAATAATTAATTAATTAATTAATACCTGGCAGGGAATGTGTTAATAATTACTGGTCAGATTCGAGCCGGGGTCGGGCACTATGCCGTCGGTCTTGGGTTCTACGCTATCGGTCTCGGGACGGGTTCGGACAGAAACATTGGCCCGATCACAACTCTAATCCCACAAAAACAAAAACAGTGAGCCCACCAAACTATTTAAAGCACAGGGCCTAATAAAAACAAAACAAAATAATAATACAATTATTGATGACCACGGCAGAGAACCAGTTCCAGGCAATGAAAGCGGATGATATGACCCCCTTTAAAAAAAGCCTCCCTTGAATTCTGATGGAAACCACAGTACAATAATGCTACATCTGGACTAGGAATTGGTCTTTGGATAACAGTGCTTCTCAGTGTCTGTTATGAGACCCTTACGGGTCCATAACTCAGAAAGTGTACAAATGACCCTTTCTGGTCCATTCGGTTACATTTGTAAACTCTCGAGCTTAAAGGGGCACCCAAATCCTGTGTTTCAATGAAGTTGAGGACATAATAAACATGATATTGGAGTGTGTTTTGTGTTTTTCTTTTCTGTGTATTTCTTTTTTATGTTGAACATGACATGAAGCAGAGAATGCCAATTATTCCTGGACAACAGCCCATGTGTTTCCTGTAGTTCCAGTCAGGCAGACTCTCACAGGTCTTCAACAAGTGGAGGTACAGTACTGCACGGGGTCCGCAAAATTGTTGCTTGATTAGACTTTTTTTTTCAAACTCTGGGCGCCGCTCCGCAGCCTGTGAATGATCCAAGCACCACCGAAGAAGAGTACACCCAGAAATCACATGACCACCAAAAAAAGGATTCACCAAAGTCCACTTTTAGGATTTGTGTTTTTCAAAAAACAAGCCACATTCAAACGGCCATAGCTCTGGAATGGAGGATCGCGGCCAGCCATTTTTTTGTTCTCGATTCTACCGGACCCCCTTGCGCGTAATGAGCCGATCTCCGTGAGGACGACGGTCACGGAGAATATGCCATGATTTTTCCATTAAGGCAACAGTAAAATTGCCGTTTTCGCTGGCAAGGGGACCGGAGACGGATGAATTCATTCATTCATGCCTGGCAGTGAAAGAGTTAATAGATGGAGGGAATTCATATGGAAGAATCAAATTCGGTATTTCATTACACCCCAGATTAAAAGTAAACAAATTAAGAATCAACAGCCTTGCTGGAGAAACTGCGGAAACATTGACTCCAATCATACACACGTCTTCTGGAGCTGTACGAAAATCCAGCCTTTTTGGGAAACTCTGCACTCAACAATATGTGAGGTTTTAGGCTACGAAATTCCCCATTCTTGCCTTGTAATGTATTTGGGTCATATGGAGGGAACTGTACATCCAGGAGACTGTTATCTAGTCAAAATCCTCCTAGCGGCTGGGAAAAAGGCTATCACCAGGAACTGGCTCAAGACTGACACACCGGACTATAAACAGTGGAGAAATATAGTGGACAATATTCAAGACATGGAAAAACTAACATTCAAACTGAAAATAAGGGAAGATCTCTATGAAAAACGATGGGAAAAATGGATATTATATATAATCTTAAGAGAAGGGATGTGATGACGTAAGAAAATGAGGTTAATGTGCACCCCCACAAAGGTCTAAAAAGGTAATATGTAAATATGTTTTTTGTTTTTTGTTTGTCTAAGTTCATGTAAATGTCTGTTCTATGATTTGTTTTGTTTTATTTTATTTGATAAAGTGATAAATGTAACTGATTTGATGTATCCTCAATAAACACAAAGTTATAAAAAAAAAAAAGAAAGAGTTAATAGTAGTAGTAGAAGTAATTGCAGTACCTTGCTGATGTTAGACGGGTCGGGGGCGGCGCTTCCCTGCAGAACAGACACTACTTCCTGGTAGTGGGAGGAGTCTTGACCCAGGCTCTGCTCCAGGTGTCGGAGAAACGTCCTGCTGCGCTCAAACAGACGCTGCTCTGCCACCTAGAGGGTGAAGAGCAGAACAGCCATACCACACACACACACATATTTGTTTTCAAAAAGATTTTCTGAATGCCATTTTAAACTAGAACCAGGAGACCTGGTACTGCCAGACCCCTAGTGGTTGAAATCTGAATGGCCGGGCTTCGCATGACGTGTGTACCTTCTATGTCCCTTCTATGACGAAAGGGGGACAGACTTTTTTGGCTGGGGCCGGGGGACAAAGTGACATACCATGTATGGAGAAAACAGATACAAAGCCCCTTGGGTCTGGCAACAAAAATTAAATAAAAATGCCATTTGGGACACTGGTGCACAACTAAGTGTCATTCAGACATAACTACAACACTTAACCTCTAAACCTAAAATCCAAATGTCTAATCCTAAACCCAAACTGAATCTTTTCCTAGTTGTAAATCTAATTCAGCAAGTCTTCTTTAACTTTAACCCATTAACTCATTCAGTGCAATTGACGTGTTTGACGTGTTTTTCCGCAATGGCGCAACGTGCCAATGACGTGTTTTTTTTTTGGGGGGGTGTACTTTTTTTTTTTACCATGTATTTTTGGTCAAGACGTGCTATTTTCAAAGGCAGACAATTAATGTCAACGAGGTCGCGATGACCTCGTTGACATTTGTGAAACCACAAGGTGAAGCCCTCAGTGATTAGCAACCATCAGGGGATCGATCATACTGGAGATAAATATTCTGTGACTACTTGAAAAAAAAAATCGTAATTATTTTTCTATTTAATTGGCACTGAATGAGTGCCAATTAGACCAGGAAAAGCATCCGTGTCATTTTAGATTTTTTTGGCAATTAAAAAATAGCAGATATATAAGCTTGTGCCGCGCTTTGAGCTTTAAATTGTACAAACCTTTGAAAAAATGTTTTTAAGCAAACATTTTAACTCAAATCTTTGCATCTGGGCAACAGTTTTCTGAAAAAACTTATGTTGCTTTAATATCAGTGGTGCTCAAAGTTTTTCATGTCAAGGACCCCCAAAAATGATATGTATTTTGTTCCAGGGACCCCCAGTAGCAAAGATTTGAATCAAAAATGTCTGCTTTAAAAATATGTATATTCAAAGATTTGCACACATTTTCAAAATGTTTCAAAAATAGCATATCTACCAATGAGCTTGTAGATCTGCTATTTTTGAATAGCCAAAGTATAAAGTAATGGTTTAAGTGGTTACACAGATGCGTTCCTGGTTTTAATGGGTTAAAACAACCCTTTCTCTTGTGACGACCAGGAAAATGGTTCCTCACGATATTTCTCAAAATATGCTATACTTGTGGGGACATTTGGTCCACACACACACACATGCACACGCACACACGCACACACACGTACCAGTCCACAGTGCTGAGCTTGTGTGGGTGTGAGGAAGGCTGCGTAGTCCCGGAGGACCTGAGGCCAGCGGTCCAATATGGCAGCCAGTCTGCCGTAGAGCTCTACTGGGCATGCCCGGTCGCCGTCGCGCTCAAACTGCTCCAACGCGCCTAACAAGCGCTCCGCTCTGTCTGGGGCGAGCGACACACACCGACACAACTAGAGGGGGCGAGAGAGAGAGAGAGGGAGGGAGGGGTGGAGGAAGTACTCAGATGTTTTACTTTAAAGTAGCAATACAATACAATATTAAACCCATTAAGACCTGGAGAAGCATCTGGGTCATTTTTAGATTTGAGCTAAAAAGCATTATTTTACACTTTGGCTATTCAAAAATAGCAGATATACATACTTGTAGATCTTCTATTTTTGAGAAATCGTTACAAATGTGTGCAAATCTTTGAATATATATATTTTTAACGAACATTTGTAACTCAAATATTTGCTTCTGGGGGTCCCTGGAACAACATATTTTGAGATGGGGGTCCGTGGCCAAATTCATATACATTTTGGGGGTCCTTGACATGAAAAAGTTTGAAAACCACTGACATAATAACACAAGTTTTTTCAAAAAACTGTTAGGATTTAGAAGACATTTTGTAGAATCGGCCTCAGGTCTTAATGGGTTAAGGGCCTGTAGAGAGTAAAAGTAAAAAAGGCATTGGCATCAAGATATATATACTTGTCAAAAAAAGAAGATCTACAAGCTTACAACGTGTTGCATGGTGTGGTATGTTTTGTAATCATAATTGTCTCCGCCAGGTCTGATTTGTCATATTCCATCCTGATTGGCTAGGATTGACATCTAAAGTTTGCAGGAGTGGCCCGTTTTGAACAAAATACCTGAAATCATGAACACAGCGTCCGATTGCCGTGAAACTAGAGGGAGAAATGCCACCCTTTTCACATTGTCCTGTTACAGCGCCACCAGGAGGCCAATTTTTGCAACAAAAAATCTGTACACATTATCTCTATAGTCAAGTGATCAAGACGGATCCGTCCCGACCTTTCATATTCCATCCTGATTGCCGAATTCCCAACATTGCTGGCCCACAATAACCTACCTGACCTGGAGGAGACCTGTGCTCCGAGGAGCACTTTTTCTAGTTGAAATCTGCAAAGTAACTAGTATCTCCACTCTCTATCTTAACCACTTAAACCCTATATACTTAGTTGAGTGGAGTACCCCATGGGTCTATATCAGGCCCCCTCCTTTTTCCCCCCAATACAACACCAAATGTCATCAATCCACAAGCTCACAACGTTAGGCTTGTGGAGCGTTGTGAGCTTGTAGCTTGTTGTATATTATTGTATAAAGTGTGTGCATTTTTTTATTCATTTACATGTTTCTCCTGCCAAATTACTCATGGTGTTGCTTTGACCGTGATGTCCTTCCATCATGCTTTCTTAAAACCTGTATTTTAATTTATATATCATTTTTTTTAAACTGCTGTATTGTCCTTTCAAACTAAATTTCCCTCTCAGGATCAATAAAGGTCTTGTCTTTAAAAAAAAAGTTTAAATAATGAATAACATGCCCAATAATGTCCAGACTCTGAATACGATAACATCTAATCAGTTTGACTGTTCATTTTCAGCACACATGTTTACGAAGAGACAGACAGACAGACAGACAGGTTCTCACTCTGTTGGTATAATCCTGAGCGAAGGCTAAGACGTCTGTCTCTCTCTGATCCTCACTTTCATTACACCACAGGCTGCCCTACACACGCGCACGCGCACGCGCACACACACACACACACACACACACACACACACACACACACACACACACACACACACACACAAGGGATTGAAGCAAAGACAATAGGCTCTATTCACAGCAGCCATATTGTGAAGACATTCACAGGTGTTACCAATGATACTAATGAAGGCTCTGTTCCATTTAGTGTAGTACAGTGGTTTCCACGACCCCCATAACTCTGAGAGAGTATAAATGGAACCAAATGGTTCCATTTGTACACTCTCAGAGTTACACACCTGTAAGGGGCCATTTGGAAGCCCATGAGGGTCCCTGGACCCAAACTGTAGACCCACTGGTGTTTCCAGTGGGCCAACATGCACAATATTAGCACCCTGACTCTGTTTGACCAGAATGGAACAGAGCCTTCATTAGTATCATTGGTAACACCTGTGAATGTTTTCATAATATGGCTGCTGTGAATAGAAGCAATTACACACAATATGTAGAATTACAGTATGTTCTAAACCTACCGTATGTTCCTGCTGTTCTACATACAGCCAAACAATCACAGACTGAGGCTTAAACCTTTGATTCGATGAAATAGCCCAGACAATTAAGGCTTTATTATGGAAGATGGTTCTTAACATGACTGTAGTCTATTGATAGTTTGACACACTCTAAAACTAAATGACGACGCTAAAACGGACGATATCAGCCGACTGTCCAATGACATCATAATCTGATGACATCATCTGGTCTCACCTCTTTCTCCTCGGGGTCGCCGAGGTCGTCGTCGGGGGCAACACTTCCTGCGTGTGACGGGGAGGAGTCGGACAGAACCAGGCGGAAAGGTGACTCCAGGTCAAAGCCTTCCTCGTCGCCTAGCTCCTCCTCGTCTCCTAGCTCTTCATCTCTTCCTTCACTTCCTCTCTCCTCGTGTCCTTGTTCCTCACCTCCGCTCTCCTCATCTTTTTCATCTCCTCTCTCCTCCCCTCCTCTCTCCTCGTCTCCTCTCTCCTCTGTCCTCCCTCCATCCGGCTGCATCGTGCGACGAGGAGGCGGTCGCCATGGCAGCGGTCTACCCGGCAACCGCCCCAGCCTGGCGAAGGCTCCGTATCTCTGACTGATCGACGACAACGTCGCAGCCGGCGGAGGGTGGGACACGGAGGAGGGTGAGACAGGTGGAGGGACGGAGGGCGAGACAGGCGGAGGGACGGAGAGCGAGACAGGCGGAGGGACGGAGAGCGAGACAGGTGGAGGGACGGAGAGCGAGACAGGTGGAGGGATGGAGGGAGGGGAGGAGGAGGAGGAGGAGGGAGGTATCTCCAGCGTGACGAAACCGATACGTTGGAAGCCAATCAACGGGGGGAGGCGGGGCGGGTAGCGGCCGCCGCCGCTTAGGCCCCGCCCCATCGATGACCTCAGCAGCGCCCGCTGACACGGGTGTTTCCGACGGGCTCGGCGACTGGCGGTTACGGGGCGGGAGGCGGAGTCGGTGGGGCCGTCGCTGTCGTCGTGGTGTTTGAGTGATTGGTGGATGAGTGGAATGCTCCGCTGGTAAAAAAAAAAAAGAAAGAACAAAAAACACAGAAAAGATTTAGAGTTAACACATTAAGACCGGGAGCGCATCTGTGTCATTTTAAGATTTTTTGGCTATTCAAAAATAGCAGATATACAAGCTCATAGTGCGGCATGAGCTTGTATATCTGCTATCTTTTTTTTAAATTGTGAACATTTGTGCAAATCATTGAATATAAATATCTTAAAGCGAACATTTGTAACTCAAATCTTTGCTTCTGGGGATTCTACAAATGTCTTCTAAATCCTAACAGTTATTTGAAAAAACTTATGTTGCTATAATATCAGTGATGCTCAAACTGTATACAACTCAAAATGTATTTGGCCACAAAAAATATATATATATTCAAAGATTTGCACAGATTTTCACGATTTCTCAAAAATAGCAGATCTACAAGGTCATAGCGTGGCACTCGTTGCCGCGCTATGAGCTTGTAGATCTGCTATTTATAATGCTTTGTAGCTTTGTCATACAACAGTGTCACGCAAACGTTGAAAAAATAGAACTATCTATCTACAAGCTCACAAGTATAATACAGGGTTAAGTGTTTAATCAGACAAAACAATTCTAATGGTTTTTATAATCGAGTAAATTGATATAAGAATTATTTTTAACCATTGGTTCTGAATATCAGTCTTGATATATTTTCCGTTACTTGCTCAGCACTACCCTGCGCCATCTGGACACCCAAGACTTACAGCTTATTATAACAGAATATAATCATTATAATAATAATATAAAATATGAATTATATTCATATTAATTATATGTACTAGTCCATACCCGGTGAAGTGCGCAGGCAAAAATATTTGGAAACTTGGGGTTATACAGAGAGTAGCCGATATGCATATGACAGGGGTTATGAGTTGGTGTCACATTAGCTCTGTGTAGAATTACTGGTCTACCTTAAGTCAGTCCACCTTAAGGCAAGGTTAGCTCATTGCATTAGCTTGTTTACTCTGTGACATCGTGTGTAATGGTGGCGAGCCAATAGATTAGCATTATTGTTATTATTTTTACGTCGCCCCCCCCTCACCACTACAGACAGAGCTTTGTAGAATTATAGGAGGGGTATACAAAATATGTTGCAACATAAATAGATAAGCCTCATCTATTAACCAACAACAGAATAGAATCAAATAGTAGAAGGTCGTGTTACAGTCAGCCAGTAAGGTTGTGTGTTGCCATCTTTCTCCACAGGGGGGCGCTGGTCTGCAGGCTTCACTCTGCCACACGCCAACGGCATCGGACCCACCACACCTTGGTGACGGTACATCTAGACGACACGCACACACACACACGCACGCACGCACGCACACACACACATCATGTTAGAAAAATAGCCGATCTACAAGCTCCGGCTATTGTTCAGCAATGTTCAGCTATTTTCAATGCAATCCTATAATTTTGAGGTCACAAGTATAGTAATACAAACGTGTGTGTGTGTGTGTGTGTGTGTGTGTGTGTGTGTGCGTGACAATGTTACCTTGACAATGCTATCGGAGGCGCCAAAGCGACAGCATTGCTTGATTCTGTGTTGGATCTGAGCAATGGTCTTCCTCAAGACAAACCGACTGACCAGCTTGGTGGCGTCCGCAGACCGCTCCATGTCCCTTAGCCCTAACACTAACAGACTGACACACACACACACATATTACAGCAGCGAATGCCACGCTACATAAAGTGTCACGGTACACTACATGACGTGACGTCAGAATTTCACTGCCTGTAGAGCATTGGTTCTCAAAGGGGGTCCTTGAGGGGGGTACTGGGGAGTCCCCAGCAAAGTTAGTTAATAAAGTGTCACAATCCTTTTAACCCCTTTATAAATATTTCATACTTTGGCTATTCAAAATTAGCAGATATACAATCTATGAGCTTGTAGATCTACTTTTTTCTTCTTTTTTAAGTGCAAATCTTTGAATGATACATATATTTTTAAAGTGAACATTTTTAACTGAAATATTTGATTCTGGGGTCCCTGGAACAACATATTTTGAGATGGGGGTCCGCGGCCAAATACATATCATTTTGGGAGGTCCTTGACATGAAAACAGTTTGAGAACCACTGATATTATAGCAACATATGTTTATACAAAAACTGTTTTTAAACTGGATTTAGAAGATAATTGTAGAATCCCCAGATCCCCAAATGTTTTACAGATGTTTGCTTTAAAAACGTTAAAATCCTAAAGGATCTCGACCCTAGAGGTTGTGAGCTTGTAGAGATCGGCTATTTCCACTATTTTTTTTAAATAGTTTGAAAACATTTTTCAAAAGCTTAATATACGCAGATAAATGGGGAGTTATTTAAATTAATCATTTATATAATGATCTCAGATAATCGCAATCAGGTCATAATTGTGCCAAGCCTAGGTGACCGTCTCACCAGTCCTCGGCTGCAGTGAAGTTGCTATTCCTGCGGGGGCAGTAGTGTTCCGGGTCCAGGCTCCAATGTGGCAGCAGCTCAGGGTACATGAACACGCTGCGCGTCACAAACAGCCAGGCTAGCTCCGCCGGCATCACTGGATAGCAACGCACTGCGCGCGCACACGCACACACGCACACGCACACGCACACACACACACACACACACACACACACACAGTGTTTGCGGAAGTCATGAAAACGCTGCAGTTCTCGTTAATGGCCTAGAAGGCGTCACTAGTTCCTCTCCTGCTGGTTGCAGATTAACTTTCCATTAAAGTCAATGGGTATTTCACTTTGACTTTACACTTGGTCTTATTACTTCAGTAAACATGTTCATAAATACTTTCAGTCGCTGGTTTAAAGTCTTCTTTAAATTATCATGACATGCGTTTTTCTAAATTATGCTCCCATTAATTTGAAAGAATTGCTGCCCTTCCACCCAATAGCTTTAAATTGAAATTTGTAGCTATGTGTATCACAATGAAAACATTTTTTTTTCAAGGTTTTAAAGAAAAGATACCACAATAATTTTTGGTTACATATTCTGTTTATATCAATGTTATACAATAACACTAATAGAAAAACATTAAAAGGCCCACTGGTTGGGAATCGCTGACATGTAATTGAGGCAGAGAGACAGACAGACAGACAGACAGACAGACAGGTGTCTCACGGCGTCCTTGTGCATCCACTGTGCTGTACTGCGGCTTGTAGTCGATTGGCTGCCTTCTCATCTCTTCGATGAGCGCCAGCGCCTCCTGGAGGTTGGAGGACCGGAAGGAACTGGACCTCTGATGCAATATCTCCGACCCGTGAGCCAACACATCCAACTCATACTGATGAACACACACACACACACACACACACACACAGACACAGACACACACAGACACACACACACACACACACACACACACACGGAGAGACAGAATTGATGATTATACATTTAACACTTGGGGTGCCAGAGTTTTATTAAAAAAGTGTACGTTGAGTGCCTGGATTTTTTACCATTTTTGAACCTTTTTCAAGTAGTCACAAAATATTTTTAGTGATCACTGTCCTCACGGTGATCCCCTCATTACTCACATAGAGGTCTCGTACAATCGGGGGAAAAAGATTAAAAACATTCGGTAATCCGTTCCATAGTTGCAGCCAGTTGAAAATAGTCAAAAATACATTGTAAAAAAAAAAGTACACAGGAGCCGAGATACAGGCTTTTGAAGTCATAAGTTAACCAGGAAGTGGATTCAAGTCTAAATCTTCGAAAAATGATATCTCCTGGTGTTGTGAAGGAAAAATGAATAAAAAATTGAAAAGAAAAAAAAAAGACATTTTTTTTCTCCATATTCTTTTTTCAAAAAACGTATATACGGTTTTGGCACTCCATGGTTGGATTTAAAAAGAAGTATATATACGGTTTTGGCACCCAATGTGTTAAATTGTACTCTCATATATATTGTTGCTGTCAGGTTAGGCCGCACCAGCCCTCCTGCTTTCATGCCTAGAGGGGCGGGTTTAACATCTCCGGCGAGAGAATGCGTGCGATCCCATTGGTTCACCGATCTGTCCGTCAGCCCCCGCCCCCCGGCAACACAACATTACGAGCGACGCCCACTGCACTCTGGTTGGCTGGGGAAATGAAACGCTGCCTATACCGGGTACACCGGTACGCGCTGGTCCGGGCTTTTATTTTTTTAGCAAAACTAAACAATAAAAGCCTGGAGATCGAGGCTACTGTCAGGTGGACACCTTGTACTGTATGTCCAAAACCGTTCCTTTTTCTATTTCGATTTAAAATAGAGAAAATGGCTGATCTGCGAGGCGTTGTGAGCTTGTAGATCAGCCATTTTCACTACTTGTGTGTGGCAGTCTTGTATGATAAAGTAGGTCTTTGAATCCCCCCCCCCCAAAAAAAATAAACATTGGAAACGTGGAGATACAAGGTTTCTGCCCGACAACGATATTATAAACGATAAATCCCTGTGAGTTTATCTGTGTGCGTGTGTGTGCATGCGTGCGTCTTTCAGTATGTCTTTGTAAACCCATTTAGGGGCGGGAACCCCTAATTGTAACGATACCTTTGAAGACTGTGAACCCCTTTTGGGGTTGTTGTTGCTATGTACAGTATATAGCAACATACATTTTTTGCAATTTTTGAATTTATATTTGTGGGTGTGGGTGTGTGTGTGTGTGTGTGTGTGTGTGTGTGTGTGTGTGTGTGTGTGTGTGTGTTACCAGGAAGTGTGTCGTTGTGTCAGTCTCGGTTTGCAGTGACTTGATTGGATGAGTCAGCAGGTTGATCTGGGTCAACAGTTGGACATGCTGCACGGAGACAAAAACACAGACACAATGCTCAACTCTGATTGGCCAATCAGATCACCAGCTATGGAGTACCCTGATGTCATAGCACTGGTGTCAGAGACTGGCCTAGACTCCATATTTGGGCATGCCTGACACGGAACTCCATATATGGGCATAAAAGGGACACACACAGACAGACAGACAGACAGACATGTACGATGGGTACAATTTAATTCCCGGCTTGCATTGTTCCCAAGTTGGCCTTCAATGTCTATATGGGTCTCTTTACACACATGTGTGCATGTGTGCGTGAACCAGCGGTGGAAAAAGTACTAAAATGTTTTACTTAAGTAAAAGTATCAATACTGCAATGTAGAATTACTATCTTGCAAGGAATTCAAAATGCACTTGAGTAAAAGTACAAAAGTAAAAGTACAAAAATGCTTGAAAATAGCCGATCTACAAGCTCACAACGCGTCGCATGTGAGCTTGTAGATCTGCTATTTTCAAATAGCCTTGGTATAAAATAGGGCTGAGTCGTTAATGTATGGGTTAGGGTTAGGGCAAAATTGTACTTAAGTACAGTACTTGAGTAGATGTGCTTAGTTACTTTACACCACTGGCGTGCACCCACATGTACCTGTTGTATTTGCTGCTGTATAGCTGCTATTTTTGAATAGCCAAAGTGTAAAATAATGCTTTTTAGCTCAAATAAAAAAATGACACAGATGCGCCCCAGGTCTTAATGGGTTAAAAATGCTGAACAACGATGACCAGTATGTGAGAGAGCTTGCACGTTCATCTCTGTTCTTGGACCTAAAGCGACGTAAGGTCCCCCTGGCATGTGGCTCGGATCCTAGCTTCCTAGGCTTCAGGAGGAAACTTAGTGGAAAGCTAGACAGTCGCTCCCCCGGCTTCGGTGTGTGGTCAGACTGGCCGGACCTGTGCTGTTGGGCTGATGTTACCTTGAAGTCGGTAGGGTCCAACTCTGAGGCGATGGCTGTCTCGGAGGACTTTATATCTGACTCCAGTATCTCTGTCAGAGCATCTATGACTGTGTGTGGAACAGAACACCAACTCCCACTGACTAATGCCCGAGGTCGCCTCTTATGGGCACAACAGCAAAGGCAGCGACAACGCTGGACTGTCTCCCTGCTGCGGACCATTCTGTCTCTCACTCTGTGTTCAAAAATGTTGCTTTAGACGAGTGCATTGTTGTCTTTACTCTGAAAGCGAGGTTGCAGGTTTTACCATCTAAACTTAACCTCTTCATCTGGTTTCCAGGCAACCATGCTCCTCACTGTATACATCATGGTCATGAACAAATAGCTGAAACCATGTCCCACATCCTAAATGGGTGCCATGTATACAGGGGACTCTACATATGTAGGCATGACAGAGTAGTGGAGTTGATATCAAACGATATCTCTTCTATGTTCAGGTCCTCCATCATGCTGTATACAGTAAGCATTCTGCTGTGAAGCCAAGCATGTTTAGCCTGTGTGAAGATGATTCTGTGTTCTCTAACATTTCAGCTAACACCCCTGATGTCATTGTTGTTAATGCAAACCATAGGGAGGTGTTCATTCTCGAGGTCCTCTGTACTTTTGTTTACAGCTTAGTAGAGGAAGCCTTCCTAACCAAAGTGCTAAAATATCATCAGCTAAAGCAGACCATCTCTCAGCTAGGCTACAGATGTAAACGTTTGTTTTTTATCTTTGGTAGTCTAGGACATTGGTTCTCAAAGTGGGGTCCGGGGACCCCCAGGGGTACTTGAGGGGGTTCCAGGGGGTCCACAGCTAAATGATGGATAGGAACCAAATGGACCCTTATGTGTCTGTAACTCTGAGAGTGTCCAAATGGAACCAAATGGACCCTAACGGGTCCATTTGGTTCCAATTTGTACACTCTCAGAGTTAAATTAACATTGATTTTACAATATGAATTGGGGTCCCAGAGACATAAATGCCATTAAATGGGGGTCCGTAGCCTAATGCATGTCAAACTGGGGGGTCCTTGAAATTAAAATGGTTGAAATCACTGCTAGAGAGCCGTAAAAATCTTCTATTATGGGGGTCCCTGGCTTATCTTTTCAAATGGGGGTCCGCGGTCTAATAAGTGTCTATTTGGGGGTCCTTGGCACCAAAAAGTTTGAGAACCACTGGTCTAGGACACGTGCACAAGTTGGTTTTGAGGGGCCTTCAAATGGCCGGCCTCTCCAAAAGGAGGGCTAAACAATTAGCAAGGTACTGCTCAATATCAGCTATTATAGGAAGCCGCTTAATTTGGAGGAGGCGTTGTTTCCTTTACCCATGATTGTTGTCTGCTGTGTTTGACAAGTATGCCAACATTATTGTATGTAACAATGTTCTGCCTTACATGCACTTTGTAACTGGCTGTTTTCCCATTATCTGACTGCACTGGCAGTGTTTATGTCCTTTGTACAAGGCATTCTTGTACTTCTGTGTATGTGGCCATAAATAAATATTTCAAATGTGTGTGTGTGTTAACCTGTTGCACTTGCTGCTGTAGCGTAGCTTTCTGCGTGGCGTCCAGCGTCAGTGTGTAGGGCTCAGTGGGCGGGGGCCGCGGGGCAGGGGGCGTGGCCTCTGCGACGCCCTGCCTCTGTCGTCTCCTGAGCAGCGCCAGTTTCTCTTTCACCGTGCGGAGCGCGCTGATTGGCTCCTCCGCCTCTGCCTCGGTCTCCGTCTCGGTCTCAGCCAATCCGCTGCCAGAGGACAAGAGTTTAAATTAAAAAAAAACAGCTTGTTTATATTCAGACCTGTGTGTGTGTGTGCGTGTGCGTGTGCGTGTGCGTGTGCGTGTGCGTGAGCGTGTGCGTGTGCCACTAACATGCGTGTGTGTGGGGATACAGGTTGCGTGTGTTCTTGCGTTTCTTCGTCCTCTTCATCGTCAACGTCCTGACCAGCAAGATCCTCCTTTAACTACACACACACACAGACACACACACAAAGAGATTATACATCAATCAGCATTCAATGACAGGTTATACATTATTACATTAAATGACATCATAATTACATTAGATTCAAACAGATTAATTAATTTACATCAGATCATAACACATTACATTAAATCAAACTAGATTGCATTACAGTGTAAAGTAAATAAAGATTCTTACCGTTTCAAACAATTCTTCCATTAACTCATTCACTTCCTTCTCTGCAGGAGAGAGAGGCAATCTTTCAGTTATAACTATGACATAGTCAGTGTGTGTGTGTGTGTGTGTGTGTGTGTGTGTGTGTGTGTGTGTGTGTGTGTGTGTGTGTGTGTGTGTGTGTGTGTGTGTGTGTGTGTGTGTGTGTGTGTGTGTGTGTGTGTGTGTGTGTGTGTGTGTGTGTGTGTGTGTCTTCCAAAAAAAGATCTGAGGACCCACAACAAATAGTATAGTAGAATTTGAGAAAGTTAGACTCACAATTAGTAAAAGATTCAGGTTGAGTTTAGGGTTAGGATTAGGACATTTAGAGGGGCTAGGTTTGAGGGTTAGGGTTGAAGTACAATTCCGTACAACAGCTATTTTTGGTTAGGGTTAAAAATGACAAAAGTCTGCAAAACAAAGAAACAAAAACAAAAAAAAGGAAAAGAGAAATAAAAGGCATTCAATACGCCATCATAATATTGATGTCCTCATGAGTATAGTAACAGAAACGTGTGTGTGTGTGTGTGTGTGTGTGTATGTGTACGTGTTAATTTGTCAATGACATAATGTTCGTCAAGTACCTTTTTTTACTGACGAAAACCAAACAAAAACTAAATAAAAACTAAGCTATGACATACTAAAACTATATTTAAATATATTGACAATTTTGTCAACAAATAAAAACTAGACTAAAATGAAAAGTGAGGGACGAGTGGAAAAGAGATCCAGTAGAACTAAAAGATAAGTCATTTTATGTCTGGTAGCGCTCGGGTGTTACGCTCTGAAAATAGCAGATCTACAAGCTCACAACTTGTGAGCTTGTAGATCGGCTATTTACAGCATTTAACCAAGTGTAAAATCAGGCATTGCGACGCCATCAAGGCACCGCCAAAACACATTTTTGTCGACAAAATCAACTGTAGTTTTTAGTCGACTAAAATCTTATGATATTTAGTCGACTAAAACTAAAACTTTTCAGACGACTGAAATATGACTAAAACTAAATGATATCTTATTCAAAAGACAAGGGCTAAACTAAATCAAAATTAGCTGTCAAAAGTAACACTGGTGTGTGTGTGTGTGTGTGTGTGTGCGTGTGCGTGTGCGTGTGCGTGTGCGTGTGTGTGTGTGTGTGTGTGTGCGTGTGTGTGTGTGTGTGTTACTTACTGGTTATCCTAACAGCCCTGTCGTCTCTGTAATCTTCTTTATCAGGTTCATCGACATCGGCCAAGAAGTTATACTCCGGGTCATCTTCATCGTCACACTCCTCTGGAGAGAGAGAGACAGGCAGGCAGGCAGGCAGACAGACAGACAGACAGACAGACAGACAGACAGACAGACAGACAGACAGACAGACAGACAGACAGACAGACAACATGATGCGATGCAACACGTTGTGAGCATGTAGATCGGCCATTTTCACTATTTCCTCAACTTTTTCAAAGTATAAAATTATCAAATATTATTATATGGCTCATGATTTATCTTGATTATTGGTAGCAGTCGTTGTTAGTCATGTCAAGTCAGTTGTTGGTTCTAAACATGGGTTTCAACACATTTTGTGTTAATTGCCACAGCGCAAGGTGAAAAGGTTATCTAGCAGATCGTCACATGAGCTATTTTTGACCTAATTTGAAATGTGAAACATTTGGGACCCGACGTCATCCTCCTCACCTTCGTTCTCCAGGATCAATCCTCTCAGCCAATCGGTCCAGTCCCTGTCCTCCTGGGCGGGGCCACAGTCGTACATGTCGGGGGTGATGTCGGGAGCCTGAAGCTCCGCCTCCAGGCGTTCCAGGGGGACGTCCGTCAGCGGCCGCTTGGAGCGAGTTCTACACGAAACCAGACTGACGTCCTCGTCTACAGAGAGAGGCTGCGCGCGCACGCACGCGAGCACACACACACACACACACACACACACACACACACATTTAACCCATTAAGACCTGAGGCCCATTCCACAAATGCCTTCTAAATCAGTACGGTAGTTCTCATTTTTCAATTTTTTTTATAAAAAGATAGCAGATATAAGCTTGTATATCTGCTATCTTTGAATAGCCAACGCTAAAACCTGAAATGAGTTACACAGATCCTTTCCCGGTTTTAATGGGTTAATATCTTGTCGGGGCAAAAACCTCTTATCTCCATATTTTAACCTGTTGAGTTTTTTCATAAATTAACGCCTTACTTGATCATACTACAGTGTCACACAAAAGCATCACAATTGGCAGATCTGCAAGCTCGAAACGTGGTGCGTATTGAGCTTCGATCTGCTACTTTTGCGACTTTTTAATGAACTGAAAAGTAACATTTTTGGACATATGAGCCCCCCCCCCCGCGACAAAGACGATAGCTTTATCTATAATTACATTGAACAAGAAATGCTTGAACACAAGCAATGCACAAGCTTGGGAAACTCCATATGTGGCGACTGCCAAATATCACAGACACTGAACAGAATGTAGCTAATGCCCTGCAGGCCTCTCACAACTAGTTTGTGGACATTACCGAGCATCCTTAACCGAGCATCCATAACACATTCCCTGCCAGGTTTTTTTTTTTAATTCCCAGCCATTACCAGCATTTTTAAAGATTTTTTAACCTTTTTTAACATTTTTTTAAGTAGTCACAAAATATTTTCCGTGATCACCGTCCTCACGGTGATCCCCTCATTACACACACACACACACACACACACACACACACACAAGTCTGGTAGTATCGTGGAGAAAAAAAAACGATCGCGGTAATCCGTTCCATAATTGCAGCCAGTTGAAAATAGCATATTTCACCAAAAAAAGACATAGTAAAAAAAAAAGACAGGAGCCGAGATACAGGAATTTAAAGTAATAAGTTAACCAAGGGAGTGAAAGGGGCAGTAAATCTTTGGATCGCGGTATCTCTGGTTCTGTGTGGGGAAAAAAAAGAAAAAAAAACATGTCCGTCTTTGGTGGTTAACAGGTGTATTTTAAAAGACGGACATGTCCGTTTTTGGCAGGCAATGTGTTAAGACGTTGGTACTTTGGCAAATTGGTAAGGAATGCCTCTTCCAGACTGTGGAAGAGGCATGGAACAGCAGAGAAAATGGTCACTTCTCTATACTGTCCTCATCAACAATGAGAACAACATCTGGTGCGTTAGCTGTGACATCTGGAAAGGCATCATTGTACCACAAGTAATCTGGCTGGAGTTATAACTGCTGTGCTGCCTCTGGCCACTGAACTCACCCCACAGGATCAATAAAGGTCCGCCGTGTGTGTGTGTGTGTGTGTGTGTGTGCGTGTGCGTGTGCGTGTGTGTGCGCGTGCGCGTGTACCTGGTAGGGTTTCACACACACGGACAGTTCTTCCTCCACGGCGTTCAGTTCCTCCAGAAAAGAGCTGTCAGTCACCGCTCTGGGGGGCGGGGCCTTGGGAGGAGGGGGCGGGCCCATAGAGCCATGGCCCGCCCTCAAACGCCTCCTCGACCTGCTCCGAGAACTCTGGGGAAAGACAGACAGACAGCAGGACAGACAGACAGATCAATACAACGATTTACAAGAATAAAATGTGTTTGTGTGTGTGTGTGTGGGGGGGGGGGGGTCTTGAATACCTTGTGGAGATATGTATGTGTTTTTTTTTTAACAACTCAAATCATGTAAGGGGTCCCTGGCACAACGTCTTTTCAGATGGGGTCTGTGCCCAAATACATATATTAATACAGGCCTAATGATTAAGAAGCAGTGCTGTAAATAGTGTTTGGCACTCATTTTACACACATACAGTCAATGGACCACAATGGAAATAAGCTCTCGAGCTGTTTGTGTTTTATCCTTATGACAGATATGTACAACTACAATGTATGGTCATTAAAATGCACTTTTTGTCAACAACTTTTTGGGGGGCGGCCATAGCTGAATTTAGCCTCGCGTAGGCAGACTATATCACTGCGTGGATATGAGTCTGGTGCCTCAATGAGGAGTTTTTTTTTCCAAAGGGGCGGGATCAAAACAATGGCTCTGTACGTAATTGGTTAAACCTACAACCAGGTAGGGTCCTGGGTTCGATTCCCACCAGGGACGCTGTGGGCGCTGGGGGCGTGTCTTCTCCTCCGCGTCATCAGCGCCCATACCCAGGGTGGGGTTGGCGAAAGGGCCTACTCTGTGTGGAGTTTGCATGTTCTCCCCGTGTCTCCCCGCGGGTAGTTAATACCCTCACAAAAACATGTAGTAATCCTGGTCGCTATACTGCCTCCCCCATGACAGCCGGGGCGCCTGATGGAGGGGAAGGGAACTGGTTGGAATAACGTGTTCCTTCCACGCGCTACGTCCAACCAGGGAAACTCCCCCCTGTCAGGTGACAAGAAGGTCAGTTGGCTCTCATGCACTGAAGGAAGCATGAGCTCGGCCCTGGCCTCCCTGGCTGTGGGGGACTGGTGTAGCGCTGGTGTAGGGCTGGTGTAGCGCCCAGGATCACTTAGAAAATTGGCACCGGGTGAAAAAAATGGGTTACAAAAATCGCGGGATAAAAATTATAGTAAAAAATAAATAAACCTACAACCAACTACTAGTCCAGGGGCCAGGCCATATTTTGGTACCACCTAAGGTGACCGTAAAGTTTTTGTATTTTTGTCTTCCTACATGTCTCTAGTTTATATTTTGGTATGATAACCCTTCCAATCTTGTAGCTTAATGGCAGTTATCACTACATACTGGCTAATGTATCCGGTAGGAGACACAAAGTAGAATCTTTGTGTCTCCTACACCCGGGCATCAAATTATTGCGACAAAAAACAAAATATATCCATGTATTCAAGGCTTCATAGGGTGTGCAATTGATAGAAAATAAATCATTTTTTGGGTGAACTCCTCCTTTAAGTTTCCCAGGGGGACTCTCTACCCATTCAGCTATGACCACCCTAGACCGAAGGAGGGTCAACTTTTACAAGCTTATGGAAAGCAGTCTTTTTGCAAACACCAAAAATCTGAGAAGTTATCAATTGCACACCCCATGAAGCCTTGAATACATGGATATATTTTGTTTTTTGTCGCAATAATTTGATGCCCGGGTGTAGGAGACACAAAGATTCTACTTTGTGTCTCCTACCGGATACATTAGCCAGTAGGTAGTGATAACTGCCATTAAGCTACAAGATTGGAAGGGTTATCATACCAAAATATAAACTAGAGACATGTAGGAAGACAAAAATACAAAAACTTTACGGTCACCTTAGGTGGTACCAATTTGTGAAAATATCAGTGTTGGCCCCTGGACTATACCAATCAGTGTTAATTTTGACAGCAAATTTTGATTTAGTCTTAGTCTTTTGAATAACACACCATTTAGTTTTAGTCTATTTTAGACTATTTTAGACTATTTTAGACTATTTTAGTCTTCTGAAAATTGTTTAGTCTTAGTCTAGTCTAGTCGACTAAATATCAAAAACCTTAGTCTTTTAGTCTTTTAGTCTTAGTCGACAAAATTAACACTGCTACCAATCACAGTCTCCCATATTTTAATACTGGGCCCTGATTGGTTACCCACGTCTTCTGGAGCAGGAAATGGATTCTCTATGGAGCGGGGCCAGACCCAAATCGCAGAGTGCAATTTTTTTTGCACTCGCAGATTCGTTTGGTCCCAGGCTAAGCTGAATTAGGGTAGAGAGGCCGCCTGGGATGTGCGTGCGTGCGTGCGTGCGTGCGTGCGTGCGTGCGTGCGTGCGTTCTACCTGCCAGGGACTGGTTCTGTCTTCTTCTGGTCTGTTAACTCGACTTCCTCGCGGAGAAGAAGCTGTACTCTCGACATCACTCTCCAGAAATGTCTGCACACAGAAAAACGTGCATTCATTGAATACTCTGTGTGTAAATCATACATGGGCAACTGGCGGCCCGGGGGCCACATGCGGCCCCCACCTTCACTTAATGCGGCCCTTAGGTTGATATGGGGACAGTGATATATTATTGAGTTCAGCTGTTACAATTCCAAACATGCAAACATGACCCGCTTTAATTACTTCAGTCTATATTAGTAGCTGGGTGACTAGTATAACAATTCTATTGTCTTTTTGATGTCCAATGGATTTGTATTTAAGTTCATGAAGTTAACATAAGTATAACTAAATGCATTTGAAATTAAATAAAAGTGTTACTTTTCAGGATTCCAATTCAAAAATAGCAGAAATAGCCGATCTACAAGCTCAAAACGCAGCGGCGGACTGGCCATTTGGCGTACCGGGCAAATGCCCGGTGGGCCGCTGGGCCACTGGGCCAAAAAATGGACCAAAATGCCAGGGCTGAATTTTGGTCCCAGTTCGGCCCTGTCAAAACGCGTCGCAGCGCGACGCGTTTTGAGCTTGTAGATCGGCTATTTTTGCTATTTTTGAGTGACAAAGAATGGCATTATGTTACGAAAGAAAGATAAAATACGGAGATAAGAGGTGTCTGCCCGACAGACGGTATTATGCAATGTGGCCCTCTGGAGTGAGTGTGGAAATATAGTGGCCGTCTCCATCATCAAAGTTGCCCACCCCTGGTGTAAATGGTAAATGGTGCATTTATATAGCGCTTTTATCCAAAGCGCTTTGCATAGATTGTGCATTACATTCACCCATTCACACACACACATTCATACACCGATGGCGGAGGAAACCACGCAAGGCACCAACCTGCTCATCGGGAGCAATTGGGGGTTCAGCGTCTTGCTCAAGGACACTTCGACACTAGCTCTGGGGGAGCCCGGGATCAAACTGGGAACCTAGCGGTTTCCACATGTATTCTTATCATGACTAAAGAGTACATTTAATGTAGATGTACTGCTCACATACACAGGGATTAAAGACGACTGAAAGTTTTTGTCTGGCCAAAAAACAGCATGAAAGGAGTCCCTCCACACTAGTGCTCTGTTTCCTAAACTATTAACATAATATGTAGAATTATTACATCGTCGCAGTCGAGTAGAAACCTCTCATCTTCGCGTTTTAACGTGTTTGTGTTTTTCCGCAAATTAACGCCCTACAACTCGACCACACTACAGTGTCACCAAAAGTATCAGATCCACAAGCAATCTGCTACTTTTGCATTGAATTGAGAGTACAGTTTTCGACATTATGAGGTTTCCACCCGACAGAGACGATATGTAGGTGTTATCATTCTAAACATTATGTTCTGTCATTTTATTTATCTACAAGTTTCCTAGGGCAGGGGTCTTCAACAGGGGGTCCGGGACCCCTAGGGGGTCCTCAGAGTTACTACAGGGGGTCCGCCAAATCTTTGTGTGATATGATTTTTTTTTTTTTTTACATTAACCACTTGAATCCTAGCATCCCTTTTCTGAGGAGAACTGTAGCCAAAAATAGCGCTGCGAGGCTTTGGGAACTTGTAGATCGGCTATTTTTGGCAAAGAGGCTATAGGTGTAGAGGGAAAAAAGAGCAGACTAAGTAAAAAAAAAAAAAAACGTAGCTCATCTGAAACACAATTTTATGCAATATAGAGTAGGTGGTCCCTGCTTTATCTGTCTCAGCTAGGGGGTCCTTGGCCTGAAAAGGTTGAAGACCCCTGTCCTAGGGCATGGTTGGCAACACTTCCTGTCGATTTGATCCCTCATACCTGATCAAATCGACAGGAAGTGATGCCCACCACGACCTAGGAAACTTGTGGATAAGTGTTTCGTTTTATAGTTAAAGAGTGTTTTTTTTATTGTTGCATTGCCCGTTCTATGTTGTAATGCCTTGCTCGTCTCAGACCAAGCGCCACAATGGAAACAAGTCACTGACTTTGTTGTGTTTTTTTTATCCTTGACGTTTCGTTGAGAAGCACGTGGCACGTGTTTTTCTTTCAATCATGACATCTAATAAATCATATCAAATTCTACATACTGTACAGCCGACCACTGAAGAAATCACAGATTGAGCCTTTAAGCTTTACTTTTATGAATTATACGAGACCATTGGAGTTTTGGCTTGCTTCTTTTTAAGCTTAATCGTTGTCTTTATTATAGTGTTCATATTTGTTAATTGTGTTGTAAAATAGTGTACGATTAACAATTGTGTCTCTGGGCTATAGGATCTGGGATTCAGATGTCTTGTAATTTTCATCAAAATTCTTCAGATAATAGATTCAATAATGACAATAAAACACATGCAATTATATTCTTAATTCCTCTTATTACCATTAATTGAATACATTAAATGATGTATTTTTTTCCTTACGTCTTCAGCCGTCTCATCTTCATCCTCATCTTCTGGCCGATATTCTTCATCAGAAGAGTCTTCATCAGCCAGAGGAATGTCAACAAACTGAGCCTGACACACAGACAGATTAGACAGGCAGACAGACAGATAGTTTATTAATGTGTACATTTATAGGTATAGGAACATTTTGAATAATTTTGAATATTTTTTAACACAAATCCTCTCTTTTGGGGGTCTCTGGCACAAAACATTTTTAGATGGGGGGGGTCTGCGGCCAAATACATATCAATGTGGGGGTCCTTGACATGAAAATATATACACTGCTTTATATATCTGGTCACATTGCAACCAGTCTCTGTCTGGCTCGTGCTCTACTTTGTTATTATTGATCCTACACTGCCACCTGCTGGCTTCAACGGGTATTGTATTATAGCAAGTGTGTTCTGGAGAAATGGTATGCACATTTATGCTTTACTAATTCCCTTCATTAAATAATAAGATAATAATAACTTCGGTTGTGAATAATCACTTAGAATTCAGGTGTATTTTCTCTAGCTGGAACATGATGCTTCACAACAGTCTACAGCACATGGTACCAGGGACTGGGGTCGCAAATTAGCCTCGGCTATAAACCCCATATACAATTGCCAAGGTTTCATGTTTTTATAACTTTATTAATTGTTTTTTGTATTGTCCCTGTCAAATAAACATATAAATAAAAAAACATATAAATAAAAGTAAATGTTTTGCACGTTCCAGACAGTGCACAGGATCAAGATCTCTTTTTCACAGTTACATCAAATGTCTCCTATTTCAACCTTGGACCGACCGACCGACCGACAGGCAAGCACACAGATGCAGATGAATGCAGTACCTTGACTTCAGACCTCTTCTTAACAGGAGAGATGTTCCACACTGGAAGCACCTGAGAGAGACAGACAGACAGACAGTCCACTATCATTCATATTCCAGTGTTTCCCCAATATGCATTAAGGAGTGGCGGGCCGCCACCCCTTAAATCTGGCCGCCACAGTATGATTTTTTCAACAACAAAAAAATATAAAAAAATATATATATTTTTTTTTCTGTCATGGACATACCCGTGATTGGCAGGTAATGTGTTAAGTAAGACGTGTGAGTACTTCCTCCACCACTGTCTTTTTTGTTATGTATGACAGTTTGTCATACATAACAACGCGTGTGCGCCGGCGTGGCGGCGCGGAACGCGGGGCAGGCGTGGAGCGCGCCTGGAGGCGCCAAGGGCCCTGGAGAGGAGAAGCCCGGCCGCGACCGTCGAAGATCGACGCCACCGAACCCACCTGCCGCCCGGACCGAGGCCGCGGTGGCCGAAGGGCCCACCCGAGGCCCACATCAACGCCGCTGCTATGTTTGTGGACAGGCGGACCACATATCCTGGTCGTGTCCCGAGAGAGAGCGCGACGTTTCCATGGGGACAGCAGCCAGCTCCGACAGCGCGCGGCCCTGTCTGCACACCGGTACCAGCCCTCACCGCCAGACGCGCCTGCCCGTGAAGATTGGCCGAACCGACACGCACGCCCTGCTCGATTCCGGCAGCGCGGTGACTCTCGTACGAGCAGACCTGGCCGGAAAGCTCAGCTCCACCACCGTTCCAGTAACCTGTGTCCATGGCGATGTGCGTCACTATCCGGTGACACAGCTCCGCGTCCAGACGCCCCGGGGGGACGCAGTGGTGCCAGCCGGGGTCGTGCCCAACCTGCCCGTGCCACTGCTGATCGGCGCCGACTGCGTCCTCTTCGCCCGGTACTGGGACCCCGGGCTACTACGCGGCACAGCCCGCCACCGTCGCCGACGCGCCCCGCGCCCGGCGCCTCCAGGCGCGCTCCACGCCTGCCCCGCGTTCCGCGCCGCCACGCCGGCCGGCCTGAGTGACAGCTCCCCGGCAGGGGATGGGGGAGACGAGAGAGACGCGAGAGATGAGAGAGACGAGAGAGGTGAGAGAGACGAGAGAGACGAGAGAGATGAGAGGAGAGGAAAAGACCAGAGACGGGAGGTGGAGGACACACAGGCCACGTCAAGCCAGGGGGCCGCGGGCCCCGCTGATGTTGCGGACCCCTTCGCCGAATTCCCCGGCGTCGAAGCTCTCGAACCACCCCGGGCTGGGGGGTTCGCCACGGCGCAGTGGACCGACCCGAATCTGGACATGGCGCGCCGGAACGTGGCCGCCATCGACGGAAAGAAATGTGAGGGGGTGAGTGCATTGAATCCCCCATTCTTCCTTGTAAAAAAAGACTTGTTATATCGGGGTATGTTGGACAAGGGGGGGGACCTAGTCGAGCAACTACTGGTACCAAGAGAATATGTGTCACGGGTGTTATATTTAGGACACACGCACCAACTAGGAGCGCACTTAGGAATACAGAAGACATACGAGCGCATATTGGCCCGCTTCTACTGGCCCGGGGTTAAGCGGGCAGTAGAAGACTTTTGCAAGGGTTGCTCTGAATGTCAAAAGACCGCTCCACGGCCCACGTTTCATAATCCTCTGGTACCAATGCCGATAATCGAAGTGCCATTTTCACGCCTTGCCATTGTGGACATTGTGGGCCCATTGCCAAAATCCAGTCGCGGTCACCGCTATATCTTAGTGATACTAGACTATGCCACTCGATATCCCGAGGCCATTCCCCTGCGGGCGGCCTCGGCTAAAGCGGTGGCCCACGAGTTGTTGATGCTGTTTAGTCGGGTGGGCATAGCAGAGGAAGTACTAACGGATCAAGGCACCTGTTTCATGTCCCGAGTAATGTCACAACTGTATAAATGGCTGAAAGTGAAGCGCATTCGCACCTCCGTCTACCACCCACAGACGGACGGTTTAGTCGAGAGGTTTAATCAAACTTTTAAAAAAATGCTGAAAAAACTAACTGATGTGGACGGGAAAGACTGGGACCAGTTGATTCCGTATGTGCTTTTTGCCATCAGAGAGGTACCACAATCGTCCACGGGGTTCTCACCATTTGAGCTGGTGTATGGCCGGAGGCCCCGTGGCCTATTGGACATCGCCAAGGAAACCTGGGAGCGCCAGCCTTCTCCCCACCGCAGTGTGGTGGAACACGTGGAGCGTCTCCAGGCCCGGGCGAAGACCATATGGCCCCTGGTACGAGAGCATATGGAAAAAGCGCAACGGGACCAGGCTCGCATATACAATCGAGGCGCCACGCTCCGCGAGTTCCAGGTGGGAGAGAAGGTCCTGGTGTTGGTCCCCAGCTCGGAGTGCAAATTCCTGGCGAAGTGGCAGGGACCATACGAGGTCGTGGAGAAGATGGGGCCCGTGGACTATCGGGTGAGCCAGCCCGGCAGACGAAAAGGCTACCAAATCTACCATGTCAACATCTTGAAGAAGTGGATCTCAGCCCCCCGACTACCGCTGCCCGCGCTGATGACCGCCGTGCCCGCGCAGACGTTGCCCCCGGTGCCCATAGGAGAAGACCTCGTCCCAGCCCAGACACAGGACATCAAGGACCTGCTGGGGCGGAACCGGGACATCTTCTCCGAACTCCCCGGCCGAACCACGCTCATCAGGCACGATATACGCACGGACCCTGGGAAAATAGTGCGCCAGCGGCCGTATCGAATCCCTGAAGCCAGACGAATTGCCATTAAAGAAGAGGTGGCCAAGATGCTAGAGTTGGGAGTTATCGAGGAGTCATACAGTCCATGGTCCAGCCCGATCGTGATAGTGCCGAAGCCAGACGGGACGCTGCGCTTCTGTAATGACTTTCGAAAATTGAATGACGTCTCCGCCTTTGACGCATACCCGATGCCCCGAGTGGATGAACTGATCGAGCGCCTGGGCCCGGCCCGGTTCGTCAGCACGCTGGACCTGACCAAGGGCTACTGGCAGGTGCCGCTGACGGACCGGGCCAAGGCGAAGACAGCGTTCTCCACGCCCGACGGGCTGTTCCAATACACGGTGCTGCCGTTCGGAGTCCATGGCACGCCCGCCACTTTCCAACGGCTGATGGACCGTGTACTCCGCCCCCACCGAGACTACGCTGCCGCTTACCTGGACGACATCGTGATCCACAGCCCGAGCTGGAGCCTCCATCTGCAGCACCTCCACGCCATCCTCGGGGCGCTCAGACGAGCCGGGCTGACGGCCAACGCCAAAAAGTGCCGTATCGGCCTGACGGAGACCGACTACTTGGGTTTCACGATCGGACGAGGGTGTGTGCGGCCCCAGACGCGTAAAGTGGAGCGGATTCGGGAATGGCCCCAGCCCAGGACAAAAAAGCAAGTAAAATCATTCCTTGGCCTCATGGCTTATTATCAAAAATTTGTAAAAAACTACTCTACTATTGCAGCCCCACTGTATGATCTGACATGTCAAAAGCGCCCCAACCACATTGTCTGGACGGCCGAGACGGAGGCCGCGTTCCAGACCTTGAAGAGCGCGCTCTGTGAGGAGCCAGTGTTAAAAGCCCCCGACTTCAGCCGGCCCTTCGTCCTCCACACAGACGCGTCGGGCACCGGGTTGGGGGCGGTCCTCGCACAGGTATTTGATGGCGAGGAGCATCCAATTACCTACGTGAGCAGAAAGTTACTAGACCATGAGAAAAATTATGCAACGGTAGAAAAAGAGTGTTTAGCGGTGAAATGGGCTATTCACCACCTACGTTATTACCTGTGGGGCCGTACCTTTACCCTCATTACAGATCATGCACCCCTAAAATGGATGGCCACCAACAAGGACCGGAACGCCAGAGTGACACGGTGGTTCCTGGAGCTACAAGACTATTGTTTCAAGGTGGAGCACCGGCCCGGGAAGGACATTCCACACGCAGACGCCCTGTCCCGCATGTATGAAGTAGAGGAGCTGGAAGCCCCCGGACCAAGCGGCGGGCTTAGGGGGGGGATATGTGGAGTATCGCCACAATGCCGCCTGTCAGGTAAGCACCACACCAGGGAGAGGCCATGGGACAGAGACAGAGGGAGACCTCGCAGGGAGCGCACCAGCCTGGGCAGCGTCATAGAAGGGCGTTACCTGCCACTCACCATCATGAATCAGCCCCAACTGAGCGCAGCTGCGACGACAGGTTAGGTGTGGCACCAATCTACAAAAGTGGCTACTCTGTCTCAGTCTGGCATTGGCTCTCCTGGTGAATGGACGGGTGCTACAGGCGGTAAGGCAATTCTCCACTATTCCTGCACATTACTGAATGTTTATGAATTGTAGTGTTAAAGGACGCTCTCTGTTTACTCCTAGGCAACCTGTGGGAGTTAATCACACATACCTGAGCACAATGCATGGAAACTGAGCGATGACGCTGTGGCGCACGGATCCAAACAAAGAGACATTGTGATGCATGAAAATACCCCGACCCGGGGTGAATTTTGAGTTGGACTTTATTATTTGAAGTTACATGAAAAGTAATACCAAGGGCCTGCGGGTCATATATCTGAAAAGGTGTCAAATAAATACCCTTAAGTGGGCTTGTACCCTGCATTTTGTGTTTGGCTTTGATCAGTTCCCCACAGTCTATACTACTTGGTCTAATAAAAGTATATTTTCCTAAAGCTGGAGACAATTCATATGTAAACTATACAGATATTTTCCTGCTCATTGCTGTGCACATGTACTATATAAGTCTTCGTGTTTGAGCACAAATATGCATTTTGAGAACCAAAAAAATGTAGACCGAAATTATTAAATAAAATAACCCAAATAGTTTTGCGCGCACGGCACGCATCCTCCCCCACACCTTCAGCTTCTGGCTAGGGGAAACACTGTATTCTGTTTGTTTGTGAATGCTGAATATGGGACAGTTCCACTCACCTCTCCTTTCTGGACGACCTCCTTCAACCGAGAACGAGTCATCTTTGGCTCCTGCCAGGCAGGAGACAGACAGACAAACAGACAGACAGACAAGTTAGACTTGAGCATAAATGGGGACTTAGACAACATCAAACACACCCAAACACGTGGCTACACACCACAGCAATACGGAGTCAGACTTAAAGAGTGTAAAAATATAAAAGTCAGAAATCAACTGCGCCTAAAGCGCCGATTCATACACCTAGGTCTGCTGAGAATGGCAGACCTAGGTCTGCTATTCTCGGCCGTTCTCGGAGCGCGAAAACCACCACGCAACAGAGCATGAATTAAGCTTTATTAGGGCTGGGCGACATGACTGCAAATCAGTATCATGATCATTTCCAACGTTTCCCTCAATTACATTAGATGTACAAGCTCGCAGCTTGATTGTCACTTGTTTCTTTTCATTGGTTCAATATTTATAAAACCATAAATATAAATCATTTTCACAACCACCTCACTTTCCAAAATGTTCAAACATTGCAGAAATAGCAGATCTACAAGCTCACAACGCATCGTAGATCGGCTATTTGTGCTACTTTTCCGTGGCACTCTTGTAAGATGATGTATATAGGGCATTGATTTACAGAAAAAACATACACATTTGAAATATGGAGATATGAGGTCTCCTGACAGCGGCCATATGACTGATTGACACTTCACTGTATCATTGAAGCGCTGAGAAAAGTTGAAGCCATCTCAATTTTTTTTTGTAGCTTGTGTAGCGGGCGTCAAAAGCAAGAAATATGCTGGTGACGATGACATGAATTCAAGCAAATTAAAATCTCAGGGCTGAAAATATTAGTATGACCAAGTCCTAATGTGCGATTTGTGAAACAGTGTGAAATATCCCAGACTATTAAGATTTTATGGAAGATGCTTCTGAACATATTGCTGGTTTGACCGCTTAAAATGCTCTAATCTTACAAGTAATATCTGAAAATAGCCAATCTACAAGCTCTCAATGCGTCACAGAGACGCATTGAGAGCTTGTCGATTGGATATTTTCAGAGCGCAACATGCTTCCATAGAAGACATGCTGGCTTCTATGGAACTTTAATCCATGCGATGAATTGATTCAATTCACATTAAGTAGGCTACAATGGCTGTTTCTCTGCAAACAACATATGTTTGAAATGTAGTACAAGCAGAAATATGTTCTGATAACATACATACAGACAGACAAATAGACAAAGAGTTATCATTCGTTTGTTTGCGAATGCTGAATATCGGACAGTTAACTAACTGACCAATCCTTTCTGGACAGACAGACAGACAGACAGACAGACAGACAGACAGACAGACAGACTTACAAAGGGAGGAGGGACGGCCTCGGTCTCGTTAATGGCAGCTTTCATCATGGCCACCACATGCTCGTTGGTGATCACTTCCTGTAGGGCAAAGGTCACACAATGTTTTTTTTATGTGGTATGTGAGTCAATATCACCATAAGGTACATTTGGGACTTAGCTTTTTTTTTTTTTTTAAACTGTGAATTTCCATTTAACTTTTTACTCATTGTATTAAGTGGATGTTGTACAGTTAGAAATGCATGTTGGTCAAGCTCCCACACTTTTTATGAATTAACTGTAATATATGTCAACAGTAAAATATGTCCACCCTGTCAGGAAAAACCCATAGGGTGGACAAGGACAGGGTGGAACTTTTGGGTCAGTTTTAGGATTTAATTGGCACATGCTGGACCTTCTGTTAGCAACTTAGCTCAGTTAGCAAGGTGACTCTATACTTTTTAACAGATATATTTCAAATTTCAGAAAAGTTTTTATATTCATTGATATTTCAGTATGACAGAGTGGACATGCTAAGCTTGACAACATACAACTACACACATAAACTATGAAAAATACAATATATATAAGTGTAAATATTTAATGGCAACTTGCCACAGCTTCAGCCTCCATTGAAGTAAGACAGGAAGAAGACAACAAGGGAACTTAAACTTAAGTAAGTTTCTTAAAGGGCCAGTTTACCCCCAAATGACAGGATGGACAGCAATGTCAGGGACACACAAAAAATGTTCAATATGATTATAAAAACAGACTATATCATATGATTTAAGATCAACATGACTTGTTTTATCAAATAAGGTGTTGTGGACAATCAAACTATGTAAAAATAAAAATAAAAATAAAAAAATGTACCACTTATTAGACACACTGTAGTTAGCAGAGTGGTGTGTGGGACATGCCAAAACCATATACATCCAATGTTACAGATCTGTATAAAATGAAGGAAACACATTTCCAGAGACTCATCATTGTACTAATAAGTGTGTAAATGTTTGGCCATTCATAATAAGACCTCAGAGTTTCATTATTTTGTTACATTTTCATGATATTTGAGTGATTGTGTTGAGGACACCCAAATGTACCTTATGGTGATATTGACTCATGTGTGTAAAAAGAATCTTTGCTGATTTTCAACCTTAACTTCATTTCATCATTGTGATGCGAGGACATCAATATGATGTGGCAAAAACATACCCTATTAAGTGGGTTAACGTATGTTTTGTAATAATAATCTAAATCAACAATGTGGTGCTGTAAAAAGTATATAAATATAAATATAAATTTTGCCTGATGAAGACCTAAAGGTCGAAACGTTCGTTGCAGTATTAAAAAATAGTTTCTTGGAGCTTGAAACAGTGTGCGGACCTCCTCCTTCTTTTTCGTGCTGTAAAAAGTACAATATTTTTCTAGAGTTGTAGTGGAGTAGAAGTATTAAAAAACTCAAGTAAAGTGAAAAGTACGGCCTCTCAAAATGGTACTTAAGTACAGTACTTGAGTACTTAGTTACTTAACCCATTAAGACCGGGGACGCATCTGCGTCTCATTTTAAGATTTATTTGGCTATTCAAAAATAGCAGATCTACAAGCTCATAGTGCGGCACCGAGTGCCGCGCTACGAGCTTGTAGATCTGCTATTTTTGAAAAATTGTGAAAACATATTTTCCAGATTTAAAAAAAAAATGTTGAGATTTAGAATTTTTTTAAGAATCGCCTCAGGTCTTAATGGGTTAAGATGACGCTCACTCACGTGCAGGATGTTCCGGACGTTGACCGTGGTCAGGTTGTGCTGTCTGGACTTGCTCTCCAGCGATTGGTCCAGCAGCCTGTCGAGCTCCAGCTCTACGCCCGCCCCTTCCTCCTCCTCAGTGTCGGAGCCTTTGTCGTCCACCGGCATCCTCTTCCTCCGCACCCCTCCTCTCCTCCTGCCCCTTCCCTCTGGCACGCTCTCCTCTGACACACACACACACACACACACACACACACACACACACACACACACAAACACACACGCACACGCACACAGTAAACGGTATATTAGTATACAACATTTTTACATATTTCAATGTCTATTTCAATACAGGTCTGTTTACTTTAATACTTTAATAGTCAAACTGATTGTGCTGCTATATTAACTCATTGAGTGCCATTCACGTGTTTCACGTGTTTTACCGCTATGGTGCAACGTGCCAATCACGTGTTTTTGTCGCAAAAAAAAAGAATCACACTGGCCAGAAATAGCCAGAAATAATTCTGGCACTCAGTGAGTTAACAAATTTTGCTGGGGACCCCCTGGAACCCCCGGGGGTCCCCGGACCTCACTTTGAGAACCATTGCATTACAAAACACTGACTGACAGTGGTGGAAAAAGTACTCTAATTCTTTACTTAAGTAAAAGTACCAATACTGCAATATAAAAATACTCTGTTACAAGTAAAAATCCAGAATTCAAAATTTACTTGAGTAAAAGTACAAAAGTATTGGCATCAAAATGTACTTAAAGTATCAAAAGTAAAAGTACTAAATATTTGAAAATAGCAGATCTACAAGCTCACAACGTGTCGCGATGCGACGCGTTGTGAGCTTGTAGATCGGCTATTTTCAAATAGCCTAGGTATAAAATAAAGTGGTTAATGTATGTTTTATAATGTCATAATTTATATCTGAAAAGTAACTCAAATAAAAAAAAATTCAAATAATTGTAGTGGAGTAAAAGTACAATATTTGCCTCTGAGATGTAGTGGAGTAGAAGTAAAAGTACTGAAAATGGGAAATACTCCAGTAAAGTAAAAATTCCTCAAAAGTGTACTTAAGTACAGTACTTGAGTAAATGTACTTAGTTACTTTCCACCACTGCTGACTGTATATGGTGACATGTGCAAACACAGTTAGCAAGTTGAATTAAAGTAAAGAGCCTGTGAAACTCTCTCAGAGCCTGTTTTGTCCCTGACTGACCACAAGGGGGAGCCCATTAATGTGTTTAACTGATAGAGGAACATGAATGAATGCTTCTATGTGCTTACATATACTGTAGAGTGGCCTTTTACCCGTTAAAACCGGGGGAAGCGTCCGTGTCATTTTAGATGTTAGCAATATATGTATAAACATGTTTTTCAGAAAACTCTAGATGTGATCTGAATCTTTTCTGCTTGTTTTGTGCAGTTTTTGTTCCCAAATAGAGACAAGATATGTTTGAATCTGAATGATAACCCTTTTATTGAATTCCCTGAGTCAGAATTGTAAAGACAAATGTGTGAATTTGTGTCTGTATTGTTCCATTTTCGGGTTCGGGTAGGGGATAGGTGTAAGAAAGTGTTAAAAATGAACCCCATGGGACAGTAGTTGAACTGGGCAACAAGAAGAAATCTTAACTAGACACCATGAGGGTCCTAAAAAACAGGTTACAAAAAGAAATGCCACTCGGGTGGAGTAGAAGCTAAATCTCTAAATCTCACTACATGGTTAAAATGGAGTTTGAAGTTCAATGGGTTCATATAGGAAGAGAGTGTGTATCTAAATGTTGAATTAAGCAACTTAAAAACTGTCTGGGGTGATCAGACATAAGGCAGAGAAGACGTTAAAATGACCCCAGAAGTGTTTTAAAGTGAAATACCCCTTTACCCACGGAAACCCTCTACACTTAATAAACTGGACCTACGTTGGCTTTGTACTTCTACCGCTTTTTTACATTGTCTACACCAAAGCCCAAAAACAGCACTCTACAAGCTCACAAAGCGTTGTGAGCTTGTAGATCGGCTATTTTTGGATTATGTCCCCCCCCCAAAAAATGGATGTCGAGTAGTGGTTAAGTGAACAACAACGCAGCCTTGAAGTGATTCACTTCAGAGGTCTTTTAGAGTGTTCACATAATGTGCAAAAAAATGTAAAGCTGTGTCATGGACTGACATCTCTGAATCCACTTGAGGGGCTGAAAGGGTCCACATTCTTACCTACTCTTAATAATAATAATAACACCTCTTCGGGCACCACCTCACCCCCTAGCACTCACCTCTATAGACCCCAACTCACCTCTTCAGACTCCACCTCACCCCCTAGCACTCACCTCTTTAGACTCCAACTCACCGCCTAGCACTCACCTCTTCATACTCCACCTCACCCCCTAGCACTCACCTCTTCATACTCCACCTCACCCCCTAGCATTCACCTCTTCATACTCCACCTCACCCCCTAGAAATGTACTCTCCCTGTGGCTTTTCTTGCCACCTTCTCTCTCAATTGACGCAAGCGACTGACCGAGACATGGCTACTATGCAGACATACAGTATATTGGTCACTCGTTCTCATGTTGTTTTTTGGGGTTGTTTTTTCTTGACCACAAATATTAAACAATGTGATTCAGATAGCATGTTGTTTAGACAGATGCTACGTTCATTGTTTACCTTGTTTACCAGTGAACCAAATTCAGGCCAAGGACCCCTTAGCTGATACAGAGATGAAGCAGGGACCCCCACTACATATGCTGTGTAAAATTGTGTCGCAGATTAAACTTTTTCATAGATTCCATACATACAGTTTCATAAACTTGTTTGACAGCTCTATCATCATTCAACACCTTAAAGTAAACCATCAATACTTAGTAAACTTGACCCTTGGCTCTGTACTTGGCCTGCTTTTATTTTCCAGTGCGCCAAACCTCTTCGCCGAAAATAGGCGATCTACAAGCTCACAACGCGTCATGCTGCGACACGCTGAGCTTGTAGATCGGCTATTTTCAACGAATGTTCCCTCGAAAATAGGGACGGGGCCATATAAATAGAACACTTAGGGCCCTCCTGTAGTGACTCTGAGGGGCCCCTGTTGAAGACCCATTTACATCAAGTGTAAAATATAATAGGCTCTATGCACAGCAGCCATATTGGAAAGAAATTGGGCCTCTACTTACTCCTTCACAGGTGTTACCAATGATACTAATGAAGGCTCTGTTCCATTCTGGTCAGGGTGCTGATATCGTGCATGTTGGCTCACTAGAAACACTCCATTTTGGTTCCCAAATGGCCCCTTATGGTGGGTGTGTAACTCTGAGAGTGTACAAATGGAACCAAATGGACCCTTACGGGTCCATTTGGTTCCATTTGTACACTCTCAGAGTTATGGGGGTCCTTGAAAATAAGACAACCACTATGCCACACTAAATGGAACAGAGCCTTAATTAGTATCATTGGTAACACCTGTGAAGGACGTAAGGAAGGGGCCCAATTCATTCCCAATATGACCTCTGTGCATAGAGCCTATTGTACCTACCCATAGTGATAACCAGACTGGAGTCGGTGGTGTCTTCCTCCACCAGTAGAAACTCCTCTTCCTCGTGCACAGGAAGCAGCGCCGAAGGTTTGGACGCGTTGACTCCCTGGTGTACAGGAAGCACTTCCTGGTGTACGGGAAGCACCAGAGAAGAGGGTTCGGACATGTCGACCCTGAGACGTTTTCTGACGCTGCTCATGGTGCAGCGACATGGCCTGGACACTGGAACTGGAACGCTCGACTGCTCCTAGATCACATCCCACAAGAAGGAAGACAGGAAGCCTTAACTTAAGCCTTAACTTAACTTAACTTAACCCATTAAGACCGGGAACGCATCTGTGTCATTTTAAGATTTCTTTGGGCAATTCAAAAATAGCAGATCTACAAGCTCATAGCGCGACACCGAGTGCCGCGCTATGAGCTTGTAGATCTGCTATTTTTTTGGGGGGGGGGAAATCGTGAAAATGTGTGCAAATCTTGGAATATATACATTTTTTACTCAAATCTTTGCTTCTGGGGGTCCCTGGAACAAAATATTTTCAGATGGGGGTCCGTGACCAAATACATATCATTTTGGGAGGTCCTTGACATGAAAAAGTTGATACCACTGATATTATAGCAACATAAGTAAAAAAATATATATATAAAAAGCTGTCCCCAGAAACAACGATTTGAGTTACAAATGTTTGCTTTAAAAATATATAAATATTCAAAGATTTGCACATATTTTCACGAAAAGAAATTGCTGATCTACAAGCTCATAGCGCGGCACTCGGTGCCGCGCTATGAGCTTGTACATCTGCTATTTTTGAATAGCCAAAGGAATACAAAAAAAAGCACACAGATGCGTTCCAGGTCTTAATGAGTTCAACCCCAGCATCTGTACGCGACGCATTGTGAGCGTGTCGGTCTGCTATTTTCTGTGACAGCTTTCCTCAGTCACAATAACAGAAAACACATTAGAATAGAGCCCTGAGGGACTCCGGTCAAACAACACAGGGTTAAAGTGATTAAAGATGATGTAAGGGATCATCTTTTTCTTAAAATAAGTGTCAAAAAGGAATAGCTCTGTATTACGGGTAGTAACCATTGCTATAGAGCAGGGGTAAGCGACCTTAGGGCACGGGGGCCACCGTTGGCACGGGGGAGGGAGGGTAATCACTGGCACACTAAGTGTGAGAGATAGGATTTATTTCTATATCTATTTTTTTAATAACAATGTATTTAAGTCCCCTTGCATTCTGTCTGTATGAAATTTACCTCCTGCACGTAATCCTATGCCATTTAGTTGTGTGTACACCTCGGAGCATGCACTGTAGCCTATGTCATGGTTGAACACACAGTTCTGGATCATATCATATCATATCAGAGAACGATGGCGGAAAAAAAAATGCGAAGAAAGTTCAAATTGATGTTCAGGCGTGCCCAATACGGTTTTGTTTATGTTCATGTCGTGTTGTAAATGTTGTCTGCCGAACATCCAGTGTTAAGCCATTAAGACCTGAGGCCGTGTGCAACAGCGTATCTATCTATTAAAAGGTGTAACGATATAGTAACTGCATCGGAAAATCGTTTTGAATTTTCAACGATCTACTAAATCGATATGCAAACAGCAAAATATCGTATAGTTTGACGTATCGTATCGAATCGTTTTTCAATGCAAATAATCGTAACGAATCATTTTGCAATGCAAATAATACATTTTTATCAATACTAAGTACTTTTAAGAAGAAAAAAGAGAAAGAGGGGTTTATATCCAGTATCCAGGTATTTCTTTTTCACACAGAATTTTTGGGTAAATAAATAGTTACTAATTTGATTTTAAATCATTGAATCGGATCGTATCGTTCTAAATTAACCTGTATCGTTCATGTATCGTATCGACGACCAAGTATCGTGATACGTATCGAATCGTTGTTAAAACGTATCGTTACACCCCTACTAATATCTATATATCGATAAAGTAGGTTGTTGTTATAACCAATGTTATAATAATAATAGTGACTACAGGAGAGGTGGGCACTAGGGACATCTGGGCACCATATTTTTGGGGTGACTGGGCACCTGGACGAGTGGGCACATGGAGAGGTGGGCACCGGGATGAGTGGGCACTTAGGGGTGGAGATAACTGGGCACTAGGACGAGTGGGCACCAGGAGGACTACCAGTGCAAGCAAACTAGACTTTGTCCAGGGCAAACAGGCCAACTTGTGGTCTGCCTATGTCATGGAACAGCTGACTGTCTGACAGATGCTTAAGCAGGCTAGTGGATTGACTGGCCCTGTGGCATACATAGTGATATCATTTTATTGTGTACTGTCTAGCTATGTTTCAGTTCAGCAATTTTTTAAATTCAGTTATTTTTTTCGGTCTATTTTTTAACAGTACGCTACTCATTTGTATCTATTTTGTTAACAGCAGACTACTATTTTTTTTTTTTTTAAATCATTTTATAGTCTACTGTTTAGCTATGTTTTCTCTATCCTAACATTGATCATTTGCTCCTTTTCTGGTATCATAATGTTTTGGGGGGTATTTGACCATTTCCCAATTTGTTCTATTTTTTAACAGTAGGCCTACTTCTATTTTGGCAAAATACACTGTTTTATTATACTTTGAAACTCTGTTATAATGTACTTTTGAACTCAGAACTATTTTGGCAAATAAACTCTTATATTTTAACCCCCTCCTCCAGAAAAGTATTTTCAATTTCAGTACTTTTACTTCTACTCCACTACATCTCAAAGGCAAATATTGTACTTTTACTCCACTACAATTATATGAAAAATGTAGTTACTAGACTAATTACTTTATGGATTTTGATTAATATTACAAAACATATATTACCCACTTCAACCCTATATACATTTCAGCCATTTGAAATGATGCATTGTGAGCTTGCAGATCTGCTTAGATTTTAGACATTATGATAATTTGTGAACGGGACATTCTGCATAATGAGCACTTTTACTTTAAGTACTTTAAGTACGTTTTGATACCAATACTTTTGTACACAAGTACATTGAGAAATCCGGACTTTCACTTGAAAAGGAGCATTTCTACATTGCAGTATTGATACTTTTACTTGAGTAAAAAGAATGGGAGTACTTTTCCCCACCGCTGCTACACATGAAGCTAACAGTTAGCTGGCAATGCTAAACCCTCAACGGCTTTTATGAACAAAGCGTCGCTTCAAAGACACGAACCACGTCGATTCGACATGTTACAATTCAAACCGCTTGTTTATTGTTAAAATACAAATAACGTATCGCTCTCTTACCCGCCTTAGCGCTGCTGCAATTCGTCTGCAATGGGATATTAGACAAAAACTACATTTCCGGGTGTAAAAACTACATTTCCGGTTGGTGTGTGCGGTCCTGCAGCCACCAACTTCCGGCACAATAGTACGCCCGTTGGCGTGTTGCTGCCTCCCACTGTTGGTGTTGAGTACTGCACCCACGTCTCTTTACAATTACATACTGGGAGAAGTTTAATTATTTCTACACATGAACAGTGGTGTAAAGTAACTAAGTATATTTACTCAAGTACTGTACTTAAGTACCATTTTGAGGTACTTTTACTTTACTGGAGTATTTCCAATTTTCTATTATTTTACTTCTACTCCACTACATCTCAGAGGCAAATATTGGACTTTTACTCCACTACAATTATTTGATTGCTTTACTAGTTACTTTGTAGATTTGTATTTATTATAGCAAAACATACATTAACAACTTCAGCCCTATATACATTTTGGCCATTTGAAAATAGCCGATCTACAAGCTCACAATGCGTCGCATCGCGACGCATTGTGAGCTGGTAGATCGGCTATTTTCAAAGGATGTGTATACATTTTATACAATTCATTACAATTGAAAACTTACAAAAAGTACATTTTGATACCAATACTTTTGTACTTTTACTCAAGCAAATTTTGAATTCCGGACTTTTACTTGTTGTAATAGAGTATTTCTACATTGCTGTATCGATACTTTTACTTAAGTAAAACATGTGAGTACTTTTTCCACCACTGCATATGGGCAGAAAAGGGATACAGACAGACAGACAGACAGAGGTGGGCATGCATTATTTTTATCGGGTCTAGTATTATATGTTCAAGTCTGGCATATATTTTTTAATATCTTTTTTTATCAACATCATTTATTTTTACTTTCAATACTTAAGTACATTTAATATCAGAAAAGTAAAGTAAAAAAATAATATTTCAGCATCACACCATCACACCCTAGCACCCTGTGAGTTATAACTGTAAGCACCATATTTGGACGAAAGGGGAAGTAAAGACCTTATAGTTGGGTCATTTATGGCACTTCCGTGACCGTGGAGAGCGAAGGTCCGTTTCTCAATGGATTTGTCATCTAGGAGGGTTATTAAACAAATTTAGCCGGGGTGTATTTTTTTAAACGGCGGGGAAAATTTGTGGGAGACCAAAATTCAAAATGGCTGTCGTGAAAATGAACTTTTTAATGGTTTGACCTACAATGATGCACAATACATGGTTTCAGAGCTTATTTTGGTCAAGGAATACATATATGGTGTTTATATAATGATTTGACCTATTGTCGACCTTCAAATGCAAGATGGCTGCCAATTATGAGCTCCAATAGGGAGTTTTTTTCAAAATCGTCACAGAGCCTTCATATTAGGCTCAAATGAAAGCTCTGCTCATGATGAGTTGAATAATATACAGTATAAGTACACAGAAGTAATCTCTGAGGTCAATAAAGTCAATGTTTGTGTGTAAACAGCAGTTGCTGATTTGCGGTTTCCCATTAAATAGGGTAGGCTACTGAGAATATGGTGTCCAGTTCATCCCATCACATTTTCATAATGAACCAAAAATAAATGAGCTCTATAGCCTAACATAAAATAGTATTCTGTATGCAAAGCTAGAAAGGTTAGTTGCTTGAGGTGAATTTAAAGGTCAACTCATTTGTCACCCTTATTTTGTAGTATTGCTCCCAGTGTTTCCTGTCTGCCTAGTTACTTTTACCTGCCTTGTCTAACCAGTCTTGTGATTTTGTCAGTGTTTCCACCTGTGTCCTCCTAGTCCCCCAGCCTATCCCAGTGTTGATTGTCATTTGAGTTCACCTGTGTCCTGTTAATCCCTGTATATTTAAGCCCTGTGTTTGCACTGTGGTCTTGTTGGTCTGTAGTCATGTGAGGTGAGGTTTTTAGTTGTTGTTTTTTGTGCTCAAGAATCTTGGACATTAGAGCGTCTGCCATTCCAGATCCCTTGAATCGCTTGTAGATGGCATAGATGTAGGACATCAACTGGTGGAAAGTTACGAGGATTGGGAGGATGTCCTTGAACATTTCTGGATTCTCCGCCTTGAGCTGAGTGAACGTCTTGTAGGTGGGCAGGTGACCAACAAGAAAGGAGAATGGAATATTCTTCTGCCGCATGGCCTCCACATGTTTCACCATTATGTCATTCACCACTGACTTGCTTGGAGGTTCATTGTATGTTGTGTGGTAATTAGGCATGCTCTTGTTGGGTGGTGGATGACAGCAGGACTGGGCACCACTGTATCCTGGAACTCGCTGCTCTTCAGGTGGTGGTCTTCTGCCATGATTGTCTACACGAGACAGTGCATGTATTACAGAGCGAGCAGGCTGCGGAGCTGACCCATCCACTGGTGGATCTACCCTGGGACAAGCAGGTGACTCACTCTTGCTACCAGGGGGGGCATCTGTACTGGCAAACCTTTGTCAGTTCCGCACACTTCTGCTTTAGCTGTGCAGAGATTTCCTTCTTCTTGGTGAGCGTTTCAGCAGTCTCTTCGCCTGGTTTCTTTTCATAGCTCTCTGGCTGCATGTATATGACATTTGTTCGATGGACTGCTGTAGAGTCACCTGTCATAGTGTCAATCTTGAAGTCGTCATTGTCGATGATCACGATAGCTGGCTTGCTGTCTGCGATCTCGTGTGGGCAGGTTGCTGATGCCTCCACATCCATCAGAGCCCAATGGTCATAGAGGAGCAGTGTGTCTGCAAAGCTGATGCAGACACCGCTCTTGTGCAGAGTGTCTACCAGATCTTTACTCCTTGTCATGCCATGGACATTTACTCCCAGGTTGATAGCAGAGCTCCGCAGTGTGCTCGCTCTGTGATACATGCACTGTCTCGTGTAGACAATCATGGTACAAGACCACCACCTGAAGAGCAGCGAGTTCCAGGATACAGTGGTGCCCAGTCCTGCTGTCATCCACCACCCGACAAGAGCAAGCCTTATTACCACACAACATACAATGAACCTTCAAGTAAGTCAGTGGTGAATGACATCATGGTGAAACATGTGGAGGCCATGTGGCAGAAGAATATTCCATTCTCCTTTCTTGTTGGTGACCTGCCCACCTACAAGACGCTCACTGAGCTCAAGGCAGAGAATCCAGAAATGTTCAAGGACATCCTCCCAATCCTCGTACCTTTCCACCAGCTGATGTCCTACAGTACATCTATGCCATCTACAAGCGATTCAAGGGCTCTGGAATGGCAGACACTCTGGTTACAGCAGGGGTAGTAGTGGAGGGGTTGGTAGACCAAGCACTACGAGGAAAGCACTACAGACAGGGCGTGCTGTGCATCCTGCTCTGGTGAGAGGTTCTTATCCAAAATCACTTGTCCAAGATTCTTGAGCACAAAGAACAACGACTAAAAACCTCACATGACAAAGGTCTACAGACCAACAAGAACACAATGCAAACACAGGGCTTAAATAGACAGGGATTAACAGGACACAGGTGAACTCAACTGACAATCAACACTGGGATAGGCTGGGGGACTAGGAGGACACAGGTGGAAACACTGACAAAATCACAAGACTGGTTAGACAAGGCAGGTAAAAGTAACTAGGCAGACAGGAAACACTGGGAGCAATACAACAAAATAAGGGTGACAAATGAGTTGACCTTTAAATTCACCTCAAGCAACTAACCTTTCTAGCTTTGCATACAGAATACTATTTTATGTTAGGCTATAGAGCTAATTTATTTTTGGTTCATTATGAAAATGTGATGGGATGAACTGGACACCATATTCTCAGTAGCCTACCCTATTTAATGGGAAACCGCAAATCAGCAACTGCTGTTTACACACAAACATTGACTTTATTGACCTCAGAGATTACTTCTGTGTACTTACTGTATATTATTCAACTCATCATGAGCAGAGCTTTCATTTGAGCCTAATATGAAGGCCCTGTGACGATTTTGAAAAAACTCCCTTTTGGAGCTCATAATTGGCAGCCATCTTGCATTTGAAGGTCGACAATAGGTCAAATCATTATATAAACACCATATATGTATTCCTTGACCAAAATAAGCTCTGAAACCATGTATTGTGCATCATTGTAGGTCAAACCATTAAAAAGTTCATTTTCACGGCAGCCATTTTGGATTTTGGTCTCCCACAAATTTTCCCCGCCGTTTAAAAAAATACACCCCGGCTAAATTTGTTTAATAACCCTCCTAGATGACAAATCCATTGAGAAACGGACCTTCGCTCTCCACGGTCACGGAAGTGCCATAAATGACCCAACTATTACAATAACCAGCATAGCACATATCTACTACGCCCATAGCACCCCTCAAACACCCACCGCAATATTTACATATATTGGCACATGCTACTTTGAATATAAAGACTGCAGTGCACACACAAATATGTACTAAACACACATGCATATACTTATACATACATAATGCACAGCGTGCAGTCACATAATACACTTACTTACAGATAATATTTAAGTAGGAGCCATGCAACACCATTAATCACATCAAGGTGTGCAATGACTAATGCACATATTTTACATATGTTTCTTTACCTTATATAACATTGCTGCTATTCATAGTAATGTTTTATTTGTATATGTCATTTAAAAAAAGAGAATCTTTAACATATCCCACCTTTAAGAGCCATCAAAAAGAAAAATAATTTCTACTTAAGTCCTCAGTGTTCATTGAACTCAGAACAGTGGAAATGGAACAAATGGAGCTAAGTGGTAACTCATCTAACCCCTGCTCACTTTGCTAGGGTCGGATGGCTCAGGGTAGAGGACAGAGTACAGAAACTTGCAATGGGCCTGGTCTACAAGATACACCACGACGTTAAGATACCCATGTACCTGTCAAAGTCCTTCAAAACCTTAAATGAAGTCCACAGCCACAACACCAGAGGTATAGCTCCACTGATCACGTCCGGCCCAGATTTGGCACAAACAATAAAAAGGGGTTGAATTCATTCTCCTGCTATGCAACAGAAATTTGGAATGCCATACCAAAAGCAGTGTAAAACCCTAGTATCTTTCAAAACTGCCCTAAAAGACTTCCTTCAGGTGCCCCCCCCCCCTCCCTCGAACCTTTTACCGTACACATTTCTTATTTTTCTTATTTTCATTTCTAAACTGTCTATATGATGACAGAGGGTACATCAAGGGTGGGCAGCTTTGATGATGGAGAGGGCCACTATATTACCACACTCACTCCAGAGCTAGGGTCACATTGCATATACTGTCGGGAGCTAGGGTCACATTGCATATACTGTCGGGTAGACACCTCTTATCTCTGCAATTTTGTAGGGAGGGGGGAGAGAGCCCTTGGACTTCCACCCCCAGGATCGGTACGGTAGCATGTGTCTTTGTATCTGCCCGTTTGAGCGCAGTATTAGGCGGCTTTTCAGTGAAGGCGTTCTCCAGCAATTTCAGGATGGACAGTTTGCAAATTTCATTCCTGAAATCCTGAGCCATGAACACGTATAACAGCGGGTTCAGGCAGCTGTTGAGAAAAGCCAGGCAGGTGGCTATGGGCACCCCGATGGTTATTACATGATCCAGTGCGTCACTGTGGTCTGGCACCATGAATTTCCCCCACAACACAACCTGTTCCATGATGTGAAAGGGGGCCCAGCACAGGAAAAATGCAGTGATAACAGCCGCTATGATTTTGAAGTAGCGACCTGAGAGTCTTCCCAGCGAGTGCTTCCTTCTGAGCTGGTAGATCATGACAGAATAGCAGGAGACGATGACGGTGAAAGGGACCAAGAATGCCATGAAGAACTGTGTGAAGACCATGGCCGCAAGTTGAGACGTGAGTGTATAGGTGGGTAAGCACCAGATGATGTCCTCATAGGGCACTGTGTCCATAAAGATGACGTAAGGGGAGCTGAGAG